>NC_137024.1:53056651-53094151 GCF_032717465.1 Coenobita brevimanus | reverse complement strand
AGGAAATTTTAAAGTAGTTGAGTGATATTGGATTTGCGGTGTTGTGTTTGGAGTGGATGGTTGTGTTGTATAAGAGGGGAATGTAGGACCGAGACAGAAAAAGAAAAGTTGTACGGGAAGAGAAAGTAGACTGTGGGAGAAGGGAATGTTTGGAGCTGGAACGAGAGGAAGGACTGGATGAGAAGGGAAGTGCTTTAAGTTAGGTGGGTGATTGAAATTGGTTTAGGTTTTGTTGACTTGCTGTAAAGAAGGAAAAAAAACAGTGTGTAGTAGAGGGCAGCGCTGAGGGGAGAAGGAGGTTTGAGAGAGAGAGAGTGCTTGTGTGTCTGAGGTTGTGATAGTGAGGAAGAGGGGAGCGTTGAGAGAAGCAAGAGGGGCTTTAGGCTTTTTGCATGAGGTTGAGTGTGTCTGTGTGTACTCATGGAGTGATTCTAAGACTGGTTGATTTTGTTTTAGGGTAAGGGAAGGTGGTGTGGGATAGGGGCGTGTCAGAGATATAGGTAGGTAGATAGATATTCTGAGAGAGAGAGAGTTGCTTGAGATATGGAGTGCTTACTCGTATGCCCGAGGGAGTGCTAGTGGGGAGGAGAGGACTGGGGAGGGGAGAGGGTGGCGGCGTCCCTGTCCCCCACCCCGCCCCTCTGCTGAGCTGAGGGGAGGGAAGGGAGGGGGGTGGATGAGGGGAAGGCGAAGGCTGCTGTTTACACGTGGGGAGATGGGAGGGAAAGGAGGATGTGGAGGTGGAAGGGGGGACATGTAGGAAGTGAAGAGGAAAGGATTGTGGGGAGATGGAAGGTAGGGGACGTTGGAGAAACGGAGGAGAAGGTGAATAGGTAGAAGTGAGGGAAGGATGGGGAGATGAACAGGACGTAGAGGAGAGGAAGGAGGAGAGACTGGGTGGACGGGAAACTGTTGAGATGGAGCGGGGAAGGTGGGTAGGATATGACTATGAGTTGAGGATATGTGGGTGGTCACGATTTTTCTCTTCTTTTTTGTAGATGATGGGTGGGGCTGGTGTAAGGGGTCATGGGTGGGATGCTCACGAGTGGGGTAATGAGGGGCCCGGGGCAGGGGGGAATGGGGACTGCGTGGATATCTTAGGTGAGGGAGGGGAGGGGGCTGTGTGGATGCAAGTGGGAGATTGTGAATATTTGAGGACGCAAGTTTTGTGGATAGACAGTGGTTTTAACAGCTGTACCATATATCCCTAACTCATTGTGTGGAAAGTAACATCGCACTGAAGAGATATGCTGTACATGATAGAGTGACAGGGGGACTGAAGGGTTGGTTGTTGTGGACTGGGTACTTGTGTAGTGGCCATATGGTTGAGGTTTCTGTGGGAGACCGGCAGTAGAAATTCTGAGTGACCTACGGAAGCTGTATTGATTGGGTGGATGGTTGTGTGGATTGGAGCTGTGTGGTGGGTGCTTGGTTGAGGTTCCTACGAGTATATAGACCAGGGAATGGAATTTTAAGCAAGTGTGGGGATTGTGTTTTTGGTTATATGCTGTAGAATTTGTGGATGACTATGTGTGGTGGGTGTACGGGAAGCATGTGGATTGGGGTTTTGTGGTGGGTATGTGATTGAAGTGTCTGTGGAGGGACGATGTTTGGATTATGAGAGTGTGAGGGTTGTAATTATCGATGGTTGGGGTTGTAAATTGTGTGAATGGTTATGTTTAATGCATATGTGGAGGGGCAAAGTAGGGGAGTATTTGTAACCCATTAATTAAGATTACATTTTTAATCTCGCTTTCCTCCAGATTATTTTTATTCGGCTCTGGGGAGATATTGTATACAGTGAAGGGACTAAAGGATGTATACTTCTTGCTGATCTTCCCACTATGGGTTCGCCATCTTAAGCTGGATATTGTAGTCTGATAGTACCAAAAATAAAATGGAAAAGGAAGGAAAGGGAGGGTGGGAATGAGGAAATGGAGAAACTCAAAGAGGGGAAGAGGAGGTGGAGGAAAACAAGGAGAAGAAGAAGAAAAAAATGGAAAAGGAACGAGAGACGGAAGTTAAGATGAGATGGTGTGTCGTGGAAGGAAGAGTAGTTAGTGAGTACTGGTAGAAATACCTTAGTGGAGATGCTTGACTAGAGTAAGGTAGACAAAGAACAGAGTAAATGAACGAAGTAGAGGAGTGTATGAGAGAGAGAGAGAGAGAGAGAGAGAGAGAGAGAGAGAACACTGTATGTCATTAGAGACCCTGTAGCTAAGAATAATGGGACATCCCCGTCATTTTTGTGTCTTGTCACCCTTTCAGTCATTGTCAGTATTAATTTTTAGTAATTTGTGTCCCGTATAGTTATTAAGCCCAGGTATTACTAGGACTTCCAGCAGTATAGACCACAAGGATTAAGTGTATGCAATTCCTAGGCGGCTAAGGCAACGTGGGTAATGTTTGTGTATCAGGGCCAGATTAGAAAATATTTAGAAGCATCGAGTGAAAAATTTTTAGTGACGATGAGTGAAGGTTTGTGAAGGAACGTTGTCTGCAGAATGTAAAAGGCTGTAGGGTTTGTTTGGATGTGGTTTTCTGTGGCGGTGTGGGGTTAGAAGTTTTGAGTTTACGTATGTGGGGTTTAGGTGGTGGGGGGAGGGATGGCTAGGCGGGGTTTGGTGGTGGGAGGGGAGGGGTTGCCATGATGGAGGCGTCGTCGGGGCATTCCAGTCACTCATTGCCAAAGATAAAAGGTCAGGTTCGTGTGTGTGTGTGTGTGTGTGTGTGTGTGTGTGTGTGCGCGCGCGCTTCCCGCCTGTGTTTCCCGCCACTGCAGCAGGACGAACAAAGAAGCTGGCTCAAGTCGGGGGGTGGGGGACTGCAGAGGGGGATTGGACGGGGACTGGTTATTGTCCTTAGGCAAATGCTCAGCCACTTTAAAATCGTATTCCCTTATTTTAGGCAGTACTGTAACCTCTATACGATCTTGATTCAACTTAGGAGAGACCACCATTATTCTTTTGGACGGGGCTGATGAAGGTTACGTCTACTTCTCAAGTTAAAAGCGTCCGTAGCTGAATAAAATAATCTGACGGTAGCAAAACCACAATATAATCACAGAAAATAGGGTTAAGAGGAAAGATGTGTTACCATGTTTGCGTCGAGGAGAGTACAGGGTATGACTTTACAGTACTTTAGTATATTAATCGTTATTTTGTACTACGGCAAGATCACTAAGTTTGTGAAATGTTGCCTCTAAAAATCAGTTATTTTGAGTGGTGGGAAAGAAGTATATAGCACAAATTAGTAAAGAAAATGCTTATTATCGGTGCCTGTTAGTCTCGTTAAGGCAGGTGTGGGGCGGGGCGGTGATGCAGTACCGTGTTCAGTAATTAGTCTACCTGCCTTGGATTGCAATTTGGTGCAATAGAAATAACGATGGCGTGAGATGCAACATGGGGGAACCACCTTTTCGTTCAGGGCTATCTGTACTCGTATAATGTCGACAAGTTCTGAAGTAGTGATTGCATAAAAAATGGTAATAATTCCTAACCCCTTCATTACGAGACGGCTGTTCGAAGGCTGGATAAAATCGTCTGGCGGTAGCAGGAATTATTTACTCTAGAGGGATGGTAATCACTTTCGTATTTTATCCTGGGTACCACAAAACGCCTTTAGTTTGCTGAGAGAAACCTATGTATTCTTAAGATTCTCGAACCGTGTGTGTGTGTGTGTGTGTGTGTGTGTGTGTGTGTGTGTGTGTGTGTGTGTGTGTGTGTGTTCGTGCATGCGGCGTATCTGCACTGAGATTACGGACATTTGTGGAGCGTCTTTTTTTTTTTTTTTTCCAGTTGCTTGTTATATTACTTTTATCCGCCGTAACTGACAGCCTGGCGCCTGCATGATAGTAGGGGGGTGAGCCTGACAAACTGGGCGAGAACCACACATCACCTCGTGTGGGGCTATCTCGCCTGGCCCCACACTCACTCCTGTTAATCTGCTATGTTTGTTCTCTCTCTTGGGGTTGACCATGTTGTTAATCCTCATTGTTACGCGGGGAAGGTTCTCTCTCTCTCTCTCTCTCTCTCTCTCTCTCTTATTCGAAGAGGCGAGTGTGCATTTTTTTTTTTTTTTAAGGAAGATAATTAGGTAAACAAGGTACAAGACTCTAATGAGGGAGACTGTTTTGTATTTATCTTCGTGAATTCCAGTGCAGGATCGGACTTTATCAGAGGGAGAGTGATAACCAGAACTTGCCGTTCCTCATGCTGGCCAAGTATGAACCTGGAGGGGGGGTGTTAGTAGGGAGATCAGTGTACAGATTATGAAGAATTATATTTTTTGGTAGCACTGTCTTGGTTTTGAAGATTGATAGGTGTTAGGTACAGATTTCTTAGTTGCGATGAATATAAGGTTTAGATAGCAGAATTAGGCAACAGGATTTTAGGATCATATAGAAGCCGCGTCTTCTGGTTTCTGGCAATATACTTTCTCTGTTATCAAGAATGCTAAGTTTTCAGTAGGGTCGTTTCTGACTTGCTAGTTTTTCGAGAGCACTCTGGGTTTCGGAGAATGCTGGGTTTTCGATACCGTTTAGCAGTATATTTAAGTTATCGAGAATCCTTAGTGTTCGGTACTGGCAGCATAATTTCTCGGGTATCAGGGTTTCAGTACCACAGTATCTCTATCTCTTATCGTATTCAGTTCGGTCGCTTAGTTTAAAAAGAATCTGTAGTACATATGTTGCACCATTGTCTGTTATAAAGTTTTCGGTTCAGTTGCATAATTTGGAAACAACGTGTAGTTTTTCTGTGGCAAAAGTGTGTAATCAGGGTTTCAGAACTATAATTTCTAAAAAAGAGAGGGGAGTTTATTCTGCCCTAATAACCCTCCCTCGCGCTACGTAAGGACCTTGTTTGGGACGGCTGAGGTAAAGTGAGGGTTACCTGGGCTCTCATCACCTGGTATGGGGAGTAATTAGCGAAGGGCGGTGGTGTCGTTAGCTTGTTAGTGTCTGGGTAATGACGGTGCTGTGTTTGTTGCATTTGTGTGCACGCATACCGGAACAGACACGCATACACACAGTCATGAGCAAAAGTTTACTGACGGTTCTCAATCGGTAGCGTGTCCTGCCTTCCATATTTCGTATTCCCCCCCAGACGAGAGCATGTATCCTTTCTTCTCATGCTCTCTGTCTGTCTGTCTGTCTGTCTGTCTGTCTGTCTGTCTGTCTCTCTCTCTCTCTCTCTCTCTCTCTCTCTCTCTCTCTCTCTCTCTCTCTCTCTCTCTCTCTCTCTCTCTCTCTCTTTCTCTCTCACTACTGTTAATTTGTCCGGTATATACTTTTCAATCTGGCCTGTATCTATAGACTTACCTCACTGTTAATATTTCAGTTTTAGAATATGTATATCTGTGTATTTACCTGTATTCACCTGTCTTTGCTTGTATTTGTTCATATTTGCCCAGCTGGCTTTCTATCTATCCTCTAGTAATCTACCTGTCCATCTATCCTTCTGCCTATTGCATCTCAGTGTGGGAGATTGATTGAGGGGGAGGTGGGAACGCGGCAGAAAGACCACTTGGCTCTTGCAACAATCCTTCACTGCATCCCTCTCCACCCAGCTGCATTGCTCTTCAACCAGCCTACCGTCCTTCACCTGCGCCCCTTCCCACGATACACCACATTGTATTCCTCCAAGTTACCCCTCTTCCTTTCCTTGCTCAGTCGGGAGAACAAATACACATAGCTATGGCGCTTTTACTCTAACCTGACAGCGCTTCCTCATCCCTTCTTTTGCCCGGTTGATGACTGTGTGTAGCCAGATTGGTGCCTCGATTAGTAAGGTTCATAGAATTTCATGCAACCAGGATATAGCATTCAAGCTGCAGGAGTGGCCCATTTCTATCATATAAAAACAAACCGAGAATAAGCCCATCGTGTATTTTATCTGTGTAATCCCCACAGTATGCAGAGTCTGGTTATGGATAGGTAGACACGTGGTGGTCTAAGGAGGTATGAGACTTTTTGAAAATACAGTATACTGATGCTGTAGGGGTAGGCCTGCCATCTACCCTTAGTTGTTATCCTTATCGTAATCTACTACAGTCTGTCATCAGCTGCGTAGTTTGGACCAGTCGACCTAATGCCGTTGTTTACCTATATTGTTTGTTTATTTTATTTACATTTTTTATTTATTTATCATGTACCTACACCTCGTAAGTGGCAATATGGCATGGCAGGTAGTGTATTCAGATTATAGTCTTTCGATACTGCATCACGAGAAGGCTGGGCTGCTCTGTTGGCGTCCCTGCTGCCTTGGCATTCTTCCTCAGGTAACCTAACCGCCACGGGGGGTTCGGTGGCTCCCTTCCTCCCCTCCACACAACATGTAATTAACCTTATTCTCTCCCATACGCCCTGCCCCTTGAATAATTAGTAATCCAGGAAGACATGTAAGCTGTGAGGCGTGACGGGGGTGTAGGTGGGGGCGTGGAAGAGGGGGATGGGGTGAGGGTAAGGGAAGGGGAATGGGATAGGGGTGGAGAAGGAAGAGAGGCTAGATGTATGTGTGGCTACCGACCACACATGTCATTAAGCAAGACATCGCATACAGTCTATTTTCCCCCTTACACCACGATCCGCAACAGTCAGATTTCCATCCAGGTCCCCAGTTGTGTTGCTGGGAGGGTGAATGTAGAGTGGGCGAGGGGGGGGAGGGGAGGAGGGTTCAAGAGAGAAGGAGGGAGGGGGGGGAGGGTATAGAACGTTCTGAGAAAACTGACTTCCGGGGGGTTTGGGGGTAGGGAGGGTTTCTGTTGAGCCGTTGGTAGGGAAGGAGGGAGGACGGTTGGCTGGTGGGTTGGTTGCTTCCTTGCGGCGGCACGTGGTGGTGGGGGGCGCGTGCCACGTGGTTAGGTGATCGCACGTGAGCTGGAGTTTTGAGAGAGAGAGAGAGAGAGAGAGAGATCAGATTGCATTTCAAACTCGAACGATAAAATGCCAACACTATACTCTGTTCATTTTAACTGGGCGTAAAATTGCCATCTTTCCATCTTGAATGCTGGACAGTATCAAGCGACTGACTCTGGAATAAGATGTTAGTAGCCAAGAGGAATTGCTATGACAGGGGTGCTGGCTGGCGGTATTATCTTATTCTGATATTAAGTTACGGGAAGTAGACTGCGAAAGGACGAAAATCCCCGCCAAGATAAAGTGAAAGAAGTATAGTAAATAAAGCACACATAACGCCCATCCGCACCATCGTCACCCAACCTTCCTTCCGTTACCGTCCCGCACGGCCACCTCGCCTCCACGGCCGGCGGTTGTCACGTCCAGGCTGCGGTCGTAAAGGGAAAAGGTTGGCGCGTAATTTGGCGTGACGGGGGTGAGGGAAATTGGCGCGTACTTTTCCAGTTTCCCGCTACTGTGCGTCTTGGGTCGGGTGCTGACGGGGGGAGGGGGTGTTTATTGTCTATTCAGTTGTTCGTTTAAGCTGTCGGAGTGCTTCCTCTTTTTTTTTTTTTTTGCAGCTTATTTCACATTGCTCAGTGGCACATTAAGACTACTACGTCTCTACAGTACCTCCTTTCTAAAGCACTTTCCATGACAGTTTTCATATTCTAGTGCTGGTCTCGTGGTACAGGATATAATTCAGGATGGAAAGACGTCAGTTTTAAGTGGCTGGAGTATAATTACATTTCATTCTTAAGCTTCACCATGATGGGATCACCGTAAATCTAAATAAATGCGATTGACATTAACGATAATTGAAAAAAAGAAAAAGAAAAACGTCCTAGTGATGGTGAGGTTAATTTGTTTGCTAAATACGAAGAGCATTTTTATCCAGCAAATATCAGACATTTTAAAAGAGCCTAGAGAATCCTATACACCAGAAAATGTTAAAAACTCTTCATTAATATTTTGGCCAAGAATTTTAAAAGACCTGCAGTATATTCCATCTAACACCACACGAGTGTATTCGTCTCTGAGAAACCATCCGAAGTCTGAGTGTTGGAGCAGTGGTGTATTCTTAGTGTGTTTCGGATATATACATTTTTTGCCATGTTAACTTGAAGGTGTTCTCGGTGGATGCTGCGTGTGTGTGTGTGTGTGTGTGTGTGTGTGTGTGTGTGTGTGTGTGTAAGTTATTAATTTTTACTGCATGGCTTAGAAGAGTTACGTAGCCATTAATACTGCGCTTTTCTAACTGGTGGTGTTCTTGGTGGATGCTGTGTGTGTGTGTGTGTGTGTGTGTGTGTGTTTAGGTGCTGAGTGGGGTGGGGTGGTACAAGGGAGGGGAGGGCGACCACGTGGTGAGAAGGCAGCTGCTCCTACATATTCCCCCCCAAGACAGCGAGACACTTTAGCTCCCCCCCCCCTTGGCCCACCTCACCTCACTGTGTCATATACTCCCCTCACTCCATTACCCTCGTCATCCCACTGCAAGACTTATTTAGGCAACCTTATCTTTGGCACCATTGATGTTCTCACCCACTCAACAGAATATAAGAAAGATGAAGAGTGTATTGTTTTTAGTAAATCATAGACCTTTTGAAATAGGTTAAAGTAGATTATGTATTAGAATCTAGAAGTCCAGTTAGTTTTTTTTATTTTCCGCCTCTGTAATTATCGGAGGAACAATGGATGGCTTTCCCTGCTTTTATGTAACGTGAAAAGCGATCATAAAAAGCCATATCATGAGAGTTACTTTCCTCACTTAAAAGAAGAGTACAGTCGGCAGTGAAAATGTTATGACGGTCATTGCTTTCTTTAGTGCTGTTCGGAAGCTGAGTTTAATCTATGGAAATGTTTGTTTATGTGTTTGTTTGTGTTTCGTAAGTTTTGTGCATGTCTTAAACGTAATATATTTGGTTATTTGAAGAACACTGCACGTTGGTTTAGTCATACGCCTTCCTAATTTTTCCTTACCCATTCTAATTATGTCTGTCCTAACGTATCTTTCCACGAGGTATAGCTACGTAACCCGTCCCACCTTTGAAGCTCCTATCTTCATTTCCCATACTCAGTACACTCCCTTCCCAACCACCCACCCACTCCACCCTCTGGGCCTCCATTTGCTCCTGCCAACGTCATCTTCTCCCTTCCCTCCTGTGTCCCCCTAAACTCCTCTCCTTCTCTCGTTTCCCCATAAGTCGCCATCATCATCATCATCTTCTTCCCCTTCTCTCTCTCTCTCTCTCTCTGCTTTCCTCTCCTCTCGCATCTCCTTAAGCCTACCGTCATCATCATCATCATCCCTCCTTCTCTTCCTCCTGTTTCCTTTCCCTCCTCTTTACACCCCCGAAGTCCCCTTCCCCTGGTCCACCCCGACCCTGTCTCCCTACATCATCCCTAACCGTATCATCCCCTTGCTTCTTTCCCACGTCCTTTCTCTCCCTTTCCCCCCATTTCGGCCTAATCCTTCACCGGTTCCCACATCTCCCCTTCTCCTCGTCCTCCTTCTCTCCTCTTCTGCCTCCTGCTCCTCTCTCGTTTTTATTTCCTCCCCGTGACACTCCCTTCTGTCATCACTCATTCGTTATCTCTCTTCTCCTTTCCTTCTTTTCACGCCTTTTTCTCCTTTCTTTCTCATTTTTCTTCCGCCTTTTCACACCTTATTAATTTGTTCATCCCCTTACTTGTTTCACTTCTTTTTCTTCTCTTCCACCGTCTGATATATCTTTTGATTATCAGTTTTTCGCTTCCTCTTTCAGTGTCAGTTTTTGCCATCCTTTTTCGTTCCCCTTATTTCTCATCTTTCCCTCTTTCGTCACGCTTCCTCTTTTGCATTTGCAGCCTGTCTGAATCATCCCTTCCGTTTTCACATTTCCTTTTCCCTCTTTGCCTTTTCGGCCTTTTCTTCTTTCGTTTATCTCTTGTCCTTTAGTTTATCTCATCCTCCCCCTTTCTTCTCCCCCTCTTGCACATTTTCTTCCCACCATTTCTTTCTTGTCATATTTTAATTTTCGTATTGGCCTGTCCTTTTCTTTCCATGCCCTTTTTTTGTTTTTCCTCCCATCATATCTCTGACCAAGTCTCCGTCTTCTCCATTGCTCCTTCCTCTCATCTCTCTCTTCCCTCCATTTTCCTTCTTTTCCTCCTCTCTTAATACTCCTCGTTCCTTCCGTCCATCTCAGCCTCCCCTCCGTTTTTCTCGGCCTCCTTTTCCGTCTCTGGATGAACTGTACAAACCCACTGAATCTGTATGTATTGTAAGGATACCTTGTGTAGTAGAGAAGGTCCAAGTCGAGCTGGAAATGTTTGACCCTCGCCATAAATGATTTCGGCAGTTGGGTATAGTTCATCTGTTTGAATCATTTACGAGAGAATGAAACAAGACTGTTATTCGTCTTTCTGCATTTCATGTCTTGTTATTGTTTTCCGCCTTTCTCCTTTGGTTTCCTCATTCTTTTTTTCCCTTTTAGTCCACCTCATCCTGTAATTATTTCTCCTTGTACATACTAAAGTTTTTCTCCTTCCTTCCTGTTCTCATTCCTCCCTATCACCCATCCTTCTCATTTCCTGTCTTTTTTCTTCACTACTTCCCTTCCATCCTGCGTCATTCTCTCTCTTTCTCCTTGTCCTGCCTTTCTTCCTTTTCCTTTCTCCTCTTTCCCCGTGTCTGCGTCGTGCCTCGTAAATCTTTAGCATAATTACTTTTACCGGATACCTCACCAGATAATCTAGTTAGTCATCCATAGGCCTCCTGTTAACTGTATTTCCTGTCTGTTTACTCCTCGCCCTCCCTCCTCCACATTCCTCCCCGTCTTCTCCCTGTCTTATATTTCTCTCTCTCTCCCAGCCACGTATGTCATGTAGTTCTTAAATTGTATTCCTCTCTCCCTTTGTACTCCTCTTTCTCCCTCCCCCACATTCCTGCCTACCTTCTCCCCGTCTTACTATTCTCCCCCTCCCCACCAGTCATCTCTTACTGTATTCCACTCATTACACTTCACCCACTCCCTTTTCCCCATTCCCCGTCTCATCTCTTTTCCTTGCCTCTTCACTTCATCATTTATTCTCTCTCTCTCTCTCTCTCTCTCTCTCCCTCTCTCTCTCTCTCCCCTTGTCCCTCTTCGTTTCCATCTCTCCTCCTCTCTCCATATCCGCTCTTCATCCTTTTTCACTTACCTCTTCCTTTTCACATTTTTCTTTTTTTACTCTACTCCCTTTCTCTGCTCTCCCTCCCCCTTGCCATTCCGGTTTTACTTCTCTTCTCCCTCCCTTCCTCCCTGCCGTCTCCCTCTCCATCTCCTCCCCACTCCCTTTCTTCTTACTTTCCCCTTCTCTTAGTCCTCGCACACCGGAATCACTTTCTCCCTTTCTCTCTCCTCTCTCTCCCTCCCTCCCTCCCTCCGTTCCGGTTTTCCTCTCTCCCCTCCTCACACGTCCCCCCCCCCTCTCTCTCTCTCTCTCTCTCTCTCTGCCTCCTTCCTCGTATGTTTTCCATTATTTTTCTCTTCACTGTTTCCGCTTCCTCTCTTCCTCCATTCCGGCATCCCTCTTCCTCTTCCTACTTCCCAACCGTCTCTCTCTCTCTCTCTCTCTCACTCTCTCATCCTTTACCCTTTTGGATCTTCCTTGCTCGTATTTTTTCTCTTTCCCCTCCCCTGCTCTTTTTCCCTCAAATTCGATTTTCCTTCTCCTCATCCTCCTTCTTTTTCCCTTCAACCAGCTTCTCAACCTATATCTTTTTTTCATGTTTCTTCCTCTTTCCTTTTATTCCTGTTTTCTTTTATCTTCCTTGCACATCCAAACCTCCATGTCCTTTTTCTCTCGTCTTTCACTTCCCCGTTTTCAGTTCCTTTCCTCTTCTCCATTCCCCCTCCTCACCCCTGTCCTCTCTTCTCTCCACCATCTCCCCCTCCCTCCCTCCCTCCCTCTCTTTTTTCCTCTGCTATCTTAACTCATAAATTAATTACATTTATAACCTATCCTATAACAGTCAACCTCGAACGAATAAACTGGTGATTTGTATATCCTTTGTATTCCCCACACTCTTCCTCCTTCCCACCTTGCCCTCCCTCCCCACTGTTTTCCCTCCCCATCCCTCTCCCCATCATCCAGCCATTCTCCCCCCCCCCCCACCCCTGCCATGCCTCTTCCTCGCACCTTCCGTTTGGGCCAGCAGTCCTTATTTCCGCTAGACAACTCCTCCCTCGTTTCCTCTCCAGATGCGAGGGGACGGGGAGGCCTTAATGAGAGGAGGGAAAGGAGGTAATTGGAAAGGAAAGAAAGTGAAACGAAGGGAGAAGAGAGAGAAAGAAAAAGGAAACAGGAAACAAAAGAGAGGAAGGGAAAAGGAAAGATTGCTAGGAAACAGGAAGTGTAATGAAAGGAGAGGAGAGGAAAGGAAAAGGAGGACATGAAAGATTTAATAGGATAGGAGAGAAAAGGGAAGGCAAGGGAAAGATGGATGGGGGAAATACAGAATGAAATTAAGTGAACGTAAAGGAGAGGAGCCAAGGGATATGAAAAAAGCAAATGAAAATAGACCTGTTGGAGATGGAGGGAAGCTGGTAGAGAAAAGGTTGGTACTGGGAGGAGGAAGCTCTTTTACCTGGAGCTAAAATGGCAAGATAATTAAAAGGTCTGGGTAAAGGTAGGATAGGGACTAAAGTAATTGGAGGGAGAGAAGACAGACTGGCGTAGAAAGAAGGAGGAGAAAGGACATGTATGCTCAGCGAAAGGAAGGAATTTGGTGAGTAGCGCGGACTGCAGAGTGAAGGAAGGACGGGAAGAAAGGGGCGAGATTACATAAAACTGATGAAATTATATAAACAGTTGTTGGAATGACTGTATGAAGTAAGACTGGCAGAGAAGAGTAAGAATGAGTAAGAGGTCGTGGAAAGAAAGGCAGAAGTGATTATTCCTAAATGAAAAATAAAAAAAATAGTAGAGCGTGGATGTGAACCATTAATGAAAGCTTCCAGTTGTTTTAAAATCTTTAGGGACGAGAGCTTCATTTTCCCATAGCTAAAGCCAGACGATTTTACTAAGCTTAGAGAAGACACTCGGACGGAAGGGAACAAAAACGAACTCACTGGAAAAAAAAAAAATGCTGGGGAATAAGGCAGTTCGAGAAGAAGATGGGCTGAGAGTGTGCCTTGAGGGAGTGAAGATGTGTGGGAGTGAGTGGAGGGGGGTACTTGTTGTGTGCCAATATTGGTTTAGGTTCGCAGGTTGATGTCGGTGCATGGCCAGTGTGTGGTGCTGTGGCGGAGCTGGAAGGTGAAAGTATAGAGGGGTGTCGTGGTCTGCAGAGATATGAATATATGTTTCATGTACTGTGCATACATTATTTTTCCCAGTGCTCCATACGCCCAGTACCAGTCTAACTTATCTCAATCCTTCACGTATAGTACACAACTGGTCAACTCCTGGAACAACCCTCCCTCTGACTGCCACCTCCAGTCTTTTTGCTCGATTTCAGACACTCTGAGTATGGCATTCTCTCGTTCACGTTTCTTAATTTAAAAAAAAAATAAAACAGGCTTGTAACATTCATTTATTGCATGAAAAGTTGGAGGAGGGTATAAATATAGGACTGATGTAGGTGGATGTGAGCAAAAAGAAATGGGTTTGGCTGTGTAGGTGAGAAGTGAAGTTGGACGCTGCAGGCTGTAAGTGAAGTGGGTGAAAAAATGCGTACAGTTGAAACGTGGGTGAGTGTCAGCTGGTTGAAGAGATGTAGGGAGAGCCGTGTGGGATGGTCCTGTATTTAGTATAGCTTACAATTTAAAGTTTCAGAGTACACAGCAGAATAGGAGTGGGATAGGTGTAATTGTGGGCGAGTGCAGTGGGTGTAGTGGGGTGTAGGTGGGTGTGGCGGTGCATTCTTGCTTCCATATACGTGGTTGTGGCCTCGCTCCCCTGTCCTCCCGTCCTCACCCTGCCATCTCTCACTCCAGGCGGGGAGGGAGAGAAAGGGGGATTTTAAAGAAGAGACAGAGGGAGTTGGTATAGGGTGAGGACAAAAGGTGGAGGGGTAGTGGCGTTGGATTTTGCTGACGATGATGGTGGTGGTGGTGGATAATTGTTGTAAATGTAAAATTGCATTGTTTTTCGCTCACCGGCATACTTCTTGAGAGTAGGTATAGCCTTATTTATTTGTTTAATTATTTTTACAGGTGTGGTGGTGTCGTGTGGGTATGGATGCTGGAGTTAGATTTTGGTGATTTTGTGATAGTGGATGAATGTAAATGTTAATATGAAGTTTTTGTCACTCATCAGTTCACCTCTTGATAATCACACTATGTTCTTTATTGCAGGTGTGGTGGAGAGCGTAGGTGTGGTGTGGTGTGGTGGTGTGGCGTGGCTGTGGTGCTAGTGATGGTGTCGGGGCCCCAGACTCACGCCCTCAGCCTCACCCCCGCCCCCCACGCCCCCTCCTGCTGAGCCTCGACCCCCACAACGCCCCCTCCTTCAGAGCCTCACCCGGGGACTCCTGTATTTTCCCTCGAAGCCGTCACCTACAACTCCTCTGTGATGACCATGGCAAGCTCGAGCGGCAGTGGTGCTGGGGAGACGGGCGATGGGCGTGCGGGCGGCTCCCCTGCCCGCACGCCGCCCGCAGTACCCGCACCCGTGCCCCCGCCACAAGCCGCACCCGCCCCTGAACCCCAGCAGCCGCCCGCAGCTGCCACCGCCGCCGCCGCCACCGCCCCCGTTCCTACCGCGTCGAGCAGCCTGGATGAGCGAACCCGGGTGGCTGACAAGTACCAGGAGATCCGCGTCATTGGCGACGGTGAGGATGTAATATTAGATGTAATGCTTAACAGTGTACTTTATCGTTCTGTGTCTCTGCCTTGTAACGCATGCTATATACAACAGCTCTTTTACTCTTTGTGATATTTTTTCTATATGTATGTCATGGTGAAATTATTATAGCCTTGTGGTGTATGTGTGTGTGTGTGTGTGTGTGTGTGTGTGTGTGTGTGTATAACCAGCTTACTAACACCTCCTTCCCCTCCTCCCCCAGGCGCGTACGGCACGGTATACTTCGCGAGGGAACGAGGCAACCTAGACAGGGTGGTGGCTCTCAAGAAGATCCGCATCACACTGACGGAGGACGGGGTGCCAGTCAGCGCCATCAGGGAGATCTCTCTTCTCAAGCAGCTGGAGCGATTCGAACACCCAAACATTGTCAGGTCAGTGTCTTGCATCACCTCTGTTGGTTCCCTCGCACTGGGATCATTATTATTATTATTATTATTTTTCCTCTCCGCATTGTGTTTTTGTATCGTCGTGTGTGTCCTTTCGTCAGTTTGTTAAAATTTTCTCTTCTTTTCCTCATTATAGTTTTGTCATGTGTTCCTTTCATCAGATTTTTTTTGTTTTTCATCGTAGTTTTGTGCTGTCCTGTGTTTCCTCTCTTCAATGTGTATTTCTCTGATTTTGTTTTCCTTATTTTACTCTTACCTGTCTTCAACTTCTTACCATTGTATGCCTTTCTCTTCTCCAACACTTCACCTGCTCTTCCGGATTTACACTGCCGGTCCAAGGTAAGTGATTTGTGGTTTGGTGGTTGGCATTACTTATCAGCGTTCTTGTATTTAGGTGTCTCTTGAGAATAGAAAAATAATGAACAACGGTCTGTTCCTAAATGCAGTGATTCTACCTTTTGCTGCTTTCCTTTTCACGCAGTCCTCTTATTTTTCTGAGATAATTCTGCTCATGTCTTCACTAACGTCCTACTGCATCTTCATTCTCGTCTCTCAATTCATCACAAAGCTGCGAAAAATAACAATATAGTCAAAAATTTTCACCCCCTGTAGCTAATTAACTCTTTCACTTCGATGTCGTCTCTTTTCTCCTTCTTTTGGCTGCCGCTAGACGATGAATTCAGCTCTGGAGATACCCCTTGGACTGAAGAGGTTAAAATCGAATGACATTTAGCCAGAATAAGATACCTAAGTACCGGTAGGGCCAGGGATGTGAAAAGGGCTGACACTGTAAGAGTATTAGGAGTAAAAATGAGTGTGAAGAGTTGAATAGAGAGATTTATGGGTACGAGAAAGATGGGTTTAAGTAAGAGCCTTGCCCGTATTCACCAGACACGCTTCCCGTCTTTCTTACGGTCTTATAATAGTCCCCGTTTTTGCAGATGAGGGATTAAAAAAAAAAAAAAAGGTAAACATAAGGAAGAGACTGGGAAGTTGGAAATAAAAGAAAAGCGGGAAAGATTGAAACTAAGCTTAATTCTTGCCATTTCACTACGATGTCATCCAGCATTGGTTAATTGAAACACCATTTAAAGATAAGGGACCTTTTTTTTAATAGAGGTGACGTTTTCCCACACCCCAGCTTCTTCAGAGTGTGTAAGAAGAAGCCCTGCAATGGACGAAATGTTACCTCTGCGAAAATGAAGGTCCTTACCTCTTAATGGTGCTCTAATTAACCAGTTTGCCAGGTATACAAGCCCTGTTAATAAGTCCAGCATTGACGAGAAGGTAAGCCAAGGTATATTTATGTCGGTGATGATGATGTTAAAAATAATGTCTGGGAAACTGCTAAAGTAACACCATGACTGCCTAAAATGGTGCCGAAGCTCCATTGTTTGTGGAAGGAAGATTAATTAACGCCTGAGAGAATATCGTGCGTAAAAAAGAAAACTGCGTAAATGAGCGAGGGTTGGGGACGGGTGAGTGAAGGGTCATTTATCGGTAATTTAGGTGCGTGTGTCGCCCGTCATTGTGTAGGGGAGCCGCCATTGTCACGCCAGCACCGGAGAGAAGGAGGTGGAAGCTGGAGGGATTGGAGGGATGGAGGAAAAGACTGTGAGGGAGGAGCGGTGAGATTGTTTATTCTTGAAGACGAAATCGCGTACCTCTGAAGAGAACTAAAACATTACGAGAAGTGAAATTGTGTCCTTTTCCTCACCTTATAGAAAATAACTAGAAGGTGAGAAGAAGGATTTTGTTGTACTCGAAGAGGAGGGAACTGTAACAGACGTTCAGTTATACAAAAAAAAAAAAAAAAAAAAAAAAAAAAAAAAAAAAAAAAATAATATTTGATTCACCTTCAGAGGACTGGGACTCACATCTAAGTTCACCGAAGTATACTGCCAGAACTGTAATTAAGATTTCTCACTGCATGAGACTTGTATTTAACGTATAGAAGACGAAAAACCACTCCTGGACTGAGTAAAATCGTTTGCTAAGTGCTAAATTACGAGTATAATAGGATTTCTTTCGTCTTGAAAGGGTTCATTGTTGTTGCGGTAACTTTACAAAGCCGTGGTGTTTCTTACTTTAGAAATACTTGTAAATTACTATTCAGATTTAAAAGGTAGGGTCGAAGAGTTATGGTAGTGGTGGAGAAGATGAGGAGCACTGATACACTCTGAAGCGTCAGATGACTGGTATTACTAGCACCACAGGGCGGTCCAGTTGGGTAACGGTTTGGGCCCGAAGGTTTAGCTAGGGAGGAGTGCATGCATGACAGGGTAAGAGATGTGTGGATGCAAGAGGAGAACTGAAGTGGACGTACAGGGGGAAGGGGAGGGAGACTGCTTTGAGCTGGTCGAGAGAGGAACGATTATGCAGCACTGCAGCACTATACCAAACAAGATATAGTGATTTAAGAGACTGGACACTCGTGTAGTGTATTGGTTGGAAAATTCAAAAATATTTTTCCCCCCTCAGTAAATAGCGTCCCTACAGTTTGTAACTACACTGTACTACAATGACAAACACACATATTAAGGAATGTGATGCATTAAATTGCTAAAACAAGAACAGAGGGAAAGTCTATGAACAAACTTATTTTGTGACGATTAAGTGATATAATAATTAACTGAAAGAGAGATTGAGGAACAAATAGTAGTATCAATTGGTCATGGGGGAAGGAGGGTGTCTGTAGGGAATGGGTAGGGGTGGGGATGAAGGGTAGAAGGTGGGGTGGGGAAAGGGTGCAGACGGGTGAAGGGCGAGAGGATCAGATAATGGTAGGGGGGCTGCCAGGGAAGCTTTTGGAAGGAGGGCAGGGGTAGTGTGAGTAGGGGAACAGGAGGACGATAGCACTGGGAAGGGGTCATGACAGGCTGTTGTAGATAGCAGGGGTAAGGGAAACAAAGGGAGAATGGGTAAATAAGAAAGGGGTATCTAGGTGAAGCGGCAAGAGAGAGAGAGAGGGGAGGGGAAGAAGAATGCAGGAGGGAAGGGGGTCGCACTTAGAGAGAGAAAGAGAAGGGTCAGAAAAATATTGGCACCAGAGGGCATCATTTGAGTGAGTTATGGTGGAGGTGGTTATCAGAGAAGGACTCAGCCTGATGGTAATGGTGCTCTGTTGTGGTGATGGTTGTGAGTGTGGCGTGTGGAGATGGATTTGGTAGTGGTGGTGGTTGCGGTGGTTGTAGTGCTTGGTAGTATTGATGTCGAACGGTTGTTGTGGTTGTGATGAATGGGTCTGATCCTGGTAGCGGTTGTGATGTTGGTGCTGTGGTGTAGGTGAATGGGTGTGGCGATAGTAGTGGTTGTGATGTTGATGTAGTGACTGATGGTGGATGGCTGTGGTTGTGATTGTGGTGATATTGGTGGTTGTGTTGATGGTAGTGAGAGGGAGTAGGTGAATGAATGTGATGATTATAATGTTGATAATTGTGATATGGATTGTGATGGTTAATAGGGAAGAGTAAGGAACACGTTGAGCGATGACATATACAAGAATGACCCAGTTCCGTCTTCCTGCGCTTGTGTGAGGCAGAGAGAGAGAGAGAGAGAGAGAGAGAGAGAGAGAGATGCAGTAGCTAACACATTTTTATAAATTAACCATATTACAGTGATTTTTTTTTCCCAAAGATGAATCCCTAAAAATTTGGACTGAAAGCTTTAACATGAACGTCACTGGTCGAGATCAGACTTTGAAAAAAAAAAATCACATTTATATTTTTTCACTCGGGCCGCGACTGCATGATGGCCGTTGTTAATATTAGTAATCGGTGATGGCGATGGCTGTAGGGATGAAAGTGTTGGGAGTTGTGGTTATGGTAGTATTGATGGCAGTGGTAGTGAAGATAGTGGTTGCGGTGGTAATGGTTATAGTTGTGGTGGTGGCAGTGGTTGTGGTTATGTTAGTGTTGATGGCAGTGGTAGTGGATGTAGTGTTTGTGGTATTGGTGGTGGTATTGGTCGTGGAAGTGGAGTAATTAGTGTTGTGTGAGGAATGTTGGTTGATAAGTGGTTGTCGGTGGTGTGGTGGAGATGCCCTGATACCCAGCACGCGAGACTGACCCTACCCACCTACCCTTCATCACCCTGCCACCCTCATTCTACCTCTTCCACACTTCCACCGCCTCACCTTCCATGCCTCTCCACTCACCCTGCTTCACCTATTCCACCCTCCCTGCTGTACCTTTCACCCTCCCTGCCTTATCACCTTATCTATCCTATCTTCCCTCGTCCACTATCCCTGTTCCACCCTTTTTATTCATCCACCCTCCCTGCGTCTCCACTGTTCCACTTTCCTTGGTTCTCCACTCCCTTGTTCCACATTCCCAGTCTCTCCACCCCTCCCCTTCCAACCCTTTTCCACCCTCCCTGCTCCACCCACCTTTTCCACACACTTTTCCACCAGCCCTATATCCCATCCCAGTCCCTGTTCTGTCTTCCCCTTTTCCATCCACTCTCCCATTCCACCCTCCCTATTCCACCTTCCCTGTCCTGTCCCTCCTGTTCCTCGTGGCTCCACCTGTCCGTAATCTACCTCTCATGTCCAGCATCTTCACCTTCCGTCATCTCGGCTTTCCAAACCCATCCATCTTAACCCTGCCTGTACTCTTTCTTCCATCTTTCTCACCTCACTCCGCTGCTCCTGTTTTCAATTTCTCTGCGTGTTTCTCATGCCTCTGCCATTCTCTCTTTGCTCCTCCCTCTTTGTCCTCTTGCTCTTCTCTTCCCGTATTTCTGGCGTCCCTCACGTCTCCTCCTCTTTCCCTGTTTTCACCCTTCTTGCTTGTCATCCTATCCCCCTCCTCGCCTTATCACATCTTCATATCTTTCCTTTACCCTGTTATCACTTCTTCCCCTTCATGTTCTGACCCCCTCACGTCCCTCCTTTCCCCGTTGTATCGTCCCTTATACCTTCCTTTCGCTCCTTCCCTTTCTTAGCCTTTCTCTTCCTTTCATATCACCCTTTCCTCCCTCATCCCCCCCTTCCCTTTTATATCCGTCCCTTACCCTGCTTTCACCTCTACCTCTTCATATCCTGCCACCCTCATGCACCCCTCCCCCCTCATATTCTCCCCTGACCTCTCTTCCGCTCCTTCCCCTTTATACTCTGCGCCTCCCCTGCATTCAGTCCTTCCTCTTCACGCCTTGTCCCTTCCTTACCTGTCAGTCTTTGCTTTCATTCCTTCCATTAGTGTCCAGTCCATCCCTTGCTTGTCACCATTTCTCCCTCTCCCCTTCTCGATCCCGTGCCTTCACCCCTTCCCCTTCATGTTCTGTCCCCTTCGTGCTTGTCACCCTTTCCCCAGCTTTCACCCTTTCCCCTTCATGTCCTGTCCCTGCCCTGCTTGTCACCCTTTACCCCCTCCCCCCACACGAGACAATAGGAGGGTGGACACTGGCGGCCACTGGGACAGCTCCCCGCCACCATCATTAATTTCTCACCTTTCATATAAGATAAACCCACGTTTTTTTGGACGACTCAGGTTTGGACCCGCCGGGAATGTTCGTCTCCGGGTGTACTTTTTTTAATGTATAATATTAATCCCTTCACTATGATGGCGCGTCTTTATTCTCGCTATCTCCAGACGGTTTTATTCAGCTGTTCCAATTATTTTCACAGCATTGTTTTAAGAAAGACATATTAAAAAGTCATAAACAGATTAAATCCTTCAACCATAGAACATCATTATTATCTTAGTGTCTCCAACTCAGGCGATTTTATTCAGCTTAGGAAAGACCCTTGGTAGGAAAGGGGTTACTGAAGGCTGTATCTTGCATATCCAGTTCGAAAGTCTCCATTAAGCCGAACAGAATCGTCAGGAAGCAGCAAGAGTAAGATATTAATTACACTGGCTGAAATGGTTAACTGGTTTATTCTTATTAACATCTGGGTCTGAAATGGGTGTTGTGAAATATTTAGGTCAGGTCCGAGTGGCTGCTTTCCAACTGGTGTGAGGAACAGCTGATGTGGCCATAATAATAACAGGTGATCGGGAGTCAGCTGAGGCCTGGTAGGGAGTGGACAGGTGATGCCATGTATGATACCACCTCACCCCAGCCCCCCAACACCAGACACTCAGGACACACCACGCCATCACATACACTCACCCGTAAACCTTCACCACAATCACTTTATTTTTTTTATTGCTGCCGCCAGACGAATTTATTCAACTTAGAAGTGATCCGTCGTAGCTAAAGAGATCAAACCATGAAGAGGGAATACAGACGTGTTTTTATTTAATTAATTTACCTGTCACACGATTTCTGTTCAAGTAGTGACCTCGTAGTGAAAGGGTTAAACCACTTTTTGAACCAGAAGGTCTCAAAAGTTGAATAAAATCGTCTAGCACGTGACAGAATAACACACAAAGTTCGTCCTTGAACTATAAGGCTTAATAGTCACCGAGACGTATTTCATGGAGAGAAACAGGGACACGAGGGAGGAATAGAATTACAGAAAGGTAGAAAGGAGTGAGTGAGTGGACAGGAAGTGGAAGGGTAAAGGGGGGGAAGGAGAGGGGCTAAGAGCGAGATGAGGGAGGGAAGAGGAGGGGGAGAGGGCCGGAGAGAGAGAAAGAGATGAGGTGGGGGGGGGGAAGAGGCTGCCCCGACAACAGCTGGTAGTCGTGCGAGTGGACACCTTCCTTGGCTGCCACCACTACCACCACTGCACCTACCACCACTACTACCATCACCACTACCATCTCTACCACTACCTTCACACACACACTAACACTATTTACACTAATACAACGTCTGCACCAATGCCTCTGTAATCACCAGACATTTATTTGATGGTAAAGCTGAAGTAAAATACAAATAAAATAAAAGATAGTTCACCAGTTTTATTTTCACGACCCTCAACCCTCACTCCTGCCCCGGGGAATGGAGGTGGCGTCTGGTGAGAGGTTAGGATTTTAAACTCCTCGCCTGAGCCTGAGGGATTTCTCTTGAGTTAAATTTCACAGTCAGGCGATATCCAGAAGAAAATTACAGAAACATCCATAGACATCCATATATAAAATTATCTACTGAGACCGTCCACCACACAAATTTGTCATAAGTAGGACGACGAGAGAATCATTTGGAGTCCTGCCATCCGGACTGTTGATTACGTCTATCTGGAAAATATGCTGCCTCATCCATCACCTTCACCATCACCCCACCAGAAGCATCACGCCAACCCACCAGCCTGCCCAGCCTTGAATGGAGCCCCTACCAAAACCACTTCCCTACCTCCTCTACCGCGTGTATTACCGACGCTGAACTACTGTGCTGGTATAGGGAGGTGGTGTAGCTACAGATGTACCAGCCACACCCTCGTCAGTTATACCACAACTACCGTTACTACACCCACATGCGCCTCTCTGTTGCAGCCACGAGTACCGCTGCTATTGTATCCTTATATATCCCTCTCCCTTCCTCCCCTCCCCTCCTTATTCTTTCTCCCCACTCCTTTCCTCCCTCCCTCTCTCTTTTTTCTTTCTCCCTCTCTCCCTTCGTCCCTTTTCTCTCTCGCACTGTATGTCTTTTATTCCTCCGTCCGTTTCATTCTTCACCTTCCTTCCCTCGCTCCCTCCCTTCCTTCCGGCTCTCTCTTTCACGTGCCCTCTTGTCCTGCCGCCAGCCTTTCTACCTCCTGCCTTTCTCTTCCTCCCTCCCTCCGTACCCACCTATTGCTCTAGTCTTTTCTGTATCGTCCCTCCCTCCGTTTTATCTTCCAGTTTTCTATTCATCTTTTTTCTCGTCCTTCCTCCACTTCCCTTCGTTTTCCCCTACCCTGCCTCTCCTACCACCACATCCCTCCCTTCTCCCTCTCCTTCCATCTTCCTGCATTCCATCTCTTGCAACCATCCTCAGCCTCTCTTCTAACATTTCCCTTATTTCTGCCACCACTTTATTCCCCCTCCCATATTTTGCCTTTCCCCTCTCCTTTCACCATTCCCCTTCCCAGCCTTCCCTTTCTTCTTTGCTCTCATTCTCTTTCTTTCCCCTGTCGCCTCCACTTACTCCCTCACAGGGCCTCATCCTTTCACCACCACCTTTCTCAGCTTCTCTCATTCTTCCACCCTCCTCCTCCTCCTCTTCCTCCTCCTCCTCCTCCTCCTCCTCCCCGTTCCCTTCTCTCATCGCCTCCCATCTTCCCGTTTGCATTTTCCTCCTTCTTCACCTTCATCTCCTTGCCTCTTCCTTGTCAGCGTTGTATCCTACCCCTTCCCCTTCCACAACTCCCCCCTGCATCACCCTGCCTTCTCTTTCCCTTTCTCAGCTATCTTCCCACCCTGTTTTGCCCTCAGCCTCTTTTTCTCTTTTCATCACTCTCTCTCTAATCCCACATCTTTCTTCTTTACTTCCTCTGTTTTCGCCGTCAACCTCCCCTTCTCTTCCCCCCTACTTCCTTCTCTCACTCCTGCCCCTACCTTCCCCCTCTCAGCAGGTAGCAGGGGGAAGGAAGACTTTGAGCGACAGGGAACAGATAGCGCAGCGCTGACGCTTTTATACGCCACTCTCCATACGCCTTACCCTGCTGATGGTGGTGGCAGTAGTAGTAGTAGTAGCAGTAGTAGTAGTAGTAGTAGTGGTTTCTGTGGGATTCTGGTTGTGCTGGCGGTGGTAGCTTGTGGTTGTGAGGTGGTGGTGGTAGTGGCGTCAAGATGGTGGTGCTAAGATTGTGGTTATGGTGGTGGTGGTAAGATCTTGGTATGGTGATGTGGGAAGATCGTGGTTATGATGGTGGTGGTTGTAAGATTGAATTATTGTGGTCGAGAGAGAGAGAGAGAGAGAGAGAGTTGCTTATACGAAGTCGTTTCATACAGTCCAGACGAGTGTGTTCTTTTTAACCACCTCATTCCGATGTCTTAATTTCTTTTTTATTCCTACCACCACCATTTTATTATTCAGCTTACGGAGAGACCAGTGATGTTGATTCAGAAGTGTGATATATTGCAATCCCCCTCCTCCCCCACGTCAACCTTGCATGTCATATCACTCTACCTTATCGCAACCAGTGGAATTGCAGTGTAGTGTTATCAGCGTGACGGGCGTGGTGAGCGTGACCTGGGAGACACGCGTGAAATGGCCGCATTTTGTGTCACCCGGCCCATGACGCCCCCTGATGCCTGGCCACCCCTGTCACGTCGCTGGGCCTCTTGTTGGAGCGTGGTGTGTTTACAGTGACGCCTCTTCCCTTCGCGAATATACAACCTGTACTGTTTTTGCTCTAACTTGGCCTGAAATTGCCAGCTCTCCATCTTGAAGTCTGAATGCAGCAGGAGATGGTGCTAGTCATGAAGGAGTGCCTTGGAAGAGATGTAGAACCATAGCCTAATCTTTTTCCGTCGCTGAACTTCGGGAAATGAGCTGCAGAAGGACGAAACTCTTAGCCAAGTTTAAGTAGAACTATTATAGTCCACCACCGTCTTGCCCTTGTTTATGCCGCATTTGCTGTAGAAATTGTTGTTTGTTCTTTAAAATATGGCAGAGAGTGAAAGATATGTATCGATGTAAATATTTCTGACTCGGGAGTAGAAGTTCAAATAAAATCGTCCACTCACCGATATATTATTGTAATCTGATATAACGTACTGTACCTCATTTTCACTGTAGTTATTGCCTCTGAGTTGCGCGGTGTTTTCATGAGTAATTGTACTTAGAAATTACTAGTCATTAACATCCTGAACAGCGAAATACATCACACTGAGGCTGAGTGGGTTCGTCCAGCCTGAGCTTATGTATTTTTTTTTAATTGTCTTTGCTGCTACGAGATTGCTGTAGTAAGTTAAGGAGAGTCCATATGTTGAAAAGTCATTGATGAAGACCCGTCTAATTCCTGTAATCTGTCTTAAAGGAAAAAAAATACTCGAATTGAAAAAAACTAACCCAAAACGTCTGACTGAAAAGTTAGTGAGAAAGCCTCCCAAACGACCCAGACTTGAGTGTGCTGTGTTTAACCCCTTCATTTCAGTGACTTATTTTGGGGGTTTATTCGTGCTACCTCCAAACTATATTATTCAGCTTTGGGGAGACCTCTTTTAGTGAAGGGGTTAATGAAGGCTATGTCTGATCCCTTCCTAGTCGAAAACTGTACACGAAGCTGAATAAAACTGCGCACACACACACACACACACACACACACACACACACACACACACACACACACACACACACACACACACACACACACACACACACACACACACACGCACGCACGCGCGCGCGCGCGTCATGGTACTGAAGGGGTTAAAAGGTCTTGTAGCCCTGGGCGCCCAAGTGTAACCCAGCCCAGCCCCAGAAGCCCCACGAGATCCCTGGTGAATGGCGGGGGCGGGGGGTTGGGGAGAGGGCAGCCTGAATGACATTTTTGGGGAATCGTAACTTGAGATGGGGTTTGTTGCTGAAAGTCTGTCTAGTCGTTAGTCAGATTAATCCTTTCACCACGAGGGCCATTTGTTTATTTACTAATTTATTTATGCATTCATTTACTTATTTAGCAATCTGTGACTGTCTGCCTATCTTTATTTTTATTTTTATTGTATCCTTAGCTTTCATTTACTTTTTCATTGTTGTTACTGCCAGATGATTTTTTTTTTTTTTTACAAATAATTTCCTTGCACTGGAATGAATGGGATGGAAAGAGTGTGCTGGAGGGTGACTGGGAGTAGGGTGAGGAGGGGAGAGTGAGAGAAGGCTGATTGAGAATGAATCAGTACAAAATTTCTTTAGGGGATAAGAGAGAGATCGAGTGAAAGACAGGATGAGTGAGAGTGTTGGTATATCAAAGTGAGGTCGATGGAGTAAGCACGAGTATAAGGAAATTTGGCGTGAGAGATAGGTGAGTGAGAAAATGAATGAATTGAATCGGAATGAGATTTACGTCATGACCAGGAAATTGAGCTGGAAGTGGAGTGAACAGAGGAAATATGTGAGTGCGGATTGGAAACAGGAGTGAAAACACTGGAGTAAGGATGAGTGGGGTTATAACTGGAGTGGGAGTGAGGGGTGTAGTGGCTTGGGAGGATGAGTGAGGTCATGACTGAAGTGGGAGTGAGGGATGTAGTGGAGTGAGGGGCAGGATGAGTGGGGTTATGACTGAAGTGGGAGTGAGGGATGTAGTGGAGTGAGGGGCAGGATGAGTGGGGTTATGAGTGAAGTGGGAGTGAGGGATGTAGTGGATTGTGGGGCAGCATGAGTGGGGTTATGACTGAAGTGGGAGTGAGGGGTGTAGTGGTTTGAGGGGCGGATCGGATGAGGCGACACTTGACTGACGCCCCATTCAGAATAGACCTTCTCAGTACCTCGAGGTGTGGTGGAAGGGTACTCTATGGGACAGGTAAAGGGCAAGAGGGAAGATGAAAGTGAGAAGGGGAAGGAAGGGGGGAATGAAAGTGAGAGGAAGGAAGGGGGAGTGAAAGAGAGAGGGAGAAAGAGTTAGTGGAAGGAAGAAAAAAGGGAGAGAGAAGTGGTGAGTGAAAGTGCGAGGAGGAAGGAGGGGAGTGTGAAACTGAGAGGAGGAGGAGAAGAGTGAGAGGAAGGAAGGAAAAGAGACAGGAATGGGGGTGAAATGGAAGAGAAACAGGAAAGTCAGAGTGGGACGAAGTCAAAGTGAGAGGGAACCGTAAGGAAAGGGAAGCTGAGAATAACAGTGAGCGTGAAAATGAAGAACAGAGTGATAGCAAGCAATGGAGAAAAGAGAGTAAAAAGGAAGAGAGACGCGTATAAGAAAGGTTGAAGGTGAGAGAGGAGTAAGAAGGAAAAGTGAGAGTGAGAGGGAATTAGGAAATAAAGAAAGAGCGAAGGGAAGTAAGAAGATCGAGATGGGGGGGGGGGGAAAGAGGGAGGGAAGGGAGGGAAAGTCGGTAACAGGAAAGTGTGAGTAAGAGAGTGAATTAGGGGGATGCATCAGGACTAGGGAGATGAAGAAAGTGAAGAAGGGAACATGGCAACCCAAAAAATTAAGGAACACAAGAGAGCATGGCGAAAAAGGAGAAAGATCAGTCATATAAGACGCAAAGACAAGTACCGTAGATGAAGATTTGCAGGCGAGACGCACCAGATAACTCTCGGTAGTAAAATTGTAGACTTAAGTAGAAAGATGTGACGGGAAGGAGTCACAAAGTACGGAAAATATAGATACGACATTACACAAAGGCTTCAAAACAGGTTCCCCCAGACCACACAGACATTGCGGTCCCAGGGAGGTGGTCTGAGCATAATAATACAGAGGGTCAGACCAGCTCCCCATATACATTATTAAAAGAGGACGATAAGGAACCTGCTCTCACCCCACCCACCGCACCCTCCGAGTAGGTGAACGAGAATAGGAAGGTAAAGACGAGCTGCGTAGTTGAGAGAGAGAGAGAGAGAGAGAGACTTGGGATCATTATTTACGAGACATCTACGACTGAGAAAGAGATTATTTTGAGGGATTACCGTAAAGACGAATATCTTTAACTGCTTTGATCTGGAATGGAGGGGCTGCCGCTGGAGAAAGAGAGAGAGAGAGAGAGAGAGAGTACATAATAAGCATCTTGAATCCGGTGACGTGTTTTTCCTCTATACTTGCTTTTATTCAGATGATTTTATTCAGAGGCTTTCCGAACGGGAGGGGTTTAGACACAGCCTTCCTTGGCCCCTTCACTGGTCTCCCCAAAGCTGAAGGAAAGCGTCTGGGTTTGAAAAGAATAAAAAAAAAAGAAAGAAAAATAGAGTTGAAAGGGTTTAGAGTTATGTGGTACAAGTTTGACAGATCGAAGGTAAAAAGAGAGAGAGAGAGAGAGAGAGAGAGAGATACATGTAGACACGATTAAAGCTAGTTCCAATGTTGTTCCCCCTTGGTTACTGTAACATTAAAACTAACTCTAATTTCGTCACCCCTTGGCTACAGTAACATTAGAGCCAGTTTTAATGTTGTTCCCCCTCTGACTACAGCAATATTAAAGCTAGCTCTAGTGTTGTCACCCCTTGGCTACATTCCTAAGCACATCACTGGCCTCGAACCCCCCTTGCCCATCCCCCTATCTCACTCGCTATCTTTACGGGCACCACAGTGGGGAAAAAAAGTTAAGCCAAATGTGAGAGTCGTGTTAGAGAGAGAGAGAGAGAATTTTATTTTTATGCTTTATTACATGTCCCTTAACCCATCCTGTTGGCGGAAGCTTAAAAGGATGAGAGAGAGAGAGAGAGAGAGATGGGAAAATGGAAGCTTGTGAAAGTTGCGAAAAAGGGAAAGGGAGATGGGGTTCAGGAATGTGAAGGGGAGGATGGATATTAAGAATCAGGGGAACGTAGGAATGAAGGGGAGTGTTGGGGCAGGGGAAGAAGGGGACAAGGGAGAGAGATCGGAGACTAGAAAGGAAGGGAGGACAGGGATAGAGAGCTGTGACAGGGGATAGAAGGGAAATGGGGAAAAGATTAGGAGATAGAAGTGGAAGGTGGAGGAGGAAGGTATTATTATTATTATTATTATTAATGATGATTGATGATGATGATGATGAAGGAACTGGAGGAGAAACAAGAAGAATGGAACAGGAAAAAAGGACAGAAAAGATTATAGGAAGGGAAGAAATAGAAGATTCAGAGTATGGGCACAAGAGAAATCGGAGGGTGTTGGGCAGGAAGAAAGGGTGGCAGGGGGTGGAGGCTATGACAGGGTGGCAGGAGGGAATACAGGGTGGTTGTTGGCTGTGGCAGGGGAAGGATGGGATATAGGGCATGGTAAGCTGTTGCAGGGGATAGATGGGGAGGAAGTTGAGGGGATGGTAAATTGCGACATGGAATAGGGACTGGGAGAGAGTGGTGGTGTGGATCTGTGGTAAGGGAAGGAAGGTGGGATAGAGGTTGGAGAGGTGGCGGGTAGATACAGAAGTGGCAGAGGTAGGATTGTAGGGAGACGGATTGAAAATGGGACAGGGATGGAGAGATCGGCAAAAGATGGAAGGAAAGAAGGGGGACAGGGACTGAAGAAGAGACAGGAAAATGAGAAGGGACAGGGGAAACCAAGGCAGGGAGACAGAGGTAGAGGGGAGATTTGATGATGGTCAGACAGTGGCAGGGGAAGGAAGGAAGGTAGGGTGAGAGAGGGAGAAGAGGGACAGGGTGAAAGAGAGGATGGGCGACGATATTCTCACGCTGACACATCACCCACATATTTGGCTCCTTTTATTGCTCGTGTTGGTGCTCTCACGACACCGCCACCGATTTTAGGAGTTGGGAACCTAAATATTTGACTCAAGACATTCTGCGCCTCACTCGTTTTAATTTCTTCGCTCTGATTTATATTTCCTGCGGCAGCCTTAGTGTTCAGATTGGTCGATAATACGAGTCACACTAATTTATGCTTCTCCTTTGTTTTTCTGTTTGGTATCAGGTGCTTTCCAGTAGCCTGAACCACATCTTTAATCTTCCAGTCTACTCTTTGGTTTTATTAGTTCACTGTTAGCTTTACTCTCTCTCTCTCTCTCTCTCTCTCTCTCTCTCTCTCTCTCTTTTTTTTTTTTTTTGAAAGAGAGAGAGAGAGAGAGGTGAGGCAAATTAGAGAGGAGGGAAGATGAGATAAAGGAGAGATAAGGGAGTCAAGAGACACCTTTACGGTCTCATTTGGGTGCCAGGCTGAGCATTCCAGGGGCCACTGAATGGTAGCTGGACTAGGGGGAGGGGGGGAGAGGGAGGGAAAGGAGAAGGGAGGAAAGAATGGGAGGGAAGGGGAAGGAAGAGAGGGAAGCAGCTAGGGGAGGGAGAAGGGGGGAAAGAGAAAAAGGGCGGGAGGGGAGCGGAGAGGTGGAAGAAGGCATGGGAAAGAGGGAAAGGAAAGAGGCAGGGGATGGAGAGAGGGGAGAGAAAGGATAGAGGGAAGCGGTATGGAATGGAGGGAGGAATGTAGGGAGATTGCATGGAGTGAGAAATGTGGAAGGAAGGTGTGGCATAGAAAGGAGGAAGGATGTAACTGATACAGAAAGGGAGCAGGGAAAGGGATAGAGTTAAGGAAGAAGAAAGATTATAGAAAAAAAAAAAATCTTTCAGTGCAATAGAGGGAAGGAAAGAATGGGGATAAGATTATGGGAGAAAGTGAGGGGACAGGGAAAGGGAGAGATGGGACTATGGAGTGAAGGGAGAAGGATGAGGGATGAAATAGTAAGAAAAACATGCCATGGGGAGAAATAGATGAGCACAGGATTAAGGAAGGGAGGGGAAAAAATACGAGAAAGCAAGAGGGAATGAGATCAGCGTGAGGGGGAAAGACAGAGTAGTGGAACATAGAATTGGCAAAATAATAATAATAATAATAATAATACAGTGAGCTTTAGGCAGTATACTGAGAAATATATAAAGGTGAGAAGGCGTGAAGAGCTGATTGAAGAGGAAGAAAATTGGACGGGAAAAATAGCGAAAAAATCAGGTGAGGGAGAGGGAGAGGGGAGTTGGGTGAATTCAACGCTGCTACAAGTAGTAAACCCAAAGCAGATCTTGGACTTCATTGAAGTGTCGAAACTTGAGACTGAAACAAACTAAAGACGTCGAGATAAACATTCTTTTGCTTCATTAAGACGGTTGAATGATAATTAAGGGTAAATTATTTATTGTTCAAGGTTTGGATGCTGTTCTAGATGAGTAAACATGATCTTTTCTTGAGTCTAAGGCACTAGTTACGTAGTCATAATTGAGGGTACAGTTGAAATGCGGTTGGAGTTACTAGCTCAGATGACTCCCAAAGCCACAGTTCTATTGGCCGGGTACTGGCTGTGTGCTGGTGCTCAGTTGCTTTGTTCTAGTGGGCGAGGTGGAGGTGGGCAAGGTTGATATTTAATGAGGGAGTGTCTGGTTACTGCTCACAATGCTCTTGGGAGGGGAAGGAGGGGGGGGATGTGAGGTAAGATGGAGGGGAGAGAGACGGGGAAGAGGAAGGAGGGATGAAGACTACAAAGGAGTACACAGGACATTAAACAGCAGTTCTTTGGAGACCATTTGTCAGGGGAGGCAAAGTCCAAGTTATATATTCCTTGATGCTAATGTCTAGCAAAACAGGATGAAGAGAAATGGAGAAAGGAGATAGAGAAGAAAACGTGGAGAGGAGTGGGAAAAAGCGGATGTGGTGATGGGATGAATAAAGAAGAGAGAGAGAAAGGAGAGGAAAGGAAGAAGGAAGGTTCTGTGCACAGAAAATAAAGCAGTAATATTTCTGCTGTTCCTTTTGAGGCTGTTGAAAAGAGCATCGATCGCAAAGCAAGAAGGAGGAAGAGAAGAGGGAATAAAAAAAAGGAGGAAGGGGAAACGGGAAAAGAAAGGGAAGGGGGGGGGAGTGGGAGGGGGTACGGAGGGGTGGTTGTGTTGGGGGCCAGTGAGGGGTGGCTCTGGAACCTAGGGTAATACAATGCTGGTTGACTACTCTCCTTGGCAACCCTCCCCTCACCGCGCCTCCCTCTTCTTTTTCTTCCACCCCTCCTTGTCCTCTCTTCTCTTCCACTGCTGTCTTCGCTTCTCCCACCCCTCTTCGCTCCTCTCCTTTTACTCTTCGTCCTTCCTCTCCCCATACTCTTCCTCACTCCTCTCCCCTCACTCTTCTTCGTCCCCCTCCCCTCACCCTTCTTTGCTCCCTTCTCCTGACCCTCCTAGATCTCTCCTCCCCCTCCCTTTTCGTCTCTTTTCCTTCTGGTCCCCTTCTTAGCCCTCCTCATCTCCCTTCCCTCATAACCCCCTTCACTCTTCACCCTCATCCTTCCACGCCCTCGTCTTCTTTCCGTTCTCTCCCTTCCTCATCCTTCCACGTCCTCGTCATATCCTTTCCTTGCTCTCCCTTCCTCATCTCTGCCTCATGCCCCTTCCACCTCTCCACTGTCTTACGTATCTAACATTATTCTTCATTATCATCCCTTCCAGTCCTTTCCTGTTAACACCCATCTCAAATTCTGATTTCCGTTGTCAGTTATTTTAGCACATGTTTCTCTTTCGTCAAGCTTATTATTAATTTTTGTCGGTTCTACATTTTCCTTTCCCTTTCCACCAGAATTCTGTCCTCCATATTCATTCTTGTTATTACTCTCGACTGTTTGGCATCCTTTGTTGATCTTTCTCTGCGTGATATGCGTTTTCTTCGTTATTTATGGCACAGCTCTTACCCATTTCTCTCCTTACTTTTCCTCCTCCTCTTCCTTCCATCCCCTCGCATTCCTTAAGGTTCTTTCAGTTCACTTTCTCTTCTTTCCTGCCCTCTGTCTTCTCTTCCTCTCTCAGAACTGTCTTTATGCTCCACTCCTCTTCCTCTTTTCTGTCTCCATTCTTCTTCCTCTCCATTTTTCTGCATCTTTTCTCTCTCTTCCTCTCTTCCTTCTCTTCCATACTCTGTTCCTCTTCATTTTCCATACTATAGCTCTTCCTTATCTCCCTTCTTTGACTTCCTTCACTCCATTCCCTTCCTACAGTCCTTTCCCTTACTTGTCCCATTCTTTCTTCCCCTTCATCAACCACTTTTCTCTTCCTTCATCCGCTCCACTCTTCTCCCTGGCTCTGCTCCTCATTCCACCTCCCTCTTTCCACTCCTCCTCCTCCTTGTTTCATCCTCCACCGCTCCTCCTCCTTCTCCACCCTTCCTCCACTTCTCCTCCACTCCTCTCCCTGTTGATTTAGCGGAGAGGGTCTAGGTGTAGTCCCCCACCACTTCCCCGTCCCCCTCCCCTCTCTCCTGTTTGTCATCTACTGCGGGGTGGGGGGGGAGGGGTTGATCTGCTGGTAGCCTTCCCTCTCCCCTCCCTCTCACCCTTCCTCTCTCCCTACACCTCTCACTCCTCCTCTCTCCCTACACCTCTCACTCCTCCTCCCCCCCTGCACCACTCACCCTTTCCTCCCTCCCTACGCCTCTCACTCCTCCTCCCTCCCTACACCACTCACCCTTTCTCCTTCCCAAGACCTCTCATTCGTCCTCCCTTCCTACACCACTCCTTCCCTACACCTTTCACCCTTTCCTCCCTCTCTCCGTCTCCCACCATTTCCTCCCTCCCTACATCTTTCACCCCTTCCTCACCTCCCTGTCTTTCCCCTTCCACTCTTTTCTCTCCCTCCATCTTTCCTCGTTCCTTCCCCTTTCCCTTCGTTCCTCACTTTTTTCTCTCTCCTACAGTCCCTCAGCGTTTCCTCCCTCCCTCTTCGTTCATCTCCCACTCTCCTTCCCTCATTTCTCCCCACTCCTCATCTCTCTCCGACTCTCGCCTTTCTCTTTCTCCTTCCATCATCCCTCCTGCGTCCTTCATCCCTCAGTCTTACCCTTTCCTTCATAGCTCACTGATTACCCCATCCATCTCTCACCCGTTCCTCCCTCTCCATTTTTCGTGGTGAGAGAGAGAGAAAGAGAGAGAGGGGGGGGGGTCAGTCATTTAGTATTGATGCAACAGCTTAAGTGACAGGGTGGCGGAGGGAGGGAGGAAGAGGGGAAGGAAGAGAAGAGGAAAAGCAGGGAAAAGTTGAGGAAGTAGAAACGGAGAGGATATGGAGGAAAACAGAAAAGGAAAGAAGGACGGAAGAGTAGAATAGAGGAAAAGAAGAGAAAGAGGAGAGAAAAGATGAAGTAATTTAAAGAGAAAGTAACGGAGGAAAAAGCAGAGGGAAGGAAGCAAAGAGAAAAAAAAAAGTGGAAGAGAAAGGGAGGAAAATTGAAAGAAGGAAGAAAGGAAAAATAATGCACGAAAAAAGAAAGGAGATGGGAAAGGACTAGAGGAGAGAGAAGAAAAGAGAGAAAATAAAGAGAAATGAGAGGGACTGTGTAACTGGATTAGGAATATTAAACTTGCACGATGAGAGAGAGAGAGAGAGAGAGAAGGGAGCAAGTCTAAACAATGGCTCCCCAGCTGCCCTGTACCCTGCCTCCTCTTCATCCTCCTCCATCCACTCCCTGCCTTCCTACAGAACCTCCTCTCTTCCACTTCTCTCTGGCTTCACCTCTTCTCTCCCCCTTTCTCCTCCCTTGCCAACATCCTCTTCCCTCTTCCCCTGATTATTCTCGTTCTTCCTCCCTCATTTTGCCTTTTCTATTTCGTTGCAGTCTCTTCCCTTCCCTTTCTCCCCGTCTTTTCCTTCATTCCTCCCTTTCTTTCTTTATCATACTCTTTTTCCTTTTTTCTCTGGCTCCTTCTTCTCCCTCTTCCTGGCTCTTCCTCTTCCCCCTCTCCTCTTCACCTCCTCCTTCCCATCCTTATCCACTCCCCCTGTTGCCTAGATCTTTCCTCTTTCCTTCAATGTTTCTGCTTCTTCCTCCCTCTGTTGTAAACCTGACAGTCCCTCGCGGTTTTACGAGCTACAAACGGACTTACGATCAAATTCACCGTCGTAACTGCAAGATTTATTTCTCAGGAACGAAATCGGAAAGGGAGTGGAAAATCTTGCCAATTTCCCGTACTGATAATAATAACAAAATAATAATAATAATAATGATAATAATAATAATAATAATAATTTTTGTAACGAGAGAAGAATCATCGTAAGTTTATTTCGTGCTAAGACGGCTAGGTGTGACTCGCAGCGTGGCGGAGATGGACTGGCGGTGTTGAAGTCTCCGCCGGGTGTGAAGTTCCCCCGTGAGCCGCCAGAGGGCCAGCCAGCCTCCGTGCATGCCACATCTCGCTTTTTTCACATCGTCCCTTTACATTTACCCCCCTTTTCGTGTGATTTATTGAAATTTAGGATATTTTGATTTATAAGCTGGGTTTTATTTTGTTCATGATTGAGGCTGGAAGAGGTATGGGTTAGCTTTTGAGAGGGTTTTTGGAATATTTGGCAACTACGCTGGTCTGCACATTCCCAGCATTCTTTGTCAGATTAACATGACCTTTGTACTCATGACCAATGCCGGCGTCCCCTACCCTTCCCCTGGCACCGGATTCGCCTCCAGAAAGTGCCATCTCTTGCACTGTAGACTTAATTTAATAGTTGTAAGTATAATTGATATTGAGAAAGAGTGATGTAGTAGTGATGAGTGTGGTTTTTAAGTGGTTTTGACGGTGATAAGTAAAAAAGAGGTGAAAACGGCGGTGAAGAGAAGCCAAGAAACAGCGGGACGGGATGCGAGGCGACGGACGCTGGGGCTGGTCATCGTCTGGTGTTTATTCCGATGGCGGGAGGCGGCGGCGGGATCCTTGGGTTGTTGTTGTTGGTGTTAGTTGGTTGGTTGATTGATTGGTTGTAGTTGTTGTTGTTTGGTTGTTGTTTATGGCATCTTCTAGTCTATTTACATTTTAATCATTCATTTTTTCTGTTAATTTTGTCTTTGTCTTTTTTTTTTCTCTACTGTTTCTGCTACCTCATCCTATCCGAGGTTTTCCAGTGTCTCATTTATAGTGTCTTTCGTGTTTAATTCTGTCTTGATGATGATGATAATGGTGGTGGTAGTGATGATGATGGTGGTGGTTGGTGGTGGTGGTTGGTGGTGGTGATGGTGGTAGTGATGATGATGGTGGTGATGGTGATGGTGGTGGTGAGGTATTTCTTGTCTGTAATTGTTGTTGTTTTTTTGTGTCATTGTTTATTGTTGTTGTTGCAGATGTTCACTTCCATCTGTCACGCTGGAGAGGGATTAAGATGGAGATTTGCCTGGTACGGGATTTAAACCAGTCACGTTGCGTCATTCCGGATTTCTCAGCCATTTGTGTGTGTGTGTGTGTGTTTGTGTTTGTGTGTGTGTGTTTGTGTTTGTGTGTGTGTGTGTGTGTTTGTGTGTGTGTGTGTGTGTGTGTGTGTGTGTGACCGGTTTGACGGCTTCGTTTTTTTTTATCGGTAGTTATATGCAGTACACGTGTGTGTTTTTCTAAGCATGTGGGTGTGGGCGTATATGTGTGTGTTGATTGGAGCTTAAGTGTGTGTGTGTGTGTGTGTGTGTGTGTGTGTGTGTGAAGCTAAGTAATTGAATCGTGAAAGGCATCGTACATCATTCGTGTAGTTAAATGTGTGTGCGAAGAGATAGAGACAGACAAACAGACAGACAAATAGATCAACAGAGAGAGAGAGAGAGAGAGAGAGAGAGAGAGAGAGAGAGAGATGCCTATCAGTGAGTGATGGAAGGGGGTCGGGGAACTTGCGTGTATGGCTTGCTTGCTTGTTCAAGGGGCGTGCCCATCCCCCCCATCTCTCTCTCTCTCTCTCTCTCTATTCCACTGTGCTTTTCCCTTTGTTCCTCCATCTGTATCATTCTTCCTATCTCTATCTCTATCTCTGTCCCACCATCTCTCCTTCAGGGAGTTCGTGCCTCAAAGAACACTCCTTCTGCCGTGCCTGAGGGGTCGTGCTTGGCGTGCCGTGCCCTGGGGTGGTGCCTTCAGGAATGTGTCTGGGGGAGGGGGGTTTGCCGGGGGGGGGGGGCTGCCTGAGGTATGGTGACAGGTGCGATAAAATGTAAGGACTGGGATGATTACTGGTACTGGGGTATTGTTGTGTTACCCTGATTGCGTGTGTGTGTGTGTGTGTGTGAGAGAGAGAGAGAGAGAGAGAGAGAGAGAGAGAGAGAGAGAGAGAATATTAATGGCACTATTAAATCTCGTATCGTTTGAGACTGTGTGATGCTACCCCATTTGAGAGAGAGAGGGGGGGGGAGTTAGAATTATACAGTCAAATCACATGCTATGCACCCTCCTCGCATTCCTTCTGAACACATAAAATTAAGATGAGACGATTACAAAAAGATATATATGAAACTCTCCCACGTTGCATCTCTGGGTTTTTATTTATTTATTAGTTAATGCTCTTGAGGAAAATTGTTAGTTTGTATTCCTGTTCTGAAGTGTTTTTGTGTTCTTTGGGGTATTTTTTAGCGTTCTTAGTTTGAAGTGTAAGTTTTGTTAGTTTGTTTTCTTTGCTTCTACTGTTAGCTCGTGTTCTTAGTGTGAAATGTTGGCTTGTATCTTTCTAGTGTTGCTGTGGAGTGTTGTAGCTTGTGTTGTGACTCTTGGTGCTTCTCATTACTGTGGCATTCCTGTACACACATATTACTACAAGGTGCTGCCATCCCTTGTTTTACCCACACACAGACCCATTCCTTGTTCTTCACCCGTCTCCCCTGCCCCCACCCACCCTTCTCTCTGCCCATCATCTCTGTGTCTTTCCCTCTCCTTCCCCTCCCCCTTCTCCTTCTCCCTCACCTCCTGTTCATCTCCCTCTCTTTCCCTCTACTGTATGTATTCCCTTCCCTTATCCCCTCCCTGCCCCCCTCTTTTCTTCCTTCCGTCATTCTTCCACTTTTCCACCTCCCTCTCCTTTCTTCCCCTTCATCCCGTCCTCCTCCCCAGCAGCTCTCCCCATTTGCCCGGTCCAGCACCCATTCTTCCATGCCATAAACTCCTTCCCTAGTCCCCCTCCCCCACATAATCTCATTAGCACCCATACCCCTCTTCATAGCCCCCAGCCTCCATA
>NC_137024.1:53041651-53051651 GCF_032717465.1 Coenobita brevimanus | reverse complement strand
CCAGTCCTCCCTTCCCTACCTCTCATTTTTCATTCACCTACCCAGCTTATCACCACCTCCTACTTCATTTCCCAGTTTTCACCTCACTCACCTTGTTTTTCACCTTCTCTTCCTCTCACCCCACTCTTTTTTTTACTCTGCTCTCCTCCCTCCCCTCTCCTCTTCACAAATTTTCACCGCTCCAAAACCCAATCCCTCTCCCCCTCCTCCTCTCCCCCGTCCTTTCCTCATCCTCCCCTCCCGCTATTCACTTCTCATTCTTTTCTCTCTCCTCTCCCTCCATTTCACCTTCTGCTTCCACTTGCATTTCACTTCTCGTCTCTCCTCCCTCTCCTCTCCCCTATTCTCGACTTCCTCTTCCCCCTTCCATCCCTCGCTTTTCACCTACTTCTCTCCCCCTCTCCACGCTTTTCACCTCTCCCAACCCCCCTTCCCTCGTTAATCCGTGCCCTAAGTGCTGTTTCATGGCCGGTGATTGAAATTTTAATTATACGAGAGTTGAGGATGATTGGTGGGGAGTCGCTTCAGGGGGCCCGGTGGACGCTGCTGGAGTGGGGGTTGGAATGAAGGGGGGGAGTGAGAGGGAGGGTGTGGGATTGGGGTGGGGGTTAGAATGAAGGGGTAGGAGTAAGAGGGAGGGGGATTAGGGACGTGAGGTTATGGAATTTTTTAGGAAAGTGAAGGAGGCGAGGAGTTATGGCGGAGTGAGGAGGAGGGATGGATGAATGAGAGAGAAACGATGGGATATTTGGGGAGTGGGGTAGTGAGAGGGAGGAGTGAAGGAATGGGGAGAAAGTTATGAGTGGGGGAGGGAGAGGGAGGGGTGGGAGAATGAGGGGGATATTAGGGCGGTAAGGCTTTGAGAGGGTGAGGGGGAGGGAGACGAGGAAGAAGAGGTAGGTGGGGGTTGCAGTGCCAATGAAGGGAAGATATCTGGGAAGTTGGGGATTAAGGCGGAGGATTTGAATGAGAATGAAGGGGTTGTGTAATGAGAAGGGGATTAGGAAAGTGGGGAGGGGAGAATGAGAGAAAGGGGAGGAATTGGGGGAGTGGGGAAGTGAGAGGGAGGAGAAATAGGGAGATGGGGTTGGAGATTGAAGTGAGAATGAAGTGCGAGAGCTTGGGGGTGAAATAGGTAAATGGGGGGAGTGATGGGGAGGTGAGCTGGGGAAATCTGAATGACCACACACACACACACACACACACACACACACACACACACACACACACACACACACACACACACACACACACACACACACACACACACACACACACACACCAATCAGCCGAAGAGGAAGAAAAATTCGAAAATTTTATATGGAAGAATGAGTGGAAAATAATGTCATAATCTATAACCGTGACTGCATTACGACCTTGTTACTCAATCCTGCGTGATCTGGAAGAAGAAGCTATGAGAGAGAGAGAGAGAGAGAGAGAGAGATGCTTAGGCTGAGAAAGGAGAGACCGGAAGATTTAAACCTATTTTGTACGATAGTGTGTGTGTGTGTGTGTGTGTGTGTGTGTGAGAGAGAGAGAGAGAGAGAGAGAGAGAGAGAGAGAGAGAGAAGGGGGGAGGCACGTTAATAGACAAGTAGGCAGGTAAGAAGGTAGATAAGAGTAGACATATGTTGGAGGGGCAGGGTGGTGGAGGGTAGGCAGGCGTGGTATGTATGGCGGTAGGTTGAAAGGTAGGTAGGTAGAAAGGTAGATAAATAGATAGATAGGTAAGTAGACAGCCAGATCGATAGGTAGATAGATAGATAGGTAGGTAGTTAGGTTGATTGGTTGGTTAACTTAGTTGGTTTGTATGTGGATAGGTAGATGAATCCTAGGTGTGTAGGTAGGTAAGTTGGAGTTTGCGTAAGTAGGTAGGTAGGTAGGTAGGTATATGGATGGCTAGATTGGTATATCGGATGGTAGGTAGGTAGATGGGTTAGTAGGTATGCCGGATAGAGGCTAGTTTGTGAAAGATGTAGGTAGGTTAGTAGGTATGTAGGTAGGCAGGTAGAATATGTTATAGTCTAGTAGGAAAGTAGTTAGGTAGGCAAGTAGGTAAGGATTTAGGAGAATAGATACGCTGATGGAAAAGTGAAAAGTAGTTAAGTAGTTAGATAGATAAGTAGATACATAAATGAGTGAATAAATAGTAGTTCGGTAGATAAGTAGGTAGCAGGTGAAGTAGGGAGGAAAGTATTTGGTTACTTATTTCCACATAGTCCTTTATTAACGCCACATTCTTTGGGAGAGGGTAGGGGTGAGGAGGAGGAGGAGGAAGAAGAAGAAGAAGAAGGAAAAGGTACGAGGAAGAGGAGGAGAAAGAAGAAAAATAAAGAGAAAGAGGAAAGGGGAAGGAAAAATGAAAACGATGAAGAGAGGAAGGAGGAAGGAAGGGAGGGAGGGAGGGAAAGAGGAGGAAAAGAAGGAGTGTGAGAAGAAGTTAGGAAGAAGAGAGGAATAGTTGATGAGAATATAAAAGAAAAATTAATGAGTAATGTAGGAATCACATTTAAATAACAACTTAAGCAGATGAATGTTGTAATTGCGAAACAGTAAGTGGATGGATGAAGGAAGTGAACAGAGGAGAATAGTAAAAGAGAACTCTGCAGGTGTAATAGTGCATGGATGTCAGAAGGGGATGGATGAGACAAGTGGATAGGAGAAGATAGGATAGTAGTGGAGTGGGAGAATAGGATAGTGGATGGGTGAGGCTGGTGGCGGTGGTGGTGGTGGTAGGTGAGGCTTGTAGTATGGTGGTGGTGGTCGTGGCTGAGGCTGGTAGTGTGGTGGTGGTTGTGATGGATGAGGCTGATAGTGTGGTGGTGGTGGTGGTGCTGTGAATAGTTAACAGTAGGTGAATGGGTGTGCAAGGAGTGGTGGGGTGGACGGGGTGAAGGTGGGCTAGGTGGATTAAGTGGGTGTGTGTTGATGGGATGGGGAAGATAAAGTGGAGAGAGAGATCAATTAAGATGAAAGATTATGTAGTTTTGTGAGGTGGGGTGGGGTGTCGTGGGAAGAGGGGTTGGGCAGGGACAGAGGAGCCTCGAGGTCTTTTGGTCGAGGCCATCCCCTCACAGGATGCAGCGTCAGGCAGTAGATAGGTAGACGGATTTATAAGTTGGTTAGTAGATAGACAGGTGGTTCATAAATTGGCTGACAGATTATGTATATATATAGGTAGATAGATAGGGGTGTAATAGACAGTTTGACAGATATGTGAGTAGATAGATAGATAGTGTTAGAAATGAATTGCAGTTTTCGATTAGCATACGCCTGTCCAGTGAAATACTCGGATGTTAGTTTAGGCAGGTTACTGTTTGAACCTGATCGCAAGGTCGGTTAGATGGGCAGTATGTTGGGTGGACTGGTGGGATGGGTGGGGGATAAGTGAGGTGGGTAGGGGGGGGAACGGGTGGGTGAGGAGGTTTGAAGTTGTTGGTTAGGTAACTGGGAGTGGATGAAGAGGGGTAGTGGTCGGTAGGTGAGTGGCTGAGTAAACTGGGTCCGGTAGGTGGGCAGACGTGACTAGGGGATAGGTGTGGACGATGGAAGGTTTGGGGAACAGGAGGTTGTGTCTTCTCCTTCCCATTTTATTTAGTATAGAAAAAATGACACCTTTTTTTTACCTGTATTTCCCACGAGAGGCACAGACATTCCTTAAAACTAACTAAATATCTCTGTCAGTTGGCCAGAATGGAACGCATATGTAAATACTGTCTCTACTTTACCTGCGAGTAGTGATGTGAAAGGTAATTAAGAGTACCTGTGAATACCTGTATCATGTGGAAGTGACCGCCCATCGATACTCCCCGTCCCCCTTCAAGGTAGCTTTAAATAGTGATCAGTTGAATAGGTCGGCAGGTAGCTGGTCTACTGATGGATAGGCTCTGCTACTTATAGGTGGGTAAAAAGAAATGGGAGGTAGGTATTTTGAAAAGTAGTTAGGTGTGGCTTGTATAGGAGGGAAGGAATCACAATGGTTAGACAACTAGATAGATGGATTAATAGGGTTAGATGCGAATAGGTGGACAGGGAACAGCTGCTGAAGGGAGTGAGGTCCGTAGAACATTTGGGATATTTGTCTGTAGGTTAGTTTTTGGATAGTGGATAGACAGGTGGGCATAACTAAGGGACAGGTAGATAGATTATAATGGATAGGCTTGTGTGAAGGAGGGGGGGGGAGAGGGAGGATTAGACATAAATGGGTAGACATGTTGTTTATATGGATACCGAGTGGGATACACTGATACATATGTGAGTGGTGTGGAGGCGGTCGTGTCCAGTAGAGGTTGGCAGGTGGCCTACTTGTCAACCTCGCTAGTCTGCCTCTCTTTACCTCGCGAATCCACACTTCATACCTCACGAATCTACCTTCCATACCTTTAGAATCTACTGTCTATACCTCGTGACTCCACCTCTTTTTAAAAAATAGCTGTTTGGTAGAGTCTGCTTCATAAGTCACCTTCACGATTCTAATGCATTTACTTCGAGTCTTCCTCTTCTTACCCCACAAGTCTCCCTCGCTTCACATTCTGCCTATCTACCTCACGCTTTTGCCTCTGCCATTCTACCTGTGCCTCATGATTCTACCTCTCTACCTCAGAATCTTCCATGGAACGTTCTCCACCCTTCTTAATCAACCTCACTCCTTTACTTAGGATCTCAACAGTGACCCTCTTTGATTCTTTGACCAGATTTACAATTCTACCTTCTGAAACTTATCTATTGTATTTTTCAACCTCAATAATCTACCTCTCTACCTCTCCTCCACGAATCTCCATCTCCCAGCCTCGCAAAAGTTTCAACAAATCCTCTAACAAACAAAATAATGAGGCAACGAATGGATGGAATACAGGGTGAGCCAAAAACGTGCACCCCCGCAACGCAACCCGTGATTAGTGGCCGCCATATATCCAGGTTGCACAGGGGCGGGGGCGGCGGGATTAGCGCCCATTTGTAATTGTTGTGTCGATTCGGGTGTCGGGTGTAGGCCTCCACGTAGTCTTCTCTCTCTCTCTCTCTCTCTCTCTCTCTCTCTCTCTCTCTCTCTCTCTCTCTCTCTCTCTTTCTTACACACACACACACACACACACACGAAGCGGTTATATGTCATGTTTTGCTATCTCCAGGCTGCTTTATGCAACTCAAAGAATAATAATAATGATAATAAGCTGGGTAAGGAATTGGATTTAGTCTTCATTAACCCCTTCACAACGAGGATATCTGAATGACCCTTTCACCCGAGGACATCCTTTTTTAATATTTTCTGTTAAATCTTACAGACGATTTTATTCAGCTTATGGGAGGCTTTTCGAACTTTGGAGGTTAGACACAAGGGGATGTCCTAGATTGAAAATAAATAAATAAATATATAAGTGAATAAACTAAATAAATAGCAGCAGGAAATAGGTCATGGTATTCAAAGGACTGAGCTGAAGGAAATCGTCTGGTGGCAGTTACATATAAAACAAATGAAAGTAAACAGCGTGTAGCATCGTGGCGGCGGGGGTGGGAGTTGTCATGGTGGGGGCTTGTGGTCCATCCATCACTCCCTTGACTGGTGTGTGTGTGTGTGTGTGTGTGTGTGTGTGTGTGTGTGTGTGTGTGTGTGTGTGTGTGTGTGTGTGTGTGCGCGCGTGAGAGAGAGAGAGAGAGAGAGAGAGCCAGACAGACAGACAGGCAGAAGGGGGGTGAAGAAGACAGCGGTGGTTAAAAAAAAAAAGAGGGGGGGGGATAAGGGGAAAATATAAGTGGAAGATGAGATTGCCAGGGAGGAAGAGGAAGGGGGCAGGGGATGTGGTATGGTAAGAAAAGGCGACGTGTTGGCAGGGAGGGAAGGGGGAGGTGGTAGGGGATAGGGACGAGAAGAGGGGGATGAGGTAGGCCCAGGGAGGTGATGGAATGGGGTGGAAGAAATAGGGAGAAAAAGGGAGACATGGGTGGAAAGGGGAGAAAAGAATTGGCAGAGAAGCATGACGGGGAAGAGACAGGGGTTGAGAATGCAAGGAAAGGTAGAAAGGGAGAGAGAGAGAGGTAGAAGAAAAGAGGAAGGGGCAAAGGGAGGGCAAAGAGGCAAGGAGTGGTAGAGAAAAAAAAGGGTGATGTGTTGGTAGGGAGGAAGGGGGAATAGGCAAGGGGTTGAGATAGCAGGGGAAGGGGGGGCAGGGTGAAAGAGTGGGGGATCAGATTGTATGCTAATGTAAGAGCAACAACATGACGCCGGAGTCTGTGTTGATCAGCGGAGGGAGAGAGAGAGAGAGAGAGAGAGAGAGAGAGAGAGAACAAAGGAGTACAAAGGAAAGCAAACAGCAGCAGACCTTATAGTCCTTTCGAGGCTGTTTGTTACAAAGTAGACTGTGACTACAAGATCTAACTCTACATGCTGAAGGATAAGGTTAGTAAAGCAAGAAGACTCCCCCCGCCTCCAGACCCTCCAGTTAAAACTGGCAGGAAAAAATTGAGAAAAACCACCATGCAGCGTGGAAAAACCGACATGGAAATTTCGTAGGAAAGACTGAAAAGGAAAAGTTACATTCTGTAATACTTTATCTATATGCTACTAGTTTGAATAACCTGAAAGAGAAATTTGTAAAGTAAAATGAATAATCAAATAAATAAATATATATTGCTTGACGTTATGTACGGGTATGTTGAGTCAACGGGGCGTCTGTAGACACAGCGTGGGAACTGCACAGTGCACAGTGTGGATGTTCAGGGGTGGTGCGGCAGCCTCGTCTGGCGCTTCTAAGGTAGGCAGCAATCAGTCAGGCCCCAACTCCGATCACTCCACTGAGACAAGGAACTCTTCCATGCGGGGCAAGCACACATGTTACCTCCTGAAACAGTGAACCCTGGTACATTAAAAAAAATCACGATGATGGTCACTTACCTAACAGGGACCCTTAGTGATCCACAGCCCATCACAGGTCGAGAGTGTGAGTAGTGACCATTAACTGAGGGCTATCTGTGCATATCCTTGTGTGTGCTTGTGCTATATTTGCATTTAATAAACTGATCCAGGCTCAGAGAGAGAGAGAGAGAGAGAGAGAGAGAGAGATCATCCAACCAGTGAACCCTAACTCAAAAAAAAAAAGTTACATTAATAATACACTAAATGAGAACCCATCACCCCGTTCCTCACCTCCCATGCCGTCCTCCCACATACCTGCATTACTTGTGAGGTATACCTGAGCAGCCCAAGTCATTACCTGTACTAATCAGTCTCCTTTTTTCCCCACAGGTAAGAATGGCGGGTGGTTATGGCAGGGAACTGTTCAGTAAAGTAGGTGTTGATGGATTTTTGTTGGTATTATTATTATTGTTGTTGTTGTTGTTGTTGTTATTATTATTATTATTTTTTTTTATTTTTATTATTGTTGTTGTTGATGGTAGTGTTGCTGTCGTTGTTGTTGCTTTGTTGTTTTTGTAACTTAATTCTTTCTTACATTTTTTTATTGGCTGATGATGATGATAATGATGTGCATTCGAAGTCGTCTTTTTGTATATTTCACTATTTTTCACGTTGGTAGTTTTGTTCCGTAACACCATATATTGTATTCCCAAATTATTGCCCGTAAGTTTTCTAAAGTTATGAGTTTGTGTGAAACTTATCCTTCTCTCTTTTCCCAAATCTCCAAAGAACAAAGGAGATTACAGAGTACAGGTTGTATTTGCGTGTATGTTCGCCCAAGAGCATTTATTTCCACGCATTAAATATAGCAACAAAGAATCATAGAGTTCATTAGTGCCACCATCTATGTCCGTCTTGCTTTGTATCCATGTTTGTTTATATAACATGATTAAATCCAGGTCTTGCATGATATGGATGTGAAACATGGCTTATTGATACCTTAGACTTTAACTGCCTTGCTTAGTTCAGCCATTTTAGTGCAAACCTGAAATTAACTTTTGCTGGTTATGACCGAGCATGGCTATTACTGAAATGAAAGGGAATACGGACGGGGAAGGGAGGAGCATAGAAATGAATTCTGATTGCTGTAGTTCGCCATGTGTTGTCATATGCTTTCATTTTTGTGGCTCTAACTTGAGACTGTTTTGTTTCTTTTCATTTTAAGTGTTCTTTGTTTTTGTATTTATTCTGGCTTGTATTGGGTAGCGACAACCTCCACTGTGTTCCTTTATTCAGTATGAATTCCTGACATACAATCTTGATTTTCCCATGTAACGCCGCCCTTACCATACCCAGTATTCCCATGATGCTAAACTCGAGCTTCATGTCAGCTCCGTAATCTGTTGTTACTTCAGTAACAACCATCTTGTTGCCGTACCTCTGTTCATATTAATAATAGCTTTTCCATCAAACTTGTCTTGCCAGTACCTTTCACCATCACCACAACCATCATCACCACTTCCATCATCACAGCGAGAACAACCATCACCATTACCATAACTGCCATCACCATTACTACCATAATCACAACCACCATCACCACACCACTATCGTCATCACCACTACCACCGTCAAGAAACATCCCTACCACACACAACCTCCATTTCTCCCAACCACAGCCACCAACCATCATAGACTCCATCCGACTGCCATCATTAGTATTCAACCACTGTATTTTCTTCCACAATACCCCACACTTTAACTCACCCATACACGATCCCATCAGTGTTTCTAGCTTCCTAATAGCCACCATTAGTTTAGTTACAGGTATTAGCCCACCACCTCCATTACCCCCACCACCACCACCACCTCCACCTCTCTTACCACCACCACCACCGCCACCACCTCTCTTACCACCACCATCACTACCACCACCTCTCTTACCACCACCACCGCGTCCCTTACCATCATTACCACCCCTACCGGTACCACCATTACCATCATCTTTCCTCCTCCTTCGCCATTACCACCTCATTACCTCCTCTACCACCATTTGTCATTACCAGCATCGGTATTCGTTCCACCATCGCCGTCATCATAGCTTCTATCACACCGCCGTTACACACACACACACACACACACACACACACACACACACACACACACACACACACACACACACACACACACACACACACACACACACACACACACACACACACGGCTGCAACAAGAGGATGGTGGCGGTGGGTGGATAGGATAGCGGTCAAGATATTGGTTGATGGCTCGTGTGTGTGTGGAGATGCTATCCGGCTGACAGGCGTGGGGATAGGGAGGATGGGGTCTTAGATGGATAGGGGGCTGATGAGGTTGGATGCAGGGAGGATAGGGATGTAGGGAGACGTGGAAGGGAGGGATGGAAGGAAGAGGGAGACGACAGATAGAGGATATGGAGAGAGAGAGAGAGGCGGGGGACACGAGAAAATAATAAATGACAGATACTACACCAAACGAAAAAAGAAGATTGAATAAGGAAAGAAAGAAACGTAAATAATGATAAAAGGAAGAGTAAGGCAAGATAGAAAACAGTAGGGGTTCCAGTATCCAGTTTTAGGCGGAGGTGAAGGATGGAGTAGGTGATGGAAGATTAATGTGGGGGAGGGAGGGAGGGAGAAGGAAGACAGGAGGGAGGGAAGGAAGGAGGCAGGAAGAGGATGAGGGCGAACACACAGAGGGAGAGGAGGCTGGAAAAGGAAGGAATTAAGAAGGGAGAGGATTGCACTGGTGGGAGAGGGAAGAATGTTGGAAGGATAGGAAGGACGGAGAGAGGTGGGGTGTTGGAGAGAGAGAGAGAGAGAGAGAAGAGAGAGCAGAGCAGAGCAGAGGAGAATCACAACTCATACCCCAAACCCAGTGTACTGTATATCCAGTATTATGGTGGAATCCTTACATAAACCCATCAAAAACTGGACACAATTTCTAGGAGCCGAAGTCGCCCCAAAACCAGTCCTGCCAAAACAAAAACCAGTTGAGACCGAAATTCCTCTCGTGCCGGACACTGATAAAGAGACGCATCAGAAGGACCGAAACCCGCCAGACCGAAGCCCCCTAGAAACCAAATTCCTGTATAGAAACCAAGTAGAAACCAAG
>NC_137024.1:53014151-53039151 GCF_032717465.1 Coenobita brevimanus | reverse complement strand
GGGGTGTGTAGAGGGGTGGGCATAATGAGGTGAGGTGTGTAGAAGAGTGGACACCTTGCGTATGTGGGCTGGGAGGGAGAGCTGGGGTGTGTAGATAGGGGTAGGCAAGGAGATGTGTCGTAGGTTGTGGGCAGTGAGGTGTGTGGACCATAGAATAGTAAGCTGGAAAGGTAAGGAAGGAAGGCGATGGGTAGGGAAAGGTGGGGAAAGAAAATGGGGGAGTTGGGAAGGGATGAGGTATGTAAAAGGGTGAGTGGTGAAGGACGAGGAGCATAAAGGAATAGGTTGAGAGAGGTAGGAAACATACAGTAAAAGGAAGAGTAGGGAGGGAAGATGGTAGTGAAGTGGGCAGGGAGGGATGGGGAAGATAAAGGAGTGGATAGGAGTTGGGTGGGTGGGAAAGGGAGGAGTGGTTAGGGAGACGTGGATAGTAGGATGGGTGTCAGGCGGAGGAGGGTAGGTGGTTGCAGGCCGGCTAGGCGTGTGTTATTATACCAAATAATGCATTCCACACGGGGATGGGATGAGGCTGGGTAGGAAGGGTGAAGTGGTGGAATTAAAGTGAACGTGTTAGGTAGAAGTGTCAGTGGGGTTGGGGGAGGCAGGAGGGAGAAAGAGATCCTGTGATGATGGAGATGGAACTGAGGTACTTTGAAGAAGGGGAGGAAATTGAGATAATGTGAAGGAAGAGAACTTAGTATTGTGAGGGGCAGGGAGCAGAAATAGGGAAGGAGATCATGGAGGGGAGGGGAAAGACACTATGATTGTTTGGGGGGGGGGGGAGGAAGATGAAGTATTGGGGAGGGGAACGGAAGTGTGAGGAGAGGAAAGAGACACTGCGGAAGAGGAGGGGAAAGAGAAGATAAAGGAAGGAAGTCACAACGGAATAGGAGGGAGGGAAGAGAAGTGGAAGCATGAAGAGGGGAAGATAAGATAGAGGAAAGGAAAAGACAGTGTGCAAGAGGTGAGATGGAGGAAGGGGAGGAGGAAAGGAAGGAAGAGGACGGGGGAAAAAGGGAAGCACCGCAGAAAACTGGACGGGAAGAAAAAGGAGGGGAAAGAATATGTGTTAAAGTGGAGGTAAAGGAAGGGGAAAGGAGACTGAGAGACCAACAGACTACTGGCAGGACTGAGTGGAGGACGTGAATGAATTACCATGATCCTTAGAGGCACCTGAATGAGATGGACTGAGGCTTACAAGGAGGCGGCTGAGAACGATCTGAGAGGGAGGTTCTGGGGAGAAGGGGGTCGAGTGGGATTAAAGATGAGATCGAGTGGGTTTTGGAGAAGGATTGAGTATAAGAAGGAATGATTTGAGAGGAAGAGTTGTGTGAGTTTGAAGGAAGTTGGAGTAGGAATTGGTGAGTGATATATTATTTTTAGGACTGAGTTAGTGTGGGTGTAAGATTAAGGTTTGGATGTAGAGTCGAGGAACTGAATGTAAGACTAAGCAGAACAGAAGTAAGGCTAAGTGAATTGTAGAGTACGAGTGATTGAGACTGACTGTAAGATCGGAGGTAAGATGAGGAGTTAAATGGAGTGGGTTCAAGAGAAAGATCGAGGGAGTCAGGAGGAAGATTGAGTAGGGGGTGAGAGGACGATGAAGATGAGATAAGGAAGAGATTGAATTCCTTGAGCTCGATAACGTCTTACAGCATTTACGTTACCGCCAAGCAATTTCATGAGCCCTTTAGCTGTCACGTTGGAATTGGATGTCTTCTTCTGGTTACTGGCTGATGGTTTCATGCAGCCGACAGAATCCGTATGTTCAAAGCGATGCATGGAAGGGTAGGTGAGGCTAGGAAAGGGTGAAGCAGAGGAAGTAAGGTGTCATAGGTGAGCAGTGAATCAGGGGAGGGGAGGGGAGGCTGGGTATATTAGGTGAAGCAAGGAAAGGTGTTGCTGGGAAAGGGATGGGTGAGGCAGAGGAAGGTAACGTAAGCTAGACAGGGAATGTTAGGTAGGCAGGTGGATCATGGGTAGGTGAGTGAGACAGGGGAAGATGCAGAGTAACGTACATTGCGCGGAGTAAGGTAGATAAGGTGGAGGAAGGTGGATGGTGAGGCAGGGAAGGTAAGGCTGTGGCGGTTAGTGCGCTAATTACAGGTGGGGGTGATAGAGGTACGGTCAGTGGTGCGTATTGTAATGACTGAGGTAATTTATGTAGTGATGCAACTCTCGCCGCTCCAACACCAGTCACAGATGCACATTTCCAGCGGCTTTCTTGTGTTGTTCCTATCCTGTTTCATTTCTTCTACTCTTATATTTTTGCTCATTTTTCATTTTTCTACCCTTTTTTCTGCTTTCTTTTACTGTAGCAGGCTAATCTCATCTACTTTTTCTAATTCTTCTGTTGAATTGTTCTGTATTTATTTCCTTTCCTCGTACTCCTCCTCCTCATCATCATCATCATCGTCATCATCAAGACCCTCATCATCATCATCATTGTGTCTTCATTTCAGATCTCCTTTCACGCCTGTCTTATTCTCTGTCGTTTGTTTTGTTATAGATTCTCTGTCTGTCTGTCTGTCTGTCTCTCTCTCTCTCTCTCTCTCTCTCTCTCTCTCAAGTTCCCCACCCCCCTGCATCCCTTACGTAATATTTCCCTTTGTGTCTGTTCTCTTGGCTCGTATTTTCCTTTGTTTTCGCTCACATCTTTTAATTCTCGTCTTTTCTCTCTTTTCTCTTTTTCTTTTTTTATTGTCTATTTTGTGGCCACTTCTTTCATTCCTCATTTAATTTCCGTTTCTTTCCTTTAATTTCCCCCTTTCCTACTTTCCCTCCCTCCTCTCCTTCATCCTCTTCTCTCCCTCCTTCTTTCCTTACCCTTCTTTTTTCTTGCGTTCTCCTCCCCAGCTTTCCTTCCTCTCCTTTGCTATTCCTACTCTTTCATTCTCCACATTCCCTTTCTTCTTTACCCCCGCTCTCTCTCTTATATGTCCTCACTTTTCTCTCCTCTCCTCTCCTTTCCCTCCTTTTTCCTCGCTCCTCTTTCCTCCTTTCCTCTTCTCCCCCTCCCCTTTCCTCCTTTCTCTCCCCCTCTCCTCGACCTTGTCTCCCTCCCAATGGTCCTTGTCCCTCACCCTCACCCACGCTAACTTTAATCATTGCATACCTCCTCCTCCTCCTCCTCCTCCTCCTCCTCCTCCTCCTCCTTCTCCCCTCATCGCTTCAACCCTCTCTCTTCTCATCAATCTCCTTCTTATCCCTTCTCACACTTCCCTCCCATTTCTGTTTCCCTCTTCCCCTCTCCTCCCTCCTTCTCCCTCTCCTTTCGTTCCCCTGTCCATTCTTCCCCTGTCCTTGCCTCTCCTTCTCTCCCCTTCGGCGTTGCTAAGCTAAAGGAGTGTGGCGGGCAGGGAGTGAAGGAAGGAGGGAGGGAGGAAGGGAGGACAGCAGGGAAGGGAGAGGGAATGTGGCCCTTGTGGAGAGAGTTCTTAACGGTGTTTATCCTGGCCCGTCTTCTTTGCATTTTTAGCATTGTTGACTATGAGCCGGGGAGGGGAAGGGGAGGGAAGGGAGGGGATAGAGAATGAGGGAGTGGAGGGGAGGGGCGGGCGCGGAGACGAAGAGAGGAGGCTTTTAAGAGGGAGGAAGGGAGGTGAGAGAGAACGCAGTTGGGAGAAGGGGAGGAGAAGAGGATTGATAAGAGGAGAAGAGGGTGTGAGAGGAGAGGTAAAGGGAGGAATGAGAAGAGAGAATAAGAACAGACTGTGAGGAAGAGAAGAGAGGAGTGTGTGAGAATAGAGATTAAGAGAAGAGGAGAGTTTGAGGAGGAGAGAGAGAGAGAGAGAGAGAGAGAGAGGTGGGGGGGGGAAGGGAGAAGAGGAGGTTGTGAGAAAACATGCTAAGACGAGAAAATAGTGTGAGAATGGAAAGGATAAGAAAGAAGAGTGTGAGAAAAATAGGACTTAAGGATTTGGAAGGGAGAAAGGGAGTAATCGGAAGGAAGATGGATGTCACCAAACTGAAATGAGAAAGGGAGATTGTTGCGAGTGTAGGGTGTATGAAGGGAGAAGAGAGGAGAAATGTGACCAGGGTGTATATACCGTATGAAGGGAGAAGAGAAGGGTGAATTGGATGCATATACCGTTTGAAGGGAGAAGAGACGAGAAGGGAGAAGAAAGAGAAGGGAGAATAGGATGTATAAACCGTATGAAGGGAGAAAATAAGCAGCGTATAGGAGAGGTTCAAACTTAACATCTGTACGGTGGCTTTTATGGGGTTTATCGCTTACGTAGTGCCACCCAGGGAGAAAGATGTTGTGCCTCCCTTAAATACCCCGGTCCTCTACGCTTCTGATGAGGCAACAAGAAATTTAACGAGAGATAGACCAGATCTTGACTGAAGCTTCTTGAAATAATCTCCTTCAGTAAGAAAATATGACCGTGTGGAAATTTAGTCAAGAACGGAAATAAGGACATTAATGTAGGCCAGTCGGTTTGCAGAGCCATGGTAAAAACGTAAAATAAACAGTTAATGGGAGGAACAGAAAAAAGAGACAGACCGTAGATGGCAAAAAAAAAAAAAAAAAAAAAAAAAAAAAAAAAAAAAAAAAGTAGGGTGACGCTAAAAATGCTCTTGACAGGATCAGCTACACACGAAGACACGCAAAAAATACCATCTCGCCCTCCTTTCCCATCCCCACCCTCCCCCTCCCTCCCATCCCCCTTCCTCCCTCCCCAACCCTTACTCAGTCAACCCTCACCCTTACAGCCTTATACCCTGGAGTCCAAAATCCTCCTTCCACCCACCGTTTTGTCACATGGTTGCAATTATCCCGCCTAAGTCCGGTTGCTCTCTCTCTCTCTCTCTCTCTCTCTCTCTCTCTCTCTCTCTCTCTCTCTCACACCCAATTGCATAACGCGGCTTGACATTGTGCAGACTGTTATTGTTCCACTTGGGGACTGCGAAGATGTACTGGAATTTGAGTAATGGAAGTGTGGTGTGGGTGTGGATGTTCAGTGATGGAGTTGGAGAGGTGTGGTGTGGGTGTGAGATGGTGTGACAGGAGAAGGTGTACTGTGGATGGGTGTTAGATGATGGGATGTAGGACGAAAAGTGGTGTGGGTGTGGATATGGATATGGATGTTAGGTGGTGGGTTGAGGGAGGTGTGGTGTGGGTGTGATGAGTTGTGATGTGTGTGTGGATGTGGATGTTAGGTGATGGGTTTGGAAGAGGGTGTGGCTCGGGTGGGTGTAATGTGTATGGTGTTGATGGGTGTGAAGTGATGTGTTGCGGATGTGGTGTAGGTGGGTGGGAAGTGATGGGTTGTGGGAGGTGGTGTGGTGTGGATGGGTGTGAAGTGATGGGTTGTGGGAGGTGGTGTGGTGTGGATGGGTGTGAAGTGATGGGTTGTGGGAGAAGGTATGGTATGGTGTGGGGGGTGTTAGGTGGTGATGTGTGGGAGAAGGTGGGTGTGGTGTGGAGGGGTGTTAGGTGGTGGAGGCTGCTATCTGTGTGAGAATTAAGTATGCCCACATGCTGTACTGAAATTGGGTTAATGCTATGAGGTGTGTGTGTGTGTGTTTGTAGGGGAAGGATGAGTCTAGTGTTGCTGGGTTTTTGTGAGAGGAGGTGTGGGTGGGAGGTGATGGATGTGTTGTGTTGATGGTATAACACTGTGTGTGTGTGTGTGTGTGTGAGAGAGAGAGAGAGAGAGAGAGAGAGAGAGAGAGAGAGAGAGAGAGAGAGAGAGAGAGTAGAGTTGAGTTCATTATTTCATTCATTCGTTCCTTTCATTGAGCCATTCGTTCTAATTTGTTGTTATGGTAGTGTCTGGCGTGTGTTGTGGGCCAGAGAACAAGGTGGTGACTGATGCTATGATTCACCCGCGTCACATTACACATGCCACCGCCCTGCCCGCGTCTCTGTCTCTGTCACATACCCTCTTTGTCACACTCATTCCTCTTCCTCCCTCATCAGCCTCTTCCCCTCCCTCCCTCGCCATCCATCCCCTCTGCATCACCGTCCATCTTTCTTTCCTCGCTTATCTAAACCTCTTCTTGTCATTCCCACATTCATTCTTGTTTTTCCCTTTACACACACGTTTCTCATTCCGTCTTTGTCGTCATTGTATTCCTCTTCTGTTTCATAATCTCAGTTTCTTCCTCTGTGTCACATCTTTCATTATGGTACTCGTAATTACAGGGTGTTGGAGAAGAGTCATTTTTGTAAGGGACGGGAGGTGTGGCAGTGTGTGGTGTGTGCAGTGTGTGATGTGAGGAAGTATGTGGTGTGCTTTGACAGTATTGTGTGTGGTGCAACAGTGTGGGGTTTGGTATAGCAGTACCGGTATGGAATTGTGTGATGTGGTGTGGTGGTGTAGTGTAGGGTGTGATGTGCAACGTTGGTAGGGTGTTGGTGTGATGTACTGTATGAGAATTGTGTCCATTCCCTGTCACACATACCGGTGTATTCTCTCTCTCTCTCTCTCTCTCTCTCTCTCTCTCTCTCTCTCTCTCTCCATTCAACTTCCCCTGTCCCTTTTTTCCACATCCCATTTTCTTCCCATCCTGTACCATTTCCTGTCCCTCTTTCTCGCTGGTTCTCTCCCTTCCTCCGTCCCCTCTGCACGTCTATCCTCCCCGCACGATCTCTATTCACCCCCTATCCCCCTCTCCCTAATCCCTCTCCAGATCGCCTTGTGTGCCCATAGCCCCTTTCTTCCCTCCTCTATCCATCCCTCACAATCCCTCTTACTGACACTCGCATATCCTCTTCTGGCATAAACACCCCACCCTCCCTCCACTCTCTCATCTTATAGTCTCTACCCCTTCTGTACAGTCGAGCGATTATTTTCAGATTTTGAGAGACGTATTGAGGTATTATGGTAGGTCTATACTTTTTTTTTTTTTTTTAGGCTACTCAAAATAGCTACATCCTTCGCACTTTCCTTTTTCATCCTTACTTTCTCTGTCTTTACTTTTTTTTTTTTTTTTTTTGTACACTCTCCCTCCTTTCTCGCTGTTCTCTTTTTCCTAGACATCTTTTCATTTTCTTGCCCATCTTTCATCCCCCTCTTGGTACTGGGTTTGTTGTCATCATTTTTTCCCCTCATTTTCTTTTATCTTCCGCTTTCACTTTCACCTTCTTCTTCTCCCACTTATTCATGTTCTCATTTTCCTCATAAATGTAGTGCTCATCCACTTTACCACTTTTTCCTCACTTTCTTCCTCCCTGCTCCTCTTTCATAATTTTCATTCCCCTCATCGCCTTCCTCCTCCTCCTCCTCCTCCTCCTCCTCCTCCTCCTCCTCCTCCTCCTCCTCCTCCTCCTCCTCCTCCTCCTCCTCCTCCTCCTCCTCCTCCTCTCACCTGATCACTCCACCAGCTTAATTAACCCTTCACTTAAATATTCATCCCCCCCCCTCCTCCTCCTCTTCGCATCCTCCTAATGTGTGGTCTGTGTCTCTGTAACTTGATGTAGACCTCTTACTTCAAGCCCCCCCCCTCCTCTCTCTCTCTCTCTCTCTCTCTCTCTCTCTCTCTCTCTCTTTCTCTCTCTCTCTCTCTCTGATTGATCCTCTCACCTCTCGACCCCTCTCACCCCGCCATCTTTCATATCTCTTGATCCCTCTCACCCCCTTATCCCTCACCCCTCTTGAAATTTTAGTGGGTCTGCTTTCACTTCCCCGCCCCTCCTCTCCTTCCTCGTACCTCTTATTTCCTCCTCTTTTCACTGCTATTTATCTCTTCCTTTTCTTCTTTTCCATTTCAGACCCTCATTTGCTTCTTCGCCTCCCGGATATTTCTTACTTGTTTGTCTTACTTGTTTGAGGGTCGTATTCTCGAGGGCTCTCTTAGCACCTTTCCTTTACCTCTTTATTTTGGGATATGGCACGTCTTGTAGGTACCGCAGTTTATTTAGTTTTAGTCGGTATTAGAGAGTTATTAATAAAAATAAGAAAATGTAGGCGGGGGTACAAAACAGAGAGCCGAGGAACAAGTGTTAAAATCCCACCCGAGCCCACATGAAACTGCTTTTAGTGGTCCTTTTATTTCTCAGTCCTTAGTTCTCTCGTGCGACCTTTTCTCCTTTATTAATTTCCTTTTGTTCCTCTTGCCTACTTTCCGTCTCCCAATGCGTTCCCACTTTTATTTCACTGTTTTCCATGCTTTTTCACTCATGTAGTCATTCCATCTCTCATCTTGTCTCTTTTCAGTCGTATTTCGTATATGCTTTTCCCTTTCCTTCATATCCAGCCTCGTCTCCCACTTCTTTACATTTCACCACCACCGTCTCCAGTCCTTTCCTTATTTTTTTATGTCCTTCCCACTCCACTCCTTTCCTTATTGTTTTTTCCTTTCTAGTTTTCATATTTGCTCTTTTCTGTTATCATCGCAGCTCGTATCTTTCTTCTTTCCGACACACATGTTTTCCTATCCACTTCTTAGTTAATTAATTCAGCCAGCCACCAGAGGATTTTCTCCAGCTGGACTCTCTCTCTCTCTCTCTCTCTCTCTCTCTCTCTCTCTCTCTCTCTCTCTCTCTCTCCCTCCTTCCTTCGGTTCTCCACGCTTTTCACTCCCTTTTTCTCCCCTACAAGTCGCTAGAAAAAGAAAAAAAAAAGTATCAGAGAGATGAGAGTGCCGTAGGCCATAACACGACCCTATAATAACAAGGAGAGGTCGGCATTAAACCCGGGTCGCAGTGGGGAGTCGAGGGGCTACCGAGGTGCAGAGATATTGGGTCCATTTTATTCATTAGTTTTCTGGGGGCGACCTGACGGGGGGTGATGGGGGAGGGGTCAGGTCATGAGAGAGAGAGAGAGAGAGAGAGAGAGAGAGAGAGAGAGAGAGAGAGAGAGAGAGAGAGAGGGAGGGAAGGAGGAAGGGAGGGGGGGTGATTAATGGGTGAGATAGGTTGTGGTGGTTGTGGTAAAGGTGGTGATTGTGATGGGTATGAGGGGTGAATTTTTCTGTGTAAGGTGTATTACAGCCTTTCAAGCGCTGTGAATACTACGAAATATGATAAACACTCATCACTTGAGATTACACAATAATAATAATAGTAATAATAATAATAACAATAATTGTAATAATAATGATGATGATGATGATGATGATTACAGGAAGAATATGCTGAGCCAGTCATAGCATTCCGTCACTGTTATGATGTCAATAAAACAACTTACTGTATCTGATGCTGATGTAGTTGCCCACGCTACACACGAGAGGTCAGAGACGTGGAGAGCTCCCAGGTGATCACAAGGAATATTATGTGTAAACAGAGAGAGGTACAGGAGAGAACTGAAGGGGATCGGCTGTGTAGGCTGCTTATATGAACTTGCCTGTGTGGTGCAACTCAGGACAAGCGAAGACCTGTATGCTTGGGCCAGCCACCTCCCATATCCCATCACATACCAACGTCACATACTCGTATTCTGAATGGCTTCCTGTTCTTTCTTCTGCGCATTACACCTCATCATCCTCGTATAATTAGTATTGATGCAAACTGTGTCAATATTTAAACGGTATAAATAACTTGTAGGAGAATGGTAGTGTGTAATAAGCTGGATAAGTCGCTAGAGGAGAGGTGCTGCGTAGCTTCCTGAGCCACTTAGAATATTGGGCAGGTGTCTTTGGAGGATCTGTAACCCAGTTTTCATAGCGGTGTATTTTGCATATTAAATCATGATGCTCTCTCTCTCTCTCTCTCTCTCTCTCTCTCTCTCTCTCTCTCTCTCTCTCTCACACACACACACACACACACACACACACACACACACACACACACACACACACACTGGTGATAGGTAAAAGAGGGTAGGAGAAAGGTTAGGGCAGGGTGTTGTATGTGCAGTAGGTGAATATGACGGACTAAGGATGTTGGTAGGCGAAAGAGGGTACGAAACATGTATACGAGGGGAGAGGGGGATATGGATATGGTGGTTGCAAGTAGGTAAAGGTAGTGAATGCAAAAGAATTAGTGCAATTGAGGTACGCTTCTCAAATTCACAGCGCCGCAAAATGTCGAAAGAGAACACATACCCACTCATTTGTATTTTGTTTATTGGGAAGATAGGCCTAGAAGAGCTTCAATTTGGGAATAAGTACAGTTCCATTAAGTGGGTATAGTACTTCCTTGGGTGATGTGTGTGAGGTGGGTGAAAATAAATGAATGAGATCGACTTAATAGTATCACCACACCACCATTACCACCACCCTCTCACATCATCATCATCAGCTGGAGCAGCATTTCACATCATCATTATCATCATCAGTCTTCAGTAATCATCATCATCAGTCATTAACACCTTCACCAAGACCACCACCACCACCACCACACAGCTTGTCCTTCGAAGTTTCCTGTCAGAAGTATAATTGAAAAAAACTTCCAGGTGAGGTTTGGCAAGAGTAAAAATGTTCTTGCAAGTCACACAGGATTTTAAGTCCCACCACGAGGACAGCTCTTACCGCAGAACACCACCATTTCAAGGACACGGCATCGAGTACTGCACGAAGGTCTCACATTTCTCACACCTTGATTTATTTTTGTTTAGTTTTTATTTATTTTTTTATCCGACTGCCTTTAAACTCCCCGTCCCCTAAGGTCTAATAGTTCTCCTGCGTGCAAGTTGTCACCGTCTGGGCGCCAGTACCCACCGTCCGCTCTGAATGCATGTTAGGGCTATCTCATTCAGGACAGGTGTGGTGGCATTAGGGAGGGTGTTTTTCTGATGTCCATGGTTGGTGTGAAAGATCAGTTAAGAGCGTTTTTACACAGTTTAAGTCAGAGTATTTCCCAGGCAGATTCCCGGGTCGGTCTCTCGTTGTTTTGATCAATAGTTGGCTACTCTCACTTTGAACACCACTTTGCTTCATTTCATGTGATATTTTGAAGGTTCGCTGTCAGTTTCAGATGTATGACTTTAATTCTGTGTATCAGAATTTGTGCTGAATAATGAAAGGACAAAGAAAAGGTGTGTGTGTGTGTGTGTGTGTGTGTGTGTGTGTGTGTGTGTGTGTGTGTGTGTGTGTGTGTGTTTGATAAACATTACAAATACCTGTATATAGATAGATAGGTAGATAGGTACATAGATAGATGTATATGGAGAGATAGATACAGATATAAATAGAGAGAGAGAGAGAGAGAGAGAGAGAGAGAGAGAGAGAGAGAGAGAGAGAGAATAGGCCGGTGGGGGAGCGAGGGAAGTTGGGGAGGGTCGCGGGAGATGATGGGGAAATGTAGCCTGGGGTGAGATAGGCGAGGAAAGACCAGGTGATGATAATGAAGGACTGAGGAGGGTGATGTAGGGAGGGGGAGGTGGTCAGATGTAGGGGAAGAAAACATTAGAGCAAGAAATAATTAAATCTGCAAAGCGGATGGCCATTGTAAGCAGTTTGTCTTTAACGGTACGATTACAAGATGAAGACAGTGATAGCAAAGAAGAAACTATCCCAACCATGTGCTATAGAAACATCATCATCATCATCATCATCATCATCAGTCATCGTCATCATCATTATCATTTATGGTCATGAAAGGAAAATTCATAGTAAAAGGCATACAGAAAACATTTACCTTCGTATTGGAATCTGAAATAAATTATACTGATATAGTGGAAGTGGTTGTGTGTGATCTATAGTGTAGTGAGCTGGAGAAAGAAGTGGTGAGGGATGGAGGAATGGTGGAGAGACAGGTTATGGTGATGGCGGTGGAGGGGAAGCAGTGTATATAGGGATCAGGGTGGTGGAATCGTGTGAGAATTGGTAGAGTGGGATAGACGTCAATTGATGTGGATGAAGGAATGTTGGCAAGTTTGGCTGAAGTAGAGGTTATGGGAGTGAGAGGTGAGAGGGGGGTGGAATTGGCGGGATGGACGTGATGGTGGGGTAGGAGTGGGGCAGGTGTGGGAGTGGGGTGAGGGAAGGGAGGGGTCAGCAGGGGGAGTGGGGTGAGGGAAGGGAGGGGTCAGCAGGGAAAGTGGGGTGAGGGGAGGGAGGGGTCAGCAGGGGTAGAGGTGGATAGGATGGGCGGGATAGGCGTGGGGAGTGAGGGAGGACGGGCGTGATGTTGTGGGGCAGGAGACAGGGAGAGGGATTAAAGGAGTGGTGGGGGAGGCTGGCGAGAGGGGAGAGGGGCGTGGGGAGTGGGGGTGGCTCTTGTTTACTCTCGCCCGAGGAACAGGTCTTGCCCGGGCCCAGGAATTTGCTCGCTTCCTGTGGAGACTTGGCGGGAAGAACGAGTGGAGGAAAGGAGGTGGGGAAGGAAGAAAGGGCGCAAGGAGAGAAAGAATAATGGAGGGATGGAGGAAAGGAAAACTAGAGAGGGGTGGAGGAAGACAACGAGGGAGAGGAGGAGGAGGAAGGTGCAAAAGATGTTTAGAATAGACGATGGACAGAGACTGAGAAATGTAAGAAAGAAAAGATAGGATAGAAGGGTGAGTGGGAGATAAGACAGGGCGTAGAAAGGAGAGAAGAGATATAAAAAAGGAAGAAGAGAGGATGGATAGGGAGAAATAAGGCCAGTTCAAGGATAGGGGAGTGTTGAAGGGTCAGAAATAGGGGTGTTGGTGGAGCATTTGAGGAAGGTGTGAGGATGGAGGGAGGGGGGTGATACGTTGTTATAAAAGGGTAGGAAATATGAGAAAGAGGGAGACGTGAAAGAGAGAAGAGACGTAGGAAGGGAAAGGTGACCGAGAGGCTTGAAGGATGGGTGGATAAGGAGTGTGAAAGGGGGAGACATGGAGACGGTGGTGGAGCATTTAAGAGAGGTGTGGAGATGGAAGAGTGAGAGGGCTAAGAGAGGAGATGGGAGAGGCAGAACAAAAGGCCATAGGAAGGAGAAGGGACTTGGGAGAGGAAGGATAAGATGGAGACGAGAAAGATAAAGGAGTGTGAACGTGAGAAATGGGACGATAGTAGGGCTTGTGAAGGAAGTGGTAGGAGAAGCGTGCTAATTTGCTAAAAGGGAGAGGAAGTGTTGAAGGAGGGGAGGTAGAGAAGGACGTAGAAAGCAGAGACATAGGAAAGGTAGAGTAAGAGGGAGAAACGGATAGAAGATGGTTAGTTTAGTGCAAAATGATGAGAAACAGGGTGGTGATGAGCATATGAGGGAGGCGTGAAGAAAAAAAAACGTAGGATGCAAAAAATGAGGTTAAGGAAAGTTGAAAACAATAAAGAAAATAAATGGAGGTAAAATAAGGAAAAGAATAAGAAAGGAAACAGAAGTAAAGGAGGAAATAAAGCAAAATCAGGACAGGTGAAGAAGGGACGTAGGAAAGGAAGGTAAAAAGGAAAGAGTGAGGGATAGAGGAGGGTGAGAAAGAGTGAGAAATGAAGGCGGTGTGAAGGTGTGTGTACTGGGGGGAGGAGAGGGGGACAAGGGGCGAGGCTGGGGTGTCACTCTGCTTCACCTAGGATGGGCCTCTCAGTCACGTCAAGGTGTGTGTGTGTGTGTGTGTGTGTGTGTGTGTGTGTGTGTGTGTGAGAGAGAGAGAGAGAGAGAGAGAGAATGGTACCGGTACTTTGCATTTTACAGAACTAATGTGTATGTATTTTTGTTGGTTTTGCGCTAATGTGTCCCGTCGTCTAAATATGTGTGTGTGTGTGTGTGTGTGTGTGAGGGTAATTGTACACCCTTGTCTGGTCCTCCACTTTCCTAGTACACCACTGATCAGACTGGTGGAGCCTGGTACAGTGCTTAACTGGAGAGGGGAGGTGGAGGACAGCTATTTGCAAAAACAGTTATGTCTCTGTATCTATCTGCCTGTCTATATCTGTCTATCTGTCTGTTTATCTATGTAAGTCTCTCTGTATTTGTCAGTGTCCGTCCCTGTTTAAGTCTGTCCACACTGTATATATCTATCCGTCTGTCTTTCAATCTGTGTGTTTGTCTGTCTGTTGGCCTGTTCTTTATACGTCTTCTCGTCTCCTAGCTAGCATACCTCTTTGCATACCTGTGATGTGTGTAGACTGAACACACAACATACCCAATACAACATTTCCCCTTCACAATCACAATCCTCGCTGCAGACACTCCTTATTCACATTTACTCTGTCACTATCACTTCCCTGTCACCTTCCTGCATTGAGCCTTTTGAACCGATCCAGATAAAAATAGGTAGTTTACATTGACCTGAGGAGATTTATTTATTTATTTATTTATTTTGTAACTCAATGGCAGACTAAGCTAACACTGCGACTCTGCATCCTTTCCATGGCACTTCTTCGTGACTAGTAAGGTATTCTAGATATAATCTCTTCTTACAGCTCAATATTCTAGGTGGAGAGATACTTGTGGCATTGAGGAGTTCGTAACATATCTTCCATAACGATTTATTTTGCGCCCTTACACCAGTATTTTGTGTATTATTGATGCGAATTATATTGATGCTAAGACAGTACTGAACAGCATTTAAGGGAAAGTTAAACTGTAAAATAAATCTGTATGGAAAAGGTGTAACGAAGCCCCTGCCACGTATACTATGTACACTCCTGACTCCTTCAAGCCTGTCTGTTTCATGTGTTTCACCCCTTCGTTACGATGACGAATTTGCTCAGCCTCCCGCGAACGTCTGGTACTGAAAAGGTTTAAAGCAACATCGGCATAAGTTCATCATCATCATTATCATCATTGCCGTCGTAGTCGTCGTTGTCACTTTCATCATCATCATCATCGTCATCATCATAGCCATCATCATTATCATCATCATCATCATAGCCGTCATCATCATCATCGTCATCATCATCATAGCCATCACCATCATCATCATCATCATCATAGCCATCATCATCATCATCATCATCATCATCGTCGTCGTCGTCATCATCATTGCCGTCGTCATCGTTGTCATTATCATCATTATCGTTGCCGCCATCATCATCATCATCACTGCCGTTGTAGTCGTTTTTATCATCAACGTTGCCGTCGTCTTCGTTGTCATTATCAGCATAATCTTGACCGTCGTCGTCGTCGTCACTATCATCATCATCAGGACGGGCAGGATGACTGGCCCGAGACACCAAAGCACCCCACCTCCTTCAAGACAATATTAAGTCAATCGAAAGAAGATATAGGATTGACCGAGCGTAAAATTACTAATGTAGATATGACGACCTTTTGATCCATTATGCCGTCCACAAGATTAATTTTACATATTACGTGTCAGGATCATTTTTTTTCGATGTTTTTTCTTTTCGTGAGGAGGTCAGGCTGTTAACCTCACCGCAGGGGGAGCCATTCACCTTCATTTCATATTCATTCTTTTTATATGCATGTTTTATTCCCACACATTCTTCACTCATTTCTTTCTTTACACGTCCATACACCTCGTTTATTTCAGGTACCGTTTATTCTTTGCCTGTTTATATATTTTTACTTAAAGATTTATTTAGTGTTTTTATCAGATTTTTCACTCACCTTTTTAGTCCATACCTGTTCTCGTTTCCTCCCCTTTCTTTTTGTTATACCTATTCTGTTCTTTTTTCCAGTTTTATATTAACTTTATTTTATTTAGTCCTCGTCTCTTCTTATATTTCCTGTTTCCACATCTTCTATCTTCATAAATTTTGGGGTTTTTATTCATTCTTTATTTTTTACACATTATTATTACCTCATTGGTTTCGTTCGACTTTTAATTTAAGTTTTTATTGATTCTCCGTCTTGTCAAATTTCTTCCTTATTAATTTATTTACCCTTTGATATTTGTGGGATTTTTTTTTTGGTCATTCATTCCTCATCTTTGTATATATTTCTTTCCTTCCACATTTTTTCATGGAAGTTTAATTTTGTCCGTATTATTTTTATTTCTTGTATTTTATTTATTTTGCATTTTAATATAATGTTCACTTCACTTTTTAATTTTCGTTTTATTTCGTCTTTTCATATACAGTTCTTCTTTATTTTTCGTACACTTCTGGTCCTTCGATTTTAAGGTATTATTTATTTCTCATCTTTTCATTATATTTCACTTCCACATTGTATTTTTCACTTACCGTGCAGTGACCAGCAACCTCATTCTTGCCCTTGATGTTTTTGTCGCTAGTGTGTGTGTGTGTGTGTGTGTGTGTGTGTGTGTGTGTGTGTGTGTGTGTGTGTGTGTGTCTGTCTGTCTGTCTGTCTGTCTGTCCGTATATGTGTGTGTGTGTGTGTGTGCATGTGTGTGTTTGAATGTGTATGTGTGTGTGTGACAGTGTTACTTTCCTTTTCAGGTAGATATTATAGAATAAAAGCTCATTTCCCTCTTTCCTTTGAAATGTCCATAACAGCTTTTCCATGCTTCCTGGTGGTCCTTCTGACTGTTTCCTGTCGGATTCAGCTGGAGGGTTTGGTGGGTGGGGGGGAGCCTTCCTGCATTTCTGTCCTTGTCTTTAACTGATTGAATAGTTGTGTTTGATATAACCTTCCCAGTACGAGACAGCCGTGAAAGGACCATCAGGTGTGTTGCTGTTTACTCTCCTCTGTGCTCCTTTGTACTTTGTGTGTGTGTGTGTGTGTGTGTTTGTGTGTGTGTGTTTGTGTGTGTTTGTGTGCTGTCCTTGGCAGCACTTCGTTCCCTCTCGTGTGTTGCCCTGGCGAGGTCACCTTATCCGGGGTCATCAGAGGTCACCGGTGGTCAGTTGGGGAGAGAGGGGAGAAAGGGGAGGGATTACTGGAGGGAGGGGAAGGGGTAGGGATTACTGGAGGGAGGGGAAGGGGTAGGGATTACTGGAGGGAGGGGAAGGGGTAGGGATTACTGGAGGGAGGGGAAGGGGTAGGGATTACTAGAGGGAGAGGAAGGGGTAGGGATTACTGGGGGGAGGGGAAGGGGTAGTGATTACTGGAGGGAGGGGAAGATGTAGGAATTACTGGAGGGAGGGGAAGGTGTAGGGATTACTGGAGGGAGGGGAAGGTGTAGGGATTACTGGAGGGAGGGGAAGGGTGAGGGATAGCTTGGGGGAATTGTGGGAGGGATGTCGGAGTTGAGGAAAGGTGGGGAAGGAGGCGGTGGGATTACTGTACATTTTCTTTTATTTTTTCCCTTTTTCCGTAGACAATGAACTCTATGGAACTGCTCTGCGAGGGGAGGGTGCGATGGAATTTTTTTAGTGCAATTGTTAAAGAGGAAACTGACGGCCTGCTAAGTATGTTCTATCGGCGTAAAATTCCTGTCTCCTCTCCCGCTTTTGATCTCCATGGACTTCGAAAATTTGTTTGGTAAATTTGAAGGACGTGACACGATGACAAAGACATGTGGACAGATAAGGTGTTAAGTGTCAGTTGCTGCGGATTCCTTATAATGGTCCAGAGAGAGAGAGAGAGAGAGAGAGAGAGAGAGAAGCTGGAGAATTTTTGTTTCCCAGTGTACCTTATAAATATAGATGAAAAAACGGGGAGCCAACGTTAGAAAATGTTCCGTACGAGATCCCTAGAGGTATTGTACTCGTGTGTTTAAGGAAGCTGGAGGTGGTTGACAGTAGGAAAGACGGATTAAAGAAGACAGTTCCAAGAGTTGAGTTGCATACATGATCGACGGGAGAGGATCGGTTAAGTTTTCCATCAGTTAGAGAGCTGGACAGATAGACGTGTGTAACTACTATCATAGATGGGTGATACGTGCCCGCCATAAAGGGAGGGATGCAGCTTGAGTTGAGGAGTAGTGACATGGGTATCAAGGAGTGGAGAAAGCATAGTAGGAAAGAGATATTAGAGGGAAGGTAGTGGGAAGGGAATACCAGAAAAAAGCAGAATTAAAGGGAGTGGGGAGTGTTGGGAAGGGGGATAGGGAGGGGGTAAATGTAGAAAGCGATGTGGATGGTACGGGATAGAAGGGACAAATTACCTGGGTAGGGAGGGACTTATGAGGAGGTGGGGGATTACTAGGAAAAGGGATGAGAGGAGAGGAAAGTCGAGGATTGGGGGAGGACGCGTAGGTAGAGGGCCGATATCGTAAGGGGCAGAAAGAAAGGAAAGGTACGGGAATAGGGAGAGGCGGAGGAAAGTGAGGGATTACAAGGAAGAGGGAAGATAATGGGAGAGGGACTGGAGGGAGTGGCAGCGACTGGGAGGTGTCAGAGCGAGGGAAGGGCGGATGATGAGGAGAGAAGGATCAGATGAATGAAGAGACAGCGGAGACGAAGAACAGACTGGAAAGAATGAAAGAGCGGAATGCTTGGGAGGGGAGGGGATGAGAGGAGGGAGAGAGATGGGAATGGTATAAAATAGGTGTGAGAAGGGGAGGAAAGAGGAAGAAAGAAGAATGGAACAAGTAAAGTAGGTGGGGAAGGAGAGAGTGAGGAAGGGAGATATGAGTGGAGAAGGGAAAAGATCGAAGGAAGGGATAACAGTAGAAAGTGATATGGGGATAGAGAAAATATGGAGAGAGGAGGGAAATTACATGGGATGACAGAGGGAGGAGAGGTTGGAGGGAGGGATGGGGAAGGGGAGGGGAGGGGACAGTAAGAACGGGGGATTTCGGGACAGCGGCAGTGGAAGTGAAAGGAGTTCTTGGAAGGAGAGAGAGAGAGAGAGAGAGAGAGAGAGAGGGGGGGGGATATAAGAAACGAGAGTCTATGGAATTGGTAATGGGTGGGGGAATGATTACAGAGAAGGTACAGAAGAATGGGAAGAGTTTACACTGGAGAAGAGGCTGAGGCAGGATGATTCAGCCAATTAATGATGTGAAAAGGATAGTAGAAAATAATAGAAGGAATAGGCCAGAGGGAGTATAGGACGATGGCAGAAACGGTAATAAAATTCGGATGGTTATACGTGGAAAGGAAGAGAGATAATATGCATAAATAAAGGTATAAATGAAGAGCTGAGTTAAAGGAAGAGAGAGCGTGGGAAGAGGAGAAGAAGGGAATAATGATGGCATGATTACAGGGAAGATAAAGAAGAATGGATGGATAGTTACATGTGAAGAGAAATAATAGAGAGAGAGGAAAATGTGCAGGTGTTACCAAAGGAAGAGAGTAAAAGGCATGTGTAGTGGAATGGGGAGAGAAAGAGAGGGAGAGGGAGAGAGAAAGAGAGAATGGGGTGTGGGGAGTGGGGAGACTACTGAGGAGAAAGGTTACAAGATCTGACCAATGGAGTGGATGATCAGTAGGGCAAGAGGCGAAGGAGAGGGAATTGGGGGAGATTGATGTAGTAGAGCCAATAAGAAAAAATATCCCTAGAGGTCAGGGAAAATGATGGAGATGGGACGAGGAGGTAAAGGACGGCAAATGGGTGCGTGTGTCAGCCAGAGAAGAGTGAAAGGAGAGAAGATAGTGGAGAGATAGAGAGAGAGAGAGAGGTGAATGAATTAGCGAGAGAAGGAATTAGTTTTTATTGTTTTCTTTCATCTAGCTACCTGCAGGCGATTTATTTTTTCATCCAAGGGAGGGGGTGGAAAGTCACCTTGTGAAATGACGATTTTTATATAATTTCCTGGGGCCACTATGCGACTTTAATCATCTAAGTATCCCCGATCTGATGACATTTTTTCATTATAATCAGGCCTCCAGCAAATAATTTTCTGCAGTTAAGGAGGCTTTTTTTTTGCATTGAAGGAGTTAATGAAGGCTATTTCTAACCTCCCCAGTTCGAAAAATCTTGCAATAAATGAATAAAATCGCGGTAGAATGATAAACTGCATCGCTGCATTGAAGGGGTCAGAAAGAACCTCTGCTATTGTACGTTCACTCCAAGCTGACAGAGACCGCTAACTTTTCAGATCGGTTGATGGCCCAGAGTAGTCAGATTGGAGGGTTGATTTGACTAGTAATCAAGGACATTTATTCCTACCTCAAAACTAAAGCTCAATTATTTTTTTACAACCATGGCTTTGTATTTATGTTGTGACCCAGTTCCCTCATATGAAAACCAAATGGAGTTGCTAACCTCTTCAGTACAATGACGTTTTATGTAGTTATTCATATTTAGTTCAGTGGAGTTCCTAGGTAGACAGAAGCTTGTGGGAAATGTATCTTACCTCTTCAGTTCGAGTTTATATAAAGTGAAGAAAAATCGTCCTCAGATAACAAGAATGCAATACAAAACGTGTCATCAGATGGAAGGGGTTGACAGGGAATAAGATATGAGTAAGGGTGGTGAGGAATTGAGATGGAAGGTGGGTGGCTGAGTCAGTGAGAAAGTGGTGAGTGTGGAGTAACGTGAGAGGGAAGAGGGTTTGTGGCAAGTGGGGTGTGGCTGAGAGAGAGAGAGAGAGAGAGAGAGAGAGAGAGAGAGAGAGAGAGACTGATGTGTGTGTGTGTTTTTTTTTTGGGGGGGGAGGGGGAGGTACCCGTGAATGAGGTATGTTCGGTGTGTATGTGTTTGATGTCTCTGTGTGTGCTTGCGATTGTGTGTGTGTGTGTGTGTGTGTGTGTGTGTGTGTGTGTGTGTGTGACATGTACACCAGTGAGCGCACCTGTATATCGTGCTTTTGTCAACACTTCCACTCAGGCCCTGTGTGCGTGTGTTTGTCAGGTGTACACAAGTGCGTGACGTCCTGCAGCTGTCATGTGCGTCTCCGTGTTGTCCCTGTGACGCTTCTATTCGGTTGCACACACACACACACACACACACACACACACACACACACACACACACACACACACACACACACACACACACACACGCACGCGCACACACACACACACACGCACGCGCACACACACACACACACACACACACACACACACACACACACACACACACACACACACACACACACACACACACACACACACACACACACACACACACACACACACATACTGACATTGGAGATCTGTGCATAAAAACACCCACGGGAGCTCTCTCTCTCTCTCTCTCTCTCTCTCTCTCTCTCTCTCTCTCTCTCTCTCTCTCTCTCTCTCTCTCTCTCTCTCTCTCTCTCTCTCACGTACACCAACAAGCGAACCCCAAAAATATCAGATGAAAAAAATATTAAAAAAAAAGACGAAAGAATGTGAGCTAGATTTCAACACCATCTGAAGAAAAAAGAAAGTGAGTGAGAGCGAAAAAGTACAATGAAAACAGAAACAGATGGTGTACATTGCTTTGTGTGATCGTAGGTGTGTGTGTGTGTGTGTGTGTGTGTGTGTGTGTGTGCGATCTTGCTTCAGTGTCGTGGTGGTCATTATCTAGGCGCATCCACATGTACACCCAGAGTTTGTGTCGTGTGTGCGTGTGTATGTATGTGTGTGCGTTGGCGTGTGTACCCACCTGAGCACACAGTGGGAGTACACAGGACAGGGCAGCGTGTACACAGCGGCAGGTGGCGCCCCCGGACAGGTGTAGTCCTGGTCATCTTCATCCCCTTCCCTCTCCCCACCCTCACACCCCTCCCCCACACCCCCATTCCCCCTCCTTCACCCTCATACCCCTCCCCCACACCTCCTCTTCCCCTCTTCCATACTCACATCCCACCACAACACTCTCCCTCGCCCTCACCCTCACATCTCGCCCCTACCCTCCCCCTCTCCCCCACCATCACACCCCACCCTAACACTCCTGCTCCCCCAACTTCACACACCCTCCCTTATCATCCAACACCTCCTCTTGCCTGCCCCCACCTCCTCACACCCCCTCTCCTACCCCCACACATCCTCCATCCCTCACATCCTCCACCACCCCCCACACACCCTTCACCATCACATTCCATTAACCCATTTTCATCATGTTTTCCTGCCTTCCAATATTATCCCCGTCCACACACTCCTTCACATATCTATACCTGTAATTCACCCTCTGCACTGTCGTAAGCATAATGTATTCAGCCTGTATAGTGCGTAATCACGACGTAGTACATAAATTTGCACATAAATGGCCAGATTAGCACCGCCTATCTAATTATGGACGTAGAGGTAATTTGTGCCCGATGATTAGCACAGTGGTAGTACACAGCGTAAACAGCATTCTCATTACATCAGCACAAGGTAGAACACAGGTATGCTCGCAGCTGACACAAATTAGAAACAGTCTCTAGGAACTCCATCTTTCAGTGGTTTTTCTTTCCCACTTCTTCTGCCAAACGATTATCTTCCAACGTTACAAACTTCTTAAAATACGACACGCAACAATCTGATTTCTATCCAGGTCCCCAATTGTACCAGTCGATGACGGCAGCGGACCAGTCACCCCCACCCCACGTCTACACACTCACACACGGGGACAAAAAACACACACAAACACTGACCTCTGCTGGCACGCACGCAGAGCCGTGTATGTGCCACACACACACACACACACACACACACACACACACACACACACACACACACACACACACACACACACACACACACACACACACACACACACACACACAGGCGAAAGGAGGGAGAAGTAACGAGGAATAAAATAATAGAGAAGGGGAAGACAGATGGAAGGGAGAGCGAGTGGAAGGGGGAGTTAGAGGGAGCGAGGATGGAGATACTGGGGAAGATAAGGGGAGGGGGAAATAGGGCGAAGAGATAGGAGAGGAAGATCTGGAGGGAACAAGATGAGGAAAACCAGAAGAGAAATGGAGCACACACACACACACACACACACACACACACACACACACACACACACACACACACACACACACACACACACACACACACACACAAATCAAAATAACCTGAATATAAAGAAAATTCCACCCACTACTTTTGGGGAGGGAATAGTTTTGGTTTGTAATGGGCCTTTTCATTTTTTTTTTTTTTTTTTGATGTACATATACTTTTGTACCATGTGTCCTTCCAAGTAAAGTATGGCAGATATTAATCCAAATATTATGCTGTCACAACAAATTATGGCGACATACACCACGAAACTCTTGATAGCAGTTATGATGAATCTTATGGCAAATGAGTATAGTATTGAGAATATTAATAGCATTGCTGGGAGACTTAGGAACGTCAGCGAGGTCCTCAGATAACCAGATCAGTTCGGGTGACGTCCTTGTATATTTATTCTTTTTGCTCTGAGGCGATTTAAATCAGTTAAGGAAAGGTCTCGTGTTGAAGGAATTGTTAAGGCTACATCTCTCCCCTGCAGCTCGAAAAGCTTATCCTAAGCTGATTAAAATCACTAGGAGGTGACAGGAATATGAGACTTCCCAGGGCTCGGTGGGTGAATTCTTTAGGCATGTGTGGTATGTGTTAGGCATCCTCCCCCTGGACAACACGGACAGGAATGAACGCGTCTCAGCCGGGATGATGCGTACCGGTCTGACCAGCCCGAGATGACTCAGTGTCTGTCTGGCGAGCGCAGTGTGGACGGTGTTGGTGAAATCAAAGCTTAAGCATCCAGCGTCCCTGTGTTGATCCGATAAACTTACAGAAAGGTTATTAAGAGCATCTTCGACAAACATGAGTGTTTTAGTAATAAGTGCTGCCCCCGTTGGAATGAAGTATATTCAGAGTAAAGTATTGTGTGCAACAGTCATCAGATTCGGAGCAGATTTTTACTTTAGAGAATGAAAAAAAAGAAGTGAAAACTGGCACCTGAAGGTGAGCAGTGTTCTAAATATATTCTAGCTTCTTGCAGCTGAACAGTTGAACGAACTAAAACACATCGAAAAATTCTCAGAACGTGGATAATTTCCGAGAAAAAGGCTGAAAAATGCAATAATACAAACAAATGAAGTACCTCTACAGAAACAAGCAAGGGTTGTATGTTATGTATAAGCCAAGCTCCTGTGAGACAAAGGGTCTGTGAGGAAGAGCCAAGGTGTCACTGACACAAATGATCTTAGTCTTTAGTGGTTCAGCAGTTGCTCCTCAGCTGCGGCTAAACATGCACTTGTATCAACAGAAGATAAGAGTAATAACAAACAAAAAAAATTCTAACTTGCTTAAACGAGCTTTTATGGAATAACAGAAAGCAGTTTAGTTTTGTGTCTCTTCATTTATCCTATTTACTAAGTGGCTAAGTTATAAAACTAATTAAAAAAAAAATTTGCCCCTTGAAATTCTCTCTCTCTCTCTCTCTCTCACACACACACACACACACACACACACACACACACACACACACACACACACACACACACACACACACACACACACACACACACAGGGAGGGCCACAGCATCGCTTAAGCTTTTCAACATAGGCAAAAACAAAATTAATGACAGTGACAGTGACGTAGATACAGGCGCGTCACAGTGAACAGGTGGCGTGCGTCTGTGTTACTTTACGAGCTACTTCTGTGTTACGCTGCGGGGTACAGTTGCTTTCAGAGGTATTTTGCGCGCCTGTGATTCCTGTACCACTTTTGAGGTATAGAACGAGATGTCAATTCTCCCTGCTTCCTTGAATATTACTCATTAATTTAGTAAGATATTAGGTATTTACAGTTTCCATTGTGTAAAATAACTTAACTTTTAGTAATTAACATCTTGGTTACGGTGAGACTGGTTGCCAAATAGACGACGTTAATATCTCTTATGTCACGAATTACGTTAGTGTTACGGTTGTGTTATACTAAGGTAGCGACACTGAGCGAGTTACGAACGTTGTAAAGGCGAGTTATGTCAGTGTTACGTTATTACAAGTAGCGAGTTTAAGTGTTACGGTACGACAGAAGTAGCGAGTTACGTCAGATGTTACGTCACGACAAAGCTAGCCAGTTAGATACGGATTGCGTTACGCCAGGGGCCGGGTGTGCTTTTGTAAAGGGTGAGTTACGACCATGGGAGTGACGCGTGCCTCGTTAAGTCCCTATAAATTAATTAGCGAGGGTGTGCACGTGAGGCAGGTGGCGCTGCTCACGTGCCTTTGTTGATGTTAACCGCACGTGAGCACCACCACCACCACAACAACAACAACAACAACACCTGCCCCGCATCACCATCAAAGCAACTTTTTTTCTTTTTTTTTCCGCTGCCTAAAGTACGAAGAGGTATTGTTTTGTTCACTTCTGTATGTCTGCAAGGTGTTTCAGATCATGCTAACAGTTTTAGGACATGTGGGGACGTTCATAGCTCGGAATCTTGCTTGCTTCAACGTTCCATGTCCTACCATTCCACGGCTTCGTTTAACCCTTTGACTGGTGGGTACTTCACGCTGCAGAACAAAATCATGTGGGATT
>NC_137024.1:52969151-53009151 GCF_032717465.1 Coenobita brevimanus | reverse complement strand
GTTGGAGTGTGTGGAGTGACAGGTTGAGTGAGTGGGGTGAGAGTGTGTCAGTCAGGTGGTGAGAGGGACAGATATTGGGTCCTGACAGCGGGCCTCGTGTTGAGAGAGAGAGAGAGAGAGAGAGAGAGAGAGAGAGAGAGAGAGAGAGAGAAGTGTGGGTGGAGGGGAATCTGTGTAGAGTGGAAACCGTTGAATCCTTAACTGAATATGTGAGTGTGCATGTGGATGATGTTAGAGAGGGAGTGTGAATGACGGGGAAGGGATGGAAGGGGGTAACGTGGGGGTTAGTATGGAATGTCAGTGGAAATGAATGCGGGAAGTGTGAAAGTAAGTATGGATAGTGTAACGGTGAATACAAGTAGTGTGGAAAGAATCTGTATAGTGTGTATGGGTATGAGTATGGATTATGAGGGAGTGAGCATGGATAGTGTGGATGTGGCAGTGACAGTGGATGGTGTGAGAATGAGCAGAGTTAGTGTGGAAGTGAATATGCGCTACTTACATATTCTTTGGGTAAAATCACCATCAGCACACCAAATCCCACTGTTCTAATGAGAGGTAAGATCCACAAACATGGAAGATAGAACACAAGATTAAGTGAATGATCAGCCGTGCCAAATGAAGTGGGCCAAAGTCATTTTCATACCATTTAAACCAGTGAAATCTTGGCTTCGTCTTACAGGCAAAAACCGTCCACACATTGATTCTTCTCTTTAAATGCGGCAGTTGTTTTACGCAGAATGAAATATTTCTGTATCGTATTTATATTAATAATGACATTAACTTTACTACTCTCATTTACAGGTGAGTGTTGTGTCCTGATTGGCTGGCGGTGAGTACAAGAGGCCACTGACTGTCATCTTATTGTTGTTGTTGGCGGTGTTGTTGTTGTTGATGGTGTGACTACAGGTACCAGGGAATCTGAAAGGACAGTAATAGAGTTAGGGTTTCTTGATGTTTCGTACGAGTGAATGGACGCTAGACAATGATACATAGGTTAGGGACACGTATGTAGATAGGTAGATAGGCAGACATGTAGATTGATACATATAAATGCTACTGGTAAATGTAAAATCTGTAGACAACAATCACCTCAGGTTGGAATATTAAGGTCATGAATCAGAGGTGAAGATTACTGGGGTGAAAAGAAATAAGCCACAAGCGGGCAGTTGGGCTCCATCTCTTATTCATAGTCATTCTAGTTCACTGCTTACTCATTGATAGCTTACTCACTTACTGACTTGCTGACTTGGGTTGTTTTCCATTCCATTTTCGTTAATTTAAATATGTTATTCTGTTATTTGCTCATTCATTCATCCATTCAATCAGGTATTCGTTTATTCGCTCATTTGTTTCTTCGTTTATCCAATCTTACCTGTGGAGTGCCGCCCTCCCGTGGCCTCCTTACCTCCCCCCACCCGCCATCTCCTCTCTGTCTCCCCCTATCCTCACCTATCATCACTCGCATCCATTCTATTCATTCACCATGTCATAGGCTCCCTTCTATCATCATTCACCTCATTCACCGCAGACTCCTATTGTATTTGGTCACTAAGGTTTGTCACTTCACTCATTTCTTTTCTTTAGTGTCATCCTTCTTATTATCTTTATTGCATTTTTTAATTAATCCATTCACATGTATTGTCAGTCACTCATTCACCTGGTTATTGGCACCCCTCTACTTTCATTCACACCATTCACTGCAGTCTTAATATATATTGCATGTGAGAGAATTGTGGGGTATTGAAGTGTGTGTGTGTGTGTGTGTGTGTGTGTGTGTGTGTGTGTGTGTGTGTAATTCTCTACTTGTACACACTTCAGCACCACCCCCTCTTCCCCCCATCCCCGCCCCTCAGGTATTTCCTCTCCTCTCAAGGTAGGGTTAAACCTTGCTGGATTTTTTTTTTCTTTTTTCTTTTTCTATTTGAAGTTGATGCAGTTGTTGGGAAATTTCCGTGCATCTTATAATCTCTCTCTCTCTCTCTCTCTCTCTCATTTTTTGGAAATTTTGGAAGAAAGGTCAAAGGTCAAGGCCAGCTACAGCAGACTTCATCCGATTTAGACCAGACTTTGTGGAAGGCTTCAGGGTAAGACAAGGATAAAGGAATTCGATTTTGAAAACAATCATCCAAAGGTCAAGATCGCAGGGAAAGGTCAGAGGTCACGGTCATAGGTGGAAGGGTTAGAGGTCAGGCAATCAATCGAAGGCCAAGGTCACAGGGTAGGATTAAATGTTGGACCCTTAGATGGATTGGTCGGCCCGGGTGTTGCTCCATCTTGCTACCACCAGACGCTTTCCATTCAACCCGAGTTTATATATATATATATATATATATATATATATATATATATATATATATATATATATATATATATATATCCCTACTCAGTTCGAAAGAGCCTGTCCAAGCTGAGTAAACTCGTCTAAAGTCAGCAGGAATAAAATAAAACAAGCCAACGTAGTGAAGGGATCAGTATGTCGTTTGGTATTCTAGGGAGAAAGACACTGGACATTAACTTCCACGATCCCTTCAAACTCAGTCTTTGCTGTTTTATTCCTGTTGCATCCAGACAATCGTAAAATGTCGTATAATGTGCTAGGGAGGGATGCACAGACTCTGCGTTGAAGAATAAACTACGATAACTTAAATCTGTAATCATCTCATCACTTACTCCTGTTATTCTTCCCCCCGTCTTAAATCATGGCCAATTCCAGTGATGCCCAAGCCGGATCTCTTTAGTAATGCCGCCAGAGAGAGAGAGAGAGAGAGAGAGAGTTTAAATTCTTTTACTTCTTCATGAATACTCTGCATGACCACCTTTATTCAGTGCAGTGTAGGAGAGAGACGTGGTAGGGAGGGTGTTAACGAGGGTATATGTATGGTTTTGTGAAGGTATGGAGGGATGCAGAGTTTGTCCAGCTTGTGGAGTTACGTAATGGAGGTGGGGTGAGGGAGGAGATGGAGAGGGTGAGTGAGGGTGGAGAGAGTGAGAGAGTGGGGTCGGGGGGGGGGGGGGAGGCTGATGTATAATGCAGCGGTGGGAGTCGAGGTAGTATCAGGATTTGGGGGCATCGTTGGGTGAGGTGAGTGCAGCGACCTGGCCGGTGATGGGGTGAAGAGGCCACCTGTACCACCTGACGCTCCACTCCCCTCCCCGTTTCTCCCCCTTCTCTTTCCCCCCATTTTCTCTCCTCCTTCACCCTCCTGTTTTCTCTGTCCTTCCTCTCCCTTTTTCTCCCCCTTTTTTTTGTCTCATCTTAGTTCCCCCATCCCTCCTGCACACGCACACCCTGCATTCTTACACATGTCTTTGCCTGTTAGGTCATTCCTACACACACACACACACACACACACACACACACACACACACACACACACACACACACACACACACACACACACACACACACACACACACACACACACACACACACACACACACACACACACACACACACACACACACACACACACACACACACACACACACACACACACACACACACACACACACACACACACACACACACACACATCACACGACCCACACACACACACACACGTGGGAATCACATTATATTCTGCTTGCGGTTTGATAATATACAGGGTTAATAGTCCAGTTGGCCATGTGTTTTGGGGGAAGTGCTGTGGCTGTGTTTTGAAAATGTGTAGCCCTGTGGTTGTAGGGTCTGGAACTGCTGTGTTGGTCCGATTATGGTCTGGAAGTGATGGGCTGGTCTGGGTTTGTTGGATTTTGTTGTTGTAATATTTGACTAATGTTTCGGTGGATATATTTGTTATGGTGTGGGGAAGGTTATAAAGAAACACTCCTAGGTGGTTCGGCCACGTGGAGCGAATGGAATGTGAGAGACTGACTAGGAGTGTATGATATGTAAAAATATCTAGTTAACCATTATAATTCTGCGGCATATATTTCATAGCTTATTTTTGCTCTATACACGATTTAATTCGCCTTAGGATAAATGCTTGGAAGTGGAGGGGTCGCAATTAGCCTTCATTAAGCGTTCATTAATAGGGATCTTTTGCAAATTGTATGTAATTAGCCCAAATAAAAGGGAAAAATACGTCGTAGGATTAGGAGGTTCATATTTCAGGCCCCTTAAGACCCCCCCAATACGTAATAAAAATCGCGTGTTGTTGGCTGTAATAAAGTACACCATGACTTGCTCCGACCATGTGGGGGTTAAATGGCCGTGTAGCGTGGTGGGGAAAGGGTCGTGGCGGCAGGTGAGGTGCGGGACATGCCATACCGCTGGAGAGGAAGCTGGGTAGTCCGCACACCTGTAATTACCTACAGTATCACCTGTCCCCCACACCTATTTTTTTTCTGTGTGTGTGTGTGTGTGTGTGTGTGTGTGTGTGTGTGTGTGTGTACTTTTTTTTTTAACTTGGTTTGGCATTGTAATTGGCAGTGTGGTTCGAGCTTGTGATGATTCTTGTTCATTTCCTGTGTGTGTGTGTGTGTATGTGTGTGTGTGTGTGTGTGTGTGTGTGTGTGTGTGTGTGTGTGTGTGTGTGTAGTAAGCCGTTGTCAGTCCAAACTTTCACTCCGTACTGTTATGTTTTTCTTTTATTCTGTAATACGTGAAGTTAATTATTCTCTCTGTATGCATCTCACCCAGACTCGAGCATCGCCTGTTACGGTACATGGTTAAAGTACATTTTTTTTACTCACACGTATTCTCACACTTGTATGCAATGAGTGTTTTTTTTTTATCTATCTTGTGTGTCTCTGCCTATGTAGTTGTTAATCTCTATCTCCTCTCTGTCTAACTATGTATCTTTGTGTGTGTGTGTGTGTGTGTGTGTGTGTGTGTGTGTGTGTGTGTGTCCGACTCTGGGCAAAGGCTTCAGGGCCTATTTCTCGGGGGCAGTGGCTTATCCCAAGGCCCAATAGTCCACCTACACCTCTACATGTCTGTATGTCTGTCTGTCTGTCTATCTAATACCTATCTATCCTTTCACCCATTTGTATCTCCCTATCTCTCCCTGTCTCCCTCTTCCTCCCTCGCCCTCCTGCTCCCAGCGCCCACCATCTGTCGTTAACCTTTGCCTCTCTCCCTCCCTCCCTCCCCCTTCATTATTTCCCTTCCTACCCACACCTTTCCTCCCTCCATCAGGTGCTTGCAGACCTCTCACACTGCACCCATAGTCACAACCTTCACCCTACGTACTCATCCTTACCATCACCCTCACCGTATATCTATGTCCTATACAGCCTTAATCCTTACCGTGTTGTTCACCCTTCATCCAAACTTTCCACTCTCACCCAACACTTTTAACTCGCCACTTTGCCTTGCTCCACTCTCCACTCTCACCATTTACCGCTAACTTTTTGGTACCCATTCTACACGCTAACTTGACACTCTCGCCCTTCACCTTTCATTTTAATTTTTAGACTCTCAGCATTCACGACTGCACGCCCACCCTTAATTCAGCTTTACCTTCAGATATACAGTATGGCTTCAACATCCATTCATTCACGACACAACAACCTGTCCCAAGGAAAACGAAAAGAAGTAATAGTGAAGTACTGTACCGAAATCCCCTCCCCCACCACCGACCCGTGAAGTTGAAGCCGGGAAAGAGTGGGAAAAAGTATTATGTAACGTGTAATGTAAAAACAGTGTGGTCATTTAAATGGGAGGGAAGAAAGGAAGTAGTTTTTAGGCTTTTTATTACAAGGTACATTCGGAAAGCTTGTTTTTCTTACTTATTTTTGATACCTCGAAACGACTTTAGCTTCAGAAATATCTCCCTTAGTGAATGAATTGATGTATCAAACTTTCAAAAAAAAAAAAAAAAAAAAATCCTGAGGAGAATAATGAACTGTACAAAAAAAGGTTGTCATAATGGAGAGTTATATCTTACGTTACTCTGGTGTCAAGTTACGTCCAATAGCATATTAAAAGGAAATGTACGCAAGTGGCTTTTATTCGGGTTATCTTCACTTCGCTGTTAATTCAAACTTTATGCCCTACACTTATCAGTTCTTATACATTATGTCTCACCAGAACGTTCTTGGCACTCAGACCAGCTAACATTCATTAGTTCATTAGGCGATACATGCCACTCTTTCCTTCCATTTCCTCGATTAGCTACTTAACTGTACTGAACATTAAGAAACAGCCACCGCAGTGCTTCGTCCATCCGTCACTCTTTTGCACTTGTTAGTTGTCGTGGTTGGTCGTTATCCACCTGCATAATATACCCCATCCACACTAAGTCCATTCCATTATCTTACCACTCTTTCCTCCCTCACCCACACCCTCATCACACCCACTGCCCACATCACACTCACTCTCCAGTCCACCTACACTTCATTCATTCACTACATTCCTACCCACACCCTCATCACACACCCACACCACGCACACTCATCACACGCTCTGCCGACACCACACCAGCTCACTACACCCTAACTACGTCACACATTCAGTCAACACCATACAAGCTCACCACACACTCATCACACCCACTCCACACCAAACTAGCCCCCCACATCCTCATCCCCACCCTCCGCCTACACTCCACTTAGCCACTCATCCCTATCCCATATACCTTCCACATTGGCCACTCCACACTGACATCAATCCACCATCACACTATCTGCCTCCACGCCCACCTTAGGAGGCTCAGACCGTGTCCACTTACCGGGTTATCTCTGCAGGCCAGGTATGAGTGTGTGTGTGTGTGAGAGAGAGAGAGAGAGAGAGAGAGAGAGAGAGAGAGACCGACCCTGAGACCATTGCCCTCTAAAAAACTTTAAAGCACGGTAGGGTATGTAAAGTTAATAGCGGGTGGCGAGGGCAGGTGACGGTGTGGCAGGTGTCAGGTGTGGCAATGCAGGTGTGTGTTCCCACCAGGTGTACACTCATGCTCGGTAGTTCAAGTGCATCGTCTCAAAACCGTATCAGTGCCAAATGATATACCACATTTGTTTAACTAGTAAGTAATCCTCAACTTATTTTTTCCCCTCGTTTCGTCCTCCTGTACTGTATATTTCGGTAAGACAAGGAACTGAACGTGTTTGTAAATATACCATCAGGAGTGTACAGCTGTGTGAGAACAAAACCTTATTACACTCTGCAAAAATCACTTATAACCAAATGGGCTTGAATTTTGCCTCATCAGAAGAGTGACTGGGATATTGGACGGACCTAAATGTAAAGATGTGTGAGTGCAAAGCCTAAGGAGATCTCCAGAAATGTTAAGGGAAGATGGATCAAGACTACATTGCATGAGGGGATGACATTGGGTGGTGTGTGAGTGTGTCAGCTGTCCACCACCACTGCCACTATCTCCCCTCTCGCCACCTCGATAAGCCACTTCACCACCTGCGGCACGCCACATCTCGTTTCCCTGCTATGGGAGGGGGGGGGGGAGGTGGTCGTAAGGGCGATTGTGTGGAAGTGTGGACAGATGTGTGGGGGAGGTGGATTAAGGGGCAAAAAAGGTGGATTGTGATGAGAGGTGGAATGAAATGATCTGGATGTGTGGACGTATTTGTGGGGATGTGGAACAGAGGAAAGGGTGGACTGTGATGAAAAGAGAGGTGGAAGGAAAGAATTTGTGGAAGTGGGGACGTATGTGTGGGGATGTGAAATAGGTGGAGAAAGGGTGGACTGTGTTGGATGTGAGAGATGGAGTCAAATAATGTGTGGAAGTGTGGACCAATGTGTGGGGAGGTAGAGTAGGTGGAAAAGAGTGGACTGTGATGAGAGGAGAGGTGGAATGAAAAAAAAAATCTGTGGACGAATGTGTGATGATGGGATCCACGACGGCTTGGTGGCAGCAGATTCACCTCGCGATTTGTGTGTCCGGATTCTGTAGCTCGAAATCCATGGCGGACATTTTAACTCGATGCTGATACCTACAGTATAGTCCATTTTCCCTTAACGTGAACCAGATTTTTTTTTTTTTTTTTTTTTTTTTTCATGTAGCTCTGGCCGAATAAAACAGTACCATGGTTCTGAATCTTTTCCATAGCACATCTTCGTGACTAGCATTAGTGTTAAACCCCTGCAACAGATCTATATCCAAGATATAGGGATGGCAGTTTTAGGCCACGTTAGAGGAAAATGTATATAGTGTGTTTGATCATTGTATATATTCACACAAATGGCTGTTTTCTAAGCTGGCATAGGAGGTTTCGTTGCACTTCCTCTTAAGCGATTTATTTAACATTTTACACTTATTTTCTCATTCAAATTTTTTTTTTTTTAATATTGTTCCAGTATAGATACTTTCCTTGTGAAACGAACAAAAGGATGAAAATGTGTAACAGAGTAAATCGTTGAGGAAAAGGCTTTACGAACTTCCAAAAGAGCTAGAAATACGGGTAAAAGTCGTTTAATACCGGTGACTGGAATTCACAAGCATAATCGCTACTACACTACCGTCACTCACACTACAGTCAGCCCTTCCCCATTCGTACTTCGCCAGCAAGGAGGATGGTTAACTCTAGCTATTACTCGCGCAGTGAAGGAAAGGTCTTGTCTTATATTGGGCTATTGTATGACCCGTTTCAATATACCCGGTAGTTAAAGTATGGAGAGATGTGTGTGTGTGTGTGTGTGTGTGTGTGTGTGTGTGTGTGTGTGTGTGTGTGTGTGTGTGTGTGTGCGTGTGTGTGTGAGAGAGAGAGAGGGGGGGGAAGGGATGGATGGAAGGGTAGGAATAGAGACGGGGGGGGGGGAAGAGAGAGACACGAATGAGGGGAAACCTGGATGACAAAAAGTGGAGAGAGAGAGAGAGAGAGAGAGAGAGAGAGAGAGAGAGAGAGAGAGATGCGATAAACAGGAGCAGTAAGGGAAGTGCAAACAGGGGGAGAATTGAGTACCAACGAACTTATAAAAAATGAAATACGAGAAGAAACGAGAAAACAGATTGAGAATAGATGAATTATAAAAAGGCGATGAAGAAACGGTAGAAACGAGAGAAACGAAAGGAGAGGACTTACGGGAAGAAAGGTAAATAATAACATATCAGTCGTGTCATCAGAAGAATAAGTAGGATTGTTTGATGATGTTTATATATTTTTTCCTTGGATCCTACTCAGATCCTACCTCACTCCGACTCCTACGTGAAAAATAGGGTTCGGATGATGATTGGAGAGAGTGAGATTGTACTGTATACTCATAAGAGGGAAGAGAAGATAGCCGGGAAAAAGAGAGTGCAGGGAAAGAAGTCAGAAGGAAGTGGGTAATAGGAGATTGGTGAAAAAAAGTGAGAAAATAGTGGGTGAAAGGAGAGTGAGGAGAGGTGGATGAAAAGGAGAGTGGGGATGTAAGTGAGAAGAGGGTGAAGGAAAGGAGAACAGGAGGATAGAAGCGAGAGGGGAATATAAGGACAGGTACGAGGGTAGAGTGTGGAGAGAGACGGGAGAGTTGAAAGGTTGATAAGAAAATGGGGATGAATCGAGGTTAAAGTACATTATATATTTTTTCTTTTTTCTTCTGTTTTAGCAAAGACCCGAGGTAAGGCGTGTTCAAGGTACCTTAGTTGTGCCCCACGCCGTGGTGGGTGGGTGGGTGTATGGGTGGCTTGGTGTGGGCGTGAGAGGGTGATAAATGTGGGTGTGAAGTGGGGATTAGTTGTGATAGGATGGGCGTGGGTTTTAACTGGTGGGAGGGGTTGGTGTGAATGAGTGGGCCTGAGTTTTAAGGTGGGGTGGATGTGAGAGGGTGGGCTTGGTTTGAGAGTTATATTGAGTGGGTGTTGGATGGTGGGCAGGAGATTTGTGAGAGGGGTGGAATGGGTGTGAGGTGAGCTAGTGTTTTGAGAGAGGTGGGTGTGAGGGGGTGGGTTTGGGTCCGAGTGGGTCTGAAAGCATAGTCGTACTGGCTTGGGTAGAAGATGGGGGAGGGAGGTGGGTGGCAGGTCAACATTAGACTGGGGAAATGGTCTCTTCAGATTTGCATAAAGTGAAAAATTAGATATAGGTAAGATTTTGGCGTTAGGGATACTTTTACCTGGTTGTCGTATGATTGGTTTTATAATGGCATATTAGTTTTTACGTGTGATAATGCTGGGTACAGTGTTTACATAATTGATTCATTAGTTTTACTGTCAAAATTCGTGCAGTTTTTGATGTACCCCCCAAAAAAAAAATATTCGATGCCCAGAGCGTTTATTTGTTTGTTAGAGAGAGAGAGAGAGAGAGAGAGAGAGAGAGAAAGAAAGGGGGGGGGAGTGATGTTCATGTATGTGTATGAAGTGGATGTGTTGGACGAGAGGTGGACAGGTGATGTGGATGGGGCGTAGATGGGTTGGCGTTGGAAGTGGATGATTGTAGGTGGAAATGAACGGGTGATGTAGGGGTGTGAGGCGGGTGGGATTAGTAGGAGGAGCAGGACGATAGGTCGGGTCGGGTGAATTGATCGATGGCGTGAGAGAGAGTGTGTGTATGGGATGGGGGGGGGTGGATTGGGTGAGGGCTGAATGGGGGTGAAAAGGGCGGTGTGTTTAATGGGTACTGGGTGAACGGACTGGTGGGTTGGTGGGTGGGATAGGGGTAAAGATGGGGAGATGAGTGGGATAGGGGAAACGGTGGGATGGGTGGATGGGATAGGATGAAGAGAATGCAGGGTGGGTAGGTATTGAGTGAAAGGTAAAGGAATGGGTGAGGGAGGTGATAAGAACTGATGGGGTGAAGAGGATGAGGTGTATCTATTACAGGTGTTGTGTGGGTGGGATAGATGGGAATAGGACGAAAGGTGAGTAGAATGGGTGAATGTAAAGTGAACGATGATGGAAGCATGGAGTAGGGTAGACGGACATGAATGAAATGAGTGTGTGAGTGGGTGGATGGTATGGGCGGAGATAGGACAAAGGTGGGGTGGGTGGGGATAGGACGAAGAGTGGGTGGAATGGGCGGGGATAGGGTGAAGGGTAGCTGTGATGGGCGTGGGTGAACTGGTGTAAGTCTTAGCAAAGATTTATGGTTTGAATTTACTAAGTGGACGAAGAGAAGCGAGTTAAAAAGATAGGATCACTGGAGCGGGGGAAGGTCGAGTGGAATTAACCCCTTTGGGACGAGGACATGGCGAAGAGGGTAAAAGAAAAAAAAAGTCTCCGTTAACTCATTTAGCACAATTACTTATTTTGCTGATTGTGGTTAAGTGGTTAGAACGCCCCAGCGGGAGTGACGGTCTTCCATGGGTCCAGTTCTCAAGAGGTGACTGGAGGATTTCCGATCTTGCAATGCCATCAAGGCGAATAGTCTAGTCATCTACTTGGACTACATTAACCTAGTGAGAAGCGGGTGGACAGGGTGAGTGGGTAGTGAAAGTGGGCAGGCCTGGTTGATGGGTAAATGAATAGTGATTAATAGACGGACTCGATTAGTGGGTATGAGGGTGGGTGGTTTGCGAGGGCGGCCTAGGTGGGTGGAAGGGTGGGTAGAGAGTGGTTGGCGGGATGAGGGAGGGGGCTAGGGGTGGGGTAAGGTCAGGGTGAGAGGTGAGCGTTCTGGGAGTGAGGGGTGGGGGAGGCGAACCATGAATATTGAAACACCAGCACCTCATTAATACACTTTCTCGTTTTTTGTGCCTCGCCACCCACGTACTCCCACGCTCTCACCCCTCAACCCCTCCCCTGGCACCCCTCAACCCCTCCCCTGGCACCCCCTCAACCCTACCCCTGGCACCCCTCAACCCTTCCCCTGGCACCCCTCAACCCTTCCCCTGGCACCCCTCAACCCCACCCCTGGCACCCCTCAACCCCTCCCCTGGCACCCCTCATCCCCTCCCCTGGCACCCCCTCAACCTCCCCACTTCCACCCAACGCCTCTCTCTCTCTCTCTCTCTCTCTCTCTCTCTCTCTCACACACACACACACACACACACACACACACACACACACACACACACACACACACACACACACACACACACACACACACACACACACACACACACACACACACACACACACACACACACACACACACACACACACACACACACACACACACACACACACACACACACACACACACACGCACACACACACGAGTTTCAAGTCATGCGTGAGGGAATTAGTTCACAAACCCCCTTCTGTTTTTTCTGTATCCTCCCACCTGCCCATTTGCCAACATCTCCTCCATCTTTGCATCCTTCATCTTCACCCAGCCTCAATTAGCCGCGGCGTGAGTCCCTTCCAGTTATCCTCCATTTCCTTTCCAGTCCACTTCCAGTACCCGTCCATTCCCTTTCCAGTTCCCCACAGTACACATTCCAGTACACATTCCGTTCCCATCCAGTTCCCTCCAGTTTTTGCATATTACACAACGTTCTTTTCATCTCGCTTTGATATCGACAGATGGCACTGGTAGTTTTTTTTTCTAATACCACAAAGAAATGTAGGCATTTTCGTGGGATTAGTTCAACGATTTAATTCACTTTGATGTTCTTTCTTTCTCGATCCATCATGATATCTTGGTTCAGTTTCGTTCTTCGTAACCCGTTAGCTTTTAGAAACTCTCCAGACAATCAGATTATGAAGTTCTTTGACCATTCTTTCACCCTGGTTTACTTTATTCCTTTTTTTCTTTCACGATTAGTCTTAGTCCCTGGTGCAAATCCCCTTTCCACAACCCATTAGCTCACAGAAATTTCATAATCAAGCTATTTTCCTCTCAAGTCCTGGGAATTTTTTATCTGTTTAGCTCTCTTTGCTTTCACAGTTCGTCTTGATCCCTCTCCTAAACGACTCTCCACAACCCATTAACCCCCAGAAGCTTTCGAAATAAACTCCTTTTATAAGTCGTGAGAGTCTTCCAGCAGTTTCGACAGTTTTGGCATCCATTTTTCTACTCGTTAAATCCTAGAAGCTTTCCAAACAAGCTGTGTGTGTGTGTGTGTGTGTGTGTGTGTGTGTGTGTGTGTGTGTGTGTGTGTGTGTGTGTGTGTGTGTGTGGTGAAGTCATAAGGTTCTTTCAATATTTTCGGTTTCTTCTTTCTTTTTCCCTCTGTATTTACGTCTTTCTCAATTCGCCTTAATCCCACAGCCAACCTATGCTCTCCACAACCCGTTAACTCCTGAAAGCTTCCCAAACACCACCGGTTCCTGAAGTCATTGGATTCTTTCAGCAGTTGCCTTTACTTCTTTGCTTCCCCGTTTCCCTCAGTTTGTCTTCATCCCTCGGTCCGTTTGACTCCAGTGGACCGTTGGCTTCTCTTGTTGTCTCTTTCTTTCGCCGTTTCTTGGGTTCCCTCGAGTCACTCCTGGTTTCTGTGATCTTTGGCGCTGTTTTGGTTCCGCGCCTCACTTTTTTTTTTTTTTTTTTTTTTTTTTTTTAAATGGCAACAAACAGCTTGATTGCTTTTGTTTGGCTGTTACCGGACAATTTCGCGGAGCGTAATCGTGGCCGCGTATGTTTTAACCTCTTTTTACTTCTCTTCTTGCTGCCGTTAGAGATTGTATTTCTAATCGTAAGGAAGAGTTAAAAATACTTTCCACTAATGTTTTTACCACAGGACGTCCCCCCATAGTACATCTGATAAATAAAATGAAAAGAGAGATGAGGTTAATGGTAAAAAGTCCTCTTTTTATATACTTTTGGAATGTTGATCGTGCAGGCAGGTTACTAAGCTTGGCAGATTCTGTATTCATGCTGGTATTTCGTAACCCCTCTTCCTCAGATTTATTATTTAACTGTATTTATTTATTTTATTTGCACGTTACCGTGATGTCGTTCATACAGTCTTTATCGATATTCAAATTATACCTGTAAAAGTAACATGGTAATATTAAGGTGCAGTATGAAAGATAAATACCTACAAAGTAGTGATACGAAGGTTGTAGCAGCTAGAATGTAGATCGTAGTTCTTGTGCGGAAATGGCGTGGTTAGATACGGAGGGGTGATGGGGTGTGGGGGAGCAGGAGGGGGGAGGGCAGATTACGGAGAAGGGCGGAGCGGGACTGTGAGGGGAGGGATGGGGCGTGGGGAGGAATGTCAGTGAAGAAAGACGGGGGGCGGGGCTACGAGGCGAGGGAGGCGGGATAGGGAGGAGGTGATAGGGGAAACAGAAGGTGTGAGGAGGGGCTGAAAGGAGTGGGAGAGGGATGGGTAGGGGGTGTAAAGGGAGATAGAGGGGAGGAGGGCTGTGGAGGGAGAAGAGGAAGTGGGGAACGTAGCGGGGCGGGTTGCGGGGCGGGGGAGAGAAAGAGGTTGGGTGGGGCAGTAGAGAAGAAAGGGTTTACATCGCGGGGTTGAGTGGGGCGGGGCTGTGACGGGAGGAGTGGGGGTAGGGAATGGGGCAGGGCAATGGCTGAAGAAAAGGAGAGGGGCTGGAAGGGGAAGAAGGGGAGGGCGGAGCCACGAGGTGAAGAAAAGGGAGGCGTAGCTGTGAGGGAAAGAAATGGGGGACCGAGCAACGAGGGGAAGAAAAAGGGGGGGGGGGCCTAGTTATGAGGGGATGAAAGGGGGGCGGAGCCATGAGGGAAGGGAGAAAGGGGCGGGACGAAGCAGCAGAGGGGGCGGAAATTATGTAGCGGGGCGGGACTGTGCGGGGAGCAAGAGTGAGGTGGGGTGAGGAGCTGTTAGGGGTAGGGATGGATGGGGACGGAGATGCAAAACGAGGGAAAATGGGGGGGGGGGCTTTGAGGGGGACGGAAGGGGGAGGAGTGGGATGGGGGGCGGGGTTTTGGGGGCAAGAAAGGAGGGAGAGAGGGGACAATTTGGGTCGGTGCTGTGAGGGGAAGAAAGGAGGGAGAGGGTGGGGTGGGGTTATGAGGGGACGGAAGGAGGGAGAAAGGGGGGCGGGGCTGTGGGGGAAGCAAGAGTGGGGTGGGGAGGGAGGGGGGCGGGGCCGCGGGCTGCCATACAAATGACTGCCGGGCTGGGAACAATGGCGGGCCGCTGTGTTGTAGCACGGTTTAACCACAACAAACATGGGATTTCAATTATCTTTTGCGAGCGTGTGTGTGTTAGCGTGCTACGTGTGTGTGTGTGTGTGTGTGTGTGATGGTGTAAATGTATGAAATTGAGGACTTGATCTTATGTGTGCTTTGTGTGTGTGTGTGTGTGTGTGTGTGTGTGTGTGTGTGTGTGTGTGTGTGTGTGTGTGGTGGTAGAGAGAGAGAGAGAGAGAGAGAGAGAGAGAGATTTGTTTATGCACTGTGTGATATTGTGTTTGGCGTTTAAGGCTTACAAGTCATGTGTATGCGTTCCTGTTTATCTCGTACTCTAGCGTCATGTTTTGTAATAAGTGTGTGTGGATGAGAAATGTCCACAGCGAAAAATTTTGTAAAATCTCATTCCAGGCCAGAGGGAGTCTTTGAAAATGAGGGAAAACACGCAGGGAAATATGTGATCAAGTTTGCCTCAGTTGGGGATGTCGAAGAGAAAACGGAAAATGAAAATGTTAAAGTGTTTGTTGTTCAAGCGTTCAGCTGTTCACTGCGTCGAATTAAAATGATATTAATGTCAACGAAGAAAACGTTAAGATTTAATACGCAAAATAAGGCGCTAAGGAAGATGTGTTACGAAGTTTCTTGTGCCACTTAGAAGATGGCGACGGGATTTTTTTCTACCCATAGTGTATTGGATTTTATGTTTGCGTATGGTTTACATGCAATAAACCCTTTCAACACGTCCTTTTTATATTCTTGCTATATCTCCAAACGATTTTATTCAGTGCAGGGGGGATTTTTTGGAACTGGAGGGGATTAGTCTTAGCCGCCATTAATCCCATCGTTTATAACAGACAATGGCAGACCAGGCTTTGTAATAGGGACATGGAAGAAGTTAACTCCAGATCTGAACTCCATTTTTTTTTTTCTTACGTAGGGGACACCTTTTACAGCGAAGAGGTTAATTAATTCTATAACTAACCCCTCCAGTACGATTAATCTTTCCTGAACTGAATGAAATCGTCCAGCGGCACTGAGAACAAAATGGGAGGGAAATGTGAAACGTGTTGTGCGGACGCCTGATCCTGTCCTGGTCCCGGCAGCTTCTCCCACCGACGGGCACAAGGTCGTGGAAAAAATAAGGCGGATATGTTGTGTAAGATAGGCGTCGTGCACTCCTTCACTACGAGGGGGGTGTTAGCATCATCATCATCATCATCATCATCGTCATCGTCGTCACCATTTTTATAGTCGTCATGATCATAGTCATCATCTACATCCCTGCCATCATCAACACCATATTTTTCGTTATCGTCGTCCTTGTTATCATCTTTATCATTAATGTCTTTATTATCATTATCCCAACTCTTCTTCCCACCAAACATATATTGGCGTGAGGGAGGGTCTAGAAACGCCGAGAGAAGGGTTTAAAAGTGAAAGAATTAATACCACCAAGTTCAGCGAAAAGAGGTCTCTAGAGATGAAGAAACTCTTCCGCCGGTAGCTGATTTAAAACCCAGTGGACGTCGATGTACAAGAAATGGTTACTGGAGATCGTTACTAACCCGTCACGTACGAAGAGTCTCTAAAGCTAATTAAAATCGCTTGGAGGCAGCAAAAGCTTAGAAAGTCTTTGCTATTTTTTGAAAGGGTTAGGACTCGGGTACAGTGCCAGCTTCCCACGCTGACTGCATATTCCGGAAATTATCATTATTTGAATTGTTAGCCTGCTGAGGACGGGAAGCCACTCCTAAACTGGATAGACTCGTTTGGAGGCAGCTAGAATAAAGAATAGCTCAGATTCCTCAGGTCCAAAAATGGCAAGGCATGAAGCAAGAGACCTGCACACGGTTCCATGACCCTCCGTCTGCTGTGGATAAATATAGACCTCCTGTGCACCGAAGCCTGTCTGCTTTGGGCACCAGTACCCAAGGCGAGGACGCTCTTTCCTGCAGGCATCATTTTAAACAAGGGAACACCAGGGCATGCAAACCAAGACAGGGCAGGGCAAGGCAAGACATGACAGGGTAGGGCAAAGCAGGGCAAAGAAGGGCAGGGCAGGCTGATGATTGGAGTACTGTGAAAAGCAAACGATAACCTGTATACCGTACTAATTTTCTTGAGTCCTTTTCTTATCAGTTAGGGTTCGACTATTGTTTCTTGCTGAGAAGTCTCCTATGCTAGATAAAATTATTTGAGAGAATACAGAACGAAATAGGAAGGCGCCTCCACCCTGAGTAGAGAGCAAGGCAGTGCAGGTAGATGAAGAAGGGAAACGAGGTCAGGGCAGGTCAGACAGGGTTTAGAGTGCCTGAAAGCAAGATGGAATGAGAAATGAGTAGAAGTTAAAGGAGTGTGACAGCAGCACGGTTAGTAACAACAGATATTTTCACATCTGAACCAAACTGACTGTTGTCATCCTGCATAAAATACCAAAGTATGTGATAAGGATGAAGGTGAGAGGGAGGGCGGGCAGCAACAGTGATGGCGGGAAGGAGGCGAGGCAGGGAGGTGGGGAAGAAGGGCGGAGTGGGGGGACGGCAGGCAGGTGCAGGAGCGGGCCCACTGCCAACCAATCAGCCGCCTTCCCGCGCTTTTCGCTGCGTCACGTGACCCTCAGCCTGCGCACCCCGTTTTTGTATGTCCTGTACTGACCCAAGTGATGCCAGGCTCTAGAAAAATCGTCTGGAAGTTGCAAGAACAAAAGAAAATGTAATCATTGTTGTGAAGGGGTAAATGTAAGCTAGTGACTTGTTACTGGTGTGGATGGTTATGCATGTAGATGGTTGACTTTATGAAGTGAAGGGGTTTCTGTTGTGGGAAGTGATTGTTATAGGCATGAGAGTGGGTGGCTCTTGTATATCACTGATAACTGCAGGAAAATTGGTGGTGGATGTCGTTTCGACTATAAATGTGGTGATGATGATGATGATTGTAGTGGTGGGCATGTCTAGTGTTAATGATGTTTGGTGGTGGTCATGGTGGCAGTGGTAACGATGATGGTTATACGAGTAGAGGTGATGAGAGTAGCAGTGGTGATGTCTAGTGCTGGTGAATGTTTGGTAGTGGTGGTACAAATAGGTGTGATGTGGTGATGGTGGTTGTTTAGGATTAGTGATGGTCTTAGCTTGGTGGCGATGTCGGTTGGTTGTGGCGATCACTACAGGTGGTGGTGGTGATGGATGGTTGTACTGATGGCTGTTATAGTGATTAATGTGATTTTCATGTCTGGTGGTAGTTACTGATGGCGATTTCTAATATTTTACTGTTGGTGGCGATGATAGTGTTGATAACAGTGATAAGCGGTGTGGATAATGGTGATGATAAATTGTAGCGTAAACGGTGATTACTGTTGGTTGTGGTGGTGATGATAAAAGATTGTGACGGTGACAGTGATGGTGATATCATATGGTAGTGCTAATTACGGTGATGATTTGTGGTAGTACTGTGCTGTTGGTAGTGGTCTAGTAGTGATGTTGGGGGTGGTGATGGAGATGATAGTGGTGGTGGTGGTGGTGAAGGCGGTAGTGGAGGAGGTAATATTAATGGTGGTGGTGATGACTAGTGAAGGTTGTGGTGGTGACTATAGAGGTGAGGGCACACTACTGGAGGCTGGATGGGTCAATATTTGTGGTGGGTGAGAGAGTGACTAACCATAGGCACTCGTCTTCTTCCCCAGGTCATCTTGGGACTAACAGATTTTTTTATATATATACTTACCTTTCACCTGTTATACCTACTATTCTCCACTTCCACTATTTTCTTCCCTCCAGTTTCATCTGTTATCTCTTTCCACCTGCTGGCTCCACTTCTCTTCCATCCACCTTCCACCCTCCATTTCCACCTGTCCCACTCTGCCCTCCACATGTTCCATCCACTCTTCACCTCTACCTGTTGCATCCACTTCCACCTCCCTCCACTTCCACGTATCCCCTCCATCTCTCCTCTGACTTCTTTGATCTTCACCTCCACATTCTTCCACTCCCTCCTTTTCTTGTTCACTCTTCATCCACCTGTGTTATAAATTGTGGGCCTTGCTCTTATCCACATTTTCGGATCTCTCTCTCTCTCTCTCTCTCTCTCTCTCACACACACACACACACACACACACACACACACACACACACACACACACACACACACACACACACACACACACACACACACACACACACACACACACACACACACACACACACACACACACACACACACTTCACCCATCCCCTTCACTTCCCTCTGCGCCACTCATCTCCCTCTTCGATTCCCCACGAACACCTTCTCCCTTCACCAAATTTCACCTCCCTCTGTCCTCATCTTTTATCCCTGTCTCCTATTTATTTCTTGTAGTCCTGGCTCTCCTTTCTTCCCCGTTCACTGTCTTTCCCCAGCTCATTTTTTCCCCTCCCTATCTTTTTCCTCTCTCCCCTTCCCCGACTTTCATCTTCATCTTTTCTTCATCTTTCCTTATCCTTAATCAATTTCCCGCCATTTTCCTTATCCTTTACTAGTTTCCCATTTTTCTTTTCTTATTTTTTCCCATTTTTTCGTATCATTTGTCAGTTTTCCCATTTTTTTCGTTTAGGTCAGTTTCTCTTTTCAGTCCCATCTTTCCCGTCTCCCTTCTTATCTCTTCTCTTTCCAAAATTTCATCTTTCCCTTTCCCGCGTCCCTTATCTCTTTTCCCCATTTTTCCCCTCCGGTCCTTGCCCTTCCCTTCTTACCCATTCCCCATCCTCCCCAAACCCATTTATTTCTTCCCTGCCACATTTTTTTTTTTCACCTTTTCCCTCATCTACTGTTTTCTTTTATTCACTTTTATCCTGTGTTCTCAGTTTTCCCTTCCTTCTCTTCCTTTCTTTCTTTTTCGCCTTTTTTCATCTTCTTCTCTGTTTTTCTTTTTTCGTTTTTTTTTTTTTTTTTTTTTTCACTCGTCACACATTGTCCGTTGTGCCGGAGGGAGAGATGGGTGGGGAGAGAGCCGGTGTCACACAATGATTTTCTTGGTAGTGAGAGGGTGAAAACTTCCACTAGTATGTGATTATTTATTTTTTTGACAAGTTATCTGTATCTCTTAGTGAATAGGAAGATCTGTGGCTCTTTGTCATTATGTAACTGTCGATCTCTATGTATCTGTATGTAAGTCTTTGTAACCTACCCTCTCCTCCCCATTCTACCCTCCCTCTCTCCACTCCCTGCTCCTCCATCATACCCGTTCTTCCTCCTGCTGGATCCCTCTCCTAACCTTCCTACCCCTCTAACCGTTCCTCTTTACCCCCTCCGTCCCTCATACCCGCCCTGCCTACTACCCCCTCCTAACCCTGCTACCTCCCTATCCCCTCCTCGCTTCCCCTTCTCTCTTACTCATCCTTCCTCATACCCGTCCTGCCTCCCATCCCCTCCCCCTCTTTAACATGCTGCCCCCTATCCCCTCCTCGCATCCCCTTCAGTCTTACTCATCCTTCCTCCAACCTCCTCCCTCCTCATACCCCTTCTTCCTTCTACCCCTCCCTCCCTTCTACTCCCCCCGCCTTCTCATACCCTTCCCTTTCCTACCCTTCCCCCTCCTTACCCCTTCCCTATCCCTTCATCCAACGGCTTCTTCCTACATGGTGCAACTCTTACCCTGCATCCCCTCCCCCTCCCCACATCAATCTGACACCTCACTCGCCCTTACTGTCCCTCTCCACCTGTCTCTCTGGCCCCTTTTCCATTTCTTCTTCCTCCTGTCTTTCCCCCATTGTTCCTACTCCTCCTCTCCCAGTTTTTTCCACCTCCTGTCCCCCACTTCTCACTGACAGCTCTTTCTTTTTCTCATGTCTTTGGCTCCCTTTCCAGTCCTTCCCTTTCTTTCTCGAATGCGTTTCTTAGCCCTTCCTCTCCCTCACCCCATTATCCTCGTCTTCTTCCAATATTAATATTTCTGCATGTTTCACTCCTTCCTTCCGTCTTCCACTTGTCTCTTCCTTCCTTTTTATTATTTATTTTTATTTGCTTCACAACGAGGGCAGATTTCAGCTCTCCTCTCTCAATCATGGTGAGTCTATTCCTCCACCGCATCTCCCTATCTCCGTCCACACATGCCTGTAAGCTGACAAAATTCACAGTTCAGCATGAGAGCCTAAACACACACAGCATACCATTGTACCACCTTGTAAATTGGAGGTGGTAAAATGACCTTGTGAAACTAAGATAATGCAGTGACCTTGTATAATGTAATCTGTGAAGCTATCCCAACCAGTTGCAACACAGCTGTCCTCAAAACATTCTCGTCACTGTTTACATTACACTTTCGTACTCTCACAGAACCTGTATAATAACATACACCAATACTTTGATACCAGACACCACGACACTCATAATACCACTTCATACCACACTCTCAGTACCACCGTCACTAAGACCACACATCACCACTGATAATCATATAAAAACAGAAACACACCACCACCGTCACCATCCCATACAAACATCATTTACTAACACACACACACACACACACACACACACACACACACACACACACACACACACACACACACACACACACACACACACACACCTCAACCACACAATCACATTAGGATGATCTGGATTGCGTTTGGAGCTGGCGAACTGACCACAACAAGAGCGGTGGGCAGAGTGGGTGGATGGGTGTGAGGGTGGAAGGGTGGGAGGGTGTGGATGGCTGTGGGAATGAGATGAAAGGCTGAGAAATAATTCGGCCATATTCTTGATCCATTCAGTTCGAGGACGCATTATATTATTTTCCACATTTGCTATATTTACGCGACTTTATTCCAGTCAGCAGTTTTATTTATTTTTTAATTTACTTATTTATTTTTATTTTGAGGAGTTGTGTATCTCGCATTATACCCTTCACCATTTAATGTGAAGTTAATAGCGTCTGGATGTAGCAAAAGGGAACTCGGAAAACATCGCCTTACTGAAGTGGTTAAAACAGTGTGTAAAGGTGTAGGCAGTATGGAAGGTGATTGAGTGGCGTTGTTGAGAAGGCTGGAGCAGGGAACAGTTTGTGGATCTGAATATCATAAAAATTCCCCACTGAATATCCACAAGACCCTCCGACATGTCATCAAAATGCTCCCTCTAATACCATCACACCAGTCATGAATGAAGCAGCCCTTGTACCTATTCAGTATGGACGGTGAGTAGTGGCGCCTAAGCGGTGACATGTGAAGGTATGTGACTTGTAGAAGTAAACCGCCTTGTCTGTGACGGGAGTCGGAAACTTATCAGTTTTTTAACGTCATAAATGTAACACACTATGATAGAAAACTTAAGTGTGGCATTTTGTCTCCATTGCTGATTGCATTTTGGTAATATGGAGTATAATTTGCGCGTGATTCTTATCCTCACAGGGTTTCTAAGATTCCACGACAGAATTTATTGGTGTACTTGTGATACTCGATTCAGGGTTTACAAGTATAGTGACAGGGTTCATTTGACAGGCATGGAGTGGTGGCTTAATGGTCTCGCTACATCTCTTTCCTACCACTTACTTTATATAGATGGCACGGTGAAGTATAGAGGTATGGGAGAGATGGGCTGGAGGATGTTGAAAAGTAATGTTCATGATACATCGCTCGGAAGGAAGAGGTCCTGTGGAGCCTACTAAGCCCACGGGAATATGGTCAGTGTTGGGTGAGAGAGAGAGAGAGAGAGGAGAGAAGGGAGGAGAGGGGGGCTCTGAGAGAATGCGAGTGGGTGTGAGGAAAGGAGGAAGGCGCGTGTGACTGTGAGGGTGTGAGTGGGCGGTGAGGCGCCAGGAAGGACGGCGGAGAGAGAGAGAGAGAGAGAGAGGAGGGAAGATCAGTAAGGGAAAAAAGATAAGGAAAGGGGAGGAGGACGAGGGGAGGGAGGGAAGACGAGATGAAGGAAAAAGGGAATGAAGGAAAAGATGAAGGAGGAAGGGCAGGGGAGGAACAATGAGGGAGGGAAGGAAGAAGATGAGTGAGAGAAGAGCGGTCATCTTGGACGATATAAGACGTGTTGGGAATAATGAGGGGGCGAGTTACTCACTGTGTGGTGGGGGTGGTAGGGGTGGGGGTTGTATTTCGGGTGGTAGTTGTGGTGGTAGTGGATGATAGCTGTAATTGTTGTGGTTGTGGTGGGGTTAGGGGGTGTGTATTGTGGTGCTGGTGGGGGTAAATGTTGTGATGGAGGAGGGGGGATGGTAGTTGTGGTGGAGGTTGTGGTCGTGGGGTTGGTAGTTGTTGCTTTAGTTGGGGTGGTTGCAGTGGTGGTGGTGGCAGTTGTGACGGGGGTACTAGTTGTGGTGGATGTGGTAGCTTTAGTTGCTGTAGTGATAACTGTGGTAGCTTGTAGGTGTGGGAGGAGGAGGTCGGGGTACGTATGGAGATGTTAGCAGTTGTGGTTGTGGTAGTTTTTGTGGTGGGTTGTTACGATGAGGTGCTTTGCGGTAATACTGATTTCTGTTGTGATGGTGGTAATTGTCGTTGTGGTGGTGATGATGATGGTGGTGGTGGTGGTGGTAGTGTGAGTGGTAGTAGTGTGGTAATCAAAGTTGGTGTTGGTAGTAGTGCCGGCCGTGTTCTGATTGCACCGTGATATTGTGATTGTGCAGTGATTGTGTGTGTTGGCTGTGTGCTGCGCTGGCCTAACCTTCACCAACACTGGATGGCTCGGGGTCGCTCTGTGTTACCTCATTTACTGCCAGACTCGCTGCCCACGTTGAGTATACTGTGATTTTCTCCATGTGTATTTTCTCTTTAATTACGTGAGGCTTTGAAGTGGAATATAATTGAATCGGTGTATGTTCTGTCAATCGTTGCTCTCATGTTAAACAGTGCATATAGAGGTTGTAAAAACGTAATGATAATAATAATAATAATAATAATAATAATAATAAAGGCGACGGAAAGAGGGGGTTGGCGTGTAGGTATTCCTGGATTCTGTATTATATAACATGGATTTTTTTTTCTTAAGTAGCTATCCATCTCTGGCCTAAACTAGACTGTCCGTTCCTTGAAATCCCACTTGTCCTCCAGAGCGGAAGAGATGGCGCCACACACCCTCACATATCACCATCTGGACGCTAATTCCATACTGTCCACGTACGCTAAATTATGGGAGGGCTTATTCATACGTGTGTGTGTGTGTGTGTGTGTGTGTGTGTGTGTGTGTGTGTGTGTGTGTGTGTGTGTGTGTGTGTGTGTGTGTGTGTAGGCTATGGCTGATCTGAACCCCTTCCATGTGGCTGTATAGGGAACTCACTTATTAAACTTACCCACCACACCTCCCCCGATCATGATGCAGGATGTCTACCGTCTGATGCTCTGGTTTTGGGATGTGGTATGAATTAAATGCTGATGGTGTATGGTGACTATGAGCGTGGAGACTGAGCTGTGTAAAAATAAGCTCGGCGGTGACTGGGGGAAGTGATGATGATGGTGGTGGTGGTGGTGGTGGTGGTGGTGGTGAGGATTCTATTGCTGGTGTTGTTGGGTGTGTATGTGATGATAGTGTGCCAGAGAAGTGATGGTGATGGTGATGGATGTTGAAGATGGTGTAGAAGATGATGTAGAAGATGGTGGAACAGAGATGTGATGATGATGATGATGATAATGGTGATGACGTAAACTGATGCGTGCCAGAAAGTGATGGTAGTGTAGCAGAAAAGTGATGACATTGGTGGTGGTGTAAATGAGTGTGGTGATGAAACTAACTAGGAGTGCGCGTGTTATGTCGTTGTTATGACCTAGTAAGAGGTGTTATAGCGTTTACATCCCTCCGTAATCATCTTAACCCAAAACCATTCTTAGGCCGTCATAACAAGGCGATGGGGAGAGAGAAAGAGAGAGAGAGAGAGTATGACTTCGTGTGTGTGTGTGTGTGTGTGTGTGTGTGTGTGTGTGTGTGTGTGTGTGTGTGTGTGACTTTATGTGTGTGTGTATTAGTGATGACTGTTTGTGTTGGAACCAGTTTGTTTGTGTTAGTGTGGGCGTTGATGAGTCTTGTGTTTATGTTGTTTTATGTTTGTTTGTGTGTAGGTTTTGGTGAGATCTCTGTGTGCAGGTATTGTTTTGTTTGTGCTTTGCGGGATGTGTTTGTGCAGAGTATGGTTTGTATCTGCTTGTGTGCGTATGGGTGACAGTTCTATCTAGCATTTGATCTATTTTGTGTAGAGTTTTGGTATTGGCGAGATATGTGTTTGTGTGGATTATGGCGACGACTTTGTGTGGACTGTGTGGGTATTGGTTTGTATGTGCAAAGTGTGGGTATTGGTCTGTATGTGTAGAGTGTGGGTATTGGTTTGTATGTGTAGAGTGTGGGTATTGGTTTGTATGTGTAGAGTGTGGGTATTGGTCTGTATGTGTAGAGTGTGGGTATTGGTGGATATAGATAACGGTTTGGTGTGAATATCAGGTAGTAGGGTTTTGTCTGCGTGCGTGCTTTGGTTTTGGATATTGTCCTTGCCTACGCCCTCAATCAAACCCACCTAGACACTCAGGGCCTATGCCAAATCAGCAACACAGGTCCCTCTTTTTATGAGAATTGCGCCCACACCCACAGCCACACCCAAAACACACCCAAACTGGAACCCATACCAAGCTCTCACATATTTTTCTTCCCCCGTTTCATTTGTATTGTACATGATGATGGTGGTGATGATGATGATGATTGTGATGATATATTTACACCACATATTCGTACACCTATACCTCATCACACACCTCATTTATTTTTTCACAGATAACGCTCACGTCTGCTTTCACTTCTTTCTCACACCCTCTCTTTCTTTCCCACGCCCCCTTCTCACTCGCCCTTTTTTTTTCAACACACACACACACACACACACACACACACACACACACACACACACACACACACACACACACACACACACACACACACACACACACACACACACACACACACACACACACACACACACACTCGTCCGTATGTGTCCATGGGGTCCGTTTGGGCGTTGTTGAGCGGCTTTATGTTAATTATGTTTGTCCCGTTAAAGTCGTTGCTATTACCTCATTGAGCTAGATGATGTGTGCTGGATGGTGTGTGCTGGATGTGCTCTGAATGTGTGCTGGATGGTGTGTGCTGGATGTTGTGTGCTAGATGTTTGCTGGATGTTGTGTGCTGGATGTTTGCTGGATGTATGCTCTCTCGTGTCATCTTGCCGCCTTAGCTTGTTCAGCTCGAGGATGTTTTTATTTTCCATTTACTAGAACATCTTTTCAGTGAAGGGGTTAATGACGACTGTATCTAACGCATATAGGTAGAAAAGTCTCTCCTGAACTAAATAAACTCGTGTGACGGTAGCAAAAGAGAATAAAAATCCGTCGAGTGAAGCACCTATCTCTTCCAGCAGAATGACAGTAATTTGTGTGGTAATATGTGGGTTAATGATGACTGTTTCAAACCCTTCTACGATGGGTCTTTCCTGAGGTAATTAATATAGTGTGGGGATTACAGGTACGACATGTAAAGGCATCATTGTACATAAGTGATTAGTCCCTTCACCACGAGATTTGTTAAAGGTTTGCATGAGGTCTAGCGGTAGAGAGCGACAAAACCGTCATCGTATTAAAAGGGATAGTGGAGTATTTTAATCCTTTAAATCACAGAGATCCTTCCTGTGAGCCGCATCAAAGTCGCCTGGAGGTAGCTTAGTAGTAGAAGTAGTTGTGACAACCACAGGCACACCTGAATGTGAACCCAATGAACTGCTGGCTGAATCTGCTCTTCAGTTGCAGGCCAAACTCCTCCTTTTGTAGGGTTTGGGAGGGAACTGAGGGACGTTTATATAACCAGGGGTCGGAGTCACCCTGTCTTATCGATCCACCACGAGAAGGCGTCCCTTGAGCACCCATCCGGAAGCAGTCAGAATACAGTGTAAAAGGACGTGGACGTAGTGAAGAGACAAGCGAGTGAGGTGGAGTGAGAGGGATGGACTGGCCGTGTAGAGTGTGAGAGGGATTTTTGATGGAGTGTTAGAGAGGTCCTGTGGATGGTGAAAGAGGGGATTAGTATGGAGCGGGGAGTGGAAAGAGAAGGATGAGAATTTGGAGTGTGTGGTGGGTGTTTTTCAAGCTAAGAGGCGAGAAAGTGAGTGGATCGAGTAGAAGGGGAAAATGGAGAGAAGAGGAAAAGAGAAGTGAGCGGAGAGTGGAGCCAGAGGAGTGTGTGGTAGGAGTAGGTGTGGGAAGTGGATAGAGTAGGATAAAAGATTTGAGTGGAATCAATAGGGATGTACAGTGGAAGAAGACAGGAAAAAGGAGAAGTGAGTGGAATGAGAGGACATGGGAAACAGTCCAGTAAGTGTTGGACTAAAGGTGAGTGAGGAGATGGGAAAAGAAGGGGGTGGAAGAGGAGTGGAGAGACGAGAAGTAAACGAGTGAAATAACCAGGAATGGAGCGTAAAATATATAATGAAGGGAGAAGAGAGGGAAGAGAGAGCTGAACAGAACGAGCAGTGTTAGAAGGAGTGAATAGTGGTGAGAGGTGGAGAGGTCTGCTTCCTGTGAGTGGTGTGGCACGTTTGCTGACCACCACCACCACCACCACGTTGCTTTTTTCCTTGAGGGAGTGACAGACAGGGTTGGTTGCGGTGTGCTGTGGAGATGGCCTTCTGTCTATCCATTTTTTTCTCTCTTCCTATTGTCCGCTTGCCTGTTTCGGTTTGTCATTGTCTGCTTGCTTCTTTGTGTCATGCTTCGGTGTTCTCTCTCTAGCATTACCTCTGTTTCCCTGTCATTCTGTGTCTTTGTATTCGCTATCGCGTGTCCTTCTGTGTGTGTGTTTGTACTTCTCGATTTAGGCTGTATCTTTCTTTGTCTCTAGCAGTCCTTCTCCTTTCCTCACAATATCTGCATACGTCTTTGCGTCAGGATGTTAGTCCGTCTCGGTCTATCTCTGCTTCAGTTTTTGTCTCCTGTATTAGTTATCACGTCATTTTGTCTCTTTGTTTCATCTTGTGTGTTTGTTTATCATGTGTGTGACTTAAGTTAGTCTCTCGTAACTGTTTCAATTGGGTTTGTGTCTTTCAGTCCCACTAGTAGTTCTTTTTTCTCCCAGTATTTTTATGGCGTCGTTGTTTTCGTTTCTGCTTCAGTTTTTCTCCACTGCTAATTTTACTTTTGTCTTGTCTCGTTGGTTTTGCAATTTTTTCTTCATGTTATATTTTTTCGTCTCATTTTCCACTACATTTCTTTCATTTTCACCTCTTCAGCCCCGGTGATCGCTTCGGCGTTCTCAGATACCCATTTTAATATTTATTTTGCCGTTCCATGTATGCCAAGTCGTCGCTTCTCTTAGTCTTATGCCGTTTTACCCCATTATCTCAAAGAATGCCTCATGGTTGAACACAATCAGCCATGAAAGTGATAGAATTAATGGAGATTTTTTTCTAGCTGTGGTGCATATTGTTTCTAATTCTTGTATTTAATGTATCTACCCTTTATATTCGTGGAGTCCCTTCTAACCTGAATAAAGTCTCGCGGTAGCCATAGTAAAGTGAAAAAATACTCCTAGACTAAAGGGACTTATTTCATCTTCCTTCCTTTATGTCCATTCAGCGTTCCTTGCCTGTCCCTTAACGATGATGGTGATGATAGTGGGAGCCGGGATACCTGTGTTTTGGTGATACCTGGCCCCTTCCCTCACCCTGAACACACCTGTCTTATCGCTACACCTGCCCTGGCACCTCACTTGTCTTTATTACACCTGTTCTTGTCACACCTGCCCTGATACCTAACCTGTCCTACCACTTCTCTGTCGTATTACTTCTGCTCTGTCACCATTTTATGTCTTTGCTACACCTGTCCTGCTGCTTAATCTGTCCCACCACCACACCTGTCCCGCCATTACACCTGCCACAACACCGCACCTGTCACCAGTACACCTACCGCCTCCACACTTGTCACACTACACCCGTCCTACCACCACACTTGTCCTACGACCACATCTGTCCCACCACCACACTTGTCCAACCATCCTCCACCACCACCACCACCACCACCACCGCCGCCGCCGCCGCCTCTTGGGAGACTAGAAACATCTTGGCTTGACTGTTAAACGTCTACCACACCCCAAAAATACCTCCATCCCTCTCTCCTCTTCTCTTCCTTTTCTCCTGTCCTTTCCTCTTCTCTCCTCTCCTCTCCTCTCCTCTCCTCTCCTCTCCTCTTCCTTCTTACCGTATCATCCCTCCTTGCCTGCTCCCTTATTCCTCCCTTCCTTTCTCCGTGTCTCTTTTCTTTTCCTTTCCTTCCTTATCCTCTCTTCACCTCTCTCTGCCTCTTCCCCTCTTTTTGCCTCTTGTGATTTTTTACCTCCCTGTTTCACACTCCCCAGTACCCTCCATCTCTTTACCCACTCCTTGCCTCCTCCTTTTTCTTCCACATTCTCTACTCCCCTCTCCTATCCTCCCCTCCCCTCCCCTCTCCTCTCCTCTCCTCTCCTCTCCTCTGTTCTTTCTTTTTCCTCATGACATTCCTCCTGGACTTATCTCTCCGTCTGTTCTTTTGGTGCTGTAAGAAGGTGTGATGGAGAGAGAGAGAGAGAGAGAGAGAGAGAGAGGAGGGGCGAGGGGGGGATAGCTGAGAAAATAAAACTAGTTGGGGACCGGTAGGGAAAAAATCTGTTCACAAATTCCCCGAGGGAGATATGAAGGAGAGAACGTGGGGAGGGAGAGAAAAGGAGTTGAGGGGTGGGTGGTGGAGGGGAGGGAGAGAAGGGTTGTGGAAGGGAGATGGGGAGAGAAAGACGGGTGGTGGAGGGAAGGAAGGGAGGGGAAAAAGTTTGGGGCAGGGAAGGAAGAGAGAGAGAGACGAGTGGGGAGGGAGAATTGAGGGAGAGCTGAAAAAGAAGAGAGAAGGGTGCTGTGAGGAAGAAGACTGGAAAAGGAGAGAGAGAGAGAGAGAGAGAGAGAGAGAGAGAAGAAAAAAAAAGAAATATGAGATAAAGGAGGGAGATGCGAGGAAGTGAAGGGGGTGAGATAAATAAGGGTGAAGGGAGAAGTGAGGAGGAGGAGAGGGGGAGATGAGGAAAAATTAAAACGGTAGAGACGATGGAGAGATGAAGAAGAATGGTGAAGGAGGACGTGAGGAAGAAAAGAAAACGTGAAGAAGATGAAAAGAGGAAAGTAGAGATGAAACAGAAAAAATGGGGAAGAAAATAAAATAGAGGTGAGGAAGAGAAAAGGTGAAGATGAGAAAGAAAAGAGGGAGAGAGGAGAGAGATCTGGTAGGCAGGTGGTACGATGTGGAGTGGGGGAGAAGGGGGGAGTAGGAGCTGTTATGGAGGAGAGGGAGTTGTACAGAGGGGAGAGGAGGAGGTGGGAGAGGGGGAGAAGAATGGAGTGGTAGAAGAACCCGGAGGTGTAGGGGGAGGGGAGGATAAGTGAGAAAAGGGTGACGGGACATGGGTGAAACGGGGAGAAGGAATTGAAGAAGAGGGCAGGGGAGGAAAAGGGAGAAGGGAGAGACGAAAACAAGGACGAGAGGGATGAGGGGAAGAGCAGGAGGAGGAGAGAGGAGGGAAGTGGGAGAGGGGAGAAAGGGGAGAGGAGGGAGGTGCAGGGAGGGAAGGGGTGGGGAGGACGGCAGGTGGTGGCCGAGCGAGGTCAGGCTGCCCACGTACCTCGTTTTTTTTTTTTTCTATGTGTGTGTGTGTGTGTGTGTGTGTGTGTGTGTGTGAGAGAGAGAGAGAGAGAGAGAGAGAGAGAGAGAGAGAGAGAGAGACAACCAAAACACCTTGAAGCAACTCACACACACACACACACACACACACACACACACACACACACACACACACACACACACACACACACACACACACACACACACACACACACACACAACTCCCTCATATCGACCACTGCCCCACAATCTACACCCTCAAATAAATTCCCACGGCTCGGCCTTGTGAGGAACCTGGTGGCAAATTAAACTTCACCATTCTTGCTCTCATCCAGACGGGTTTATTCAGTTTACTATTTTTTTTCCTACTGGAGGATGTCGATGTCATGTATAGTATTTATTTATTTTTTTTTTTTTTTCATTTTTTTTTTTACTTGAGGGGTTAGGTGTAGCCCTGTCAGTCCATCCACAATAGGTCTCCCCTATAAGCTGAATGAAGTCGTCTGTTGTTGATCATCATCCCCAGCCGAGCAGACCCATCAACCGCAGGCAAGCAACCGCCCCTACAGGGGCCGTTCCGTGTAGTGAACTGATGCTTCCTTGTTGACAGTGGCTCGCGACAGAGAGCCGCGTAGAAAAGTATGGAGGTTTAGTTCCTAGATGGACGCCTTATTTACGGCGTCTCACCCAGTTAACGGAAGCACCATAGCAGGCTCCATGCCACCCCATTATCTGATTATATGGTTACCACCCAGCGTTGTAAATGGTTTCCCGAGTTACAGGAAACCATTAGGCTTGTCGCTTAGTTTAGAGCCGCCGGAAGTGGAAAGAAGGGTAATAAAAAATGACAGGAAGGAAATGGAGGAATAGGATGAGAGGAGAGCAGACAAAGAAACATTATTTAAAGATAAAGGTGAACAATGAACTGGGCTTTAAGAATAAAATAGAAAGTTGAGTAATCGGACTGAAGGGGTCGAGTATCAGCAAAAACAGGCAGGAATATTCAGGGTTTGTATTTATAAAGGATCTTAGCCAATTTCAGAGGTAAATGAGTCACCGTAGCAGTTTATTATTATCGGGAATAGTTAGGTTTGGTTGTGTATTTGGTTTAATGTTCTGTGTGTGTGTGTGTGTTTGTGTGTGTGTGTGTGTGTGTGTGTGTGTGTGTGTGTGTGTGTGTGTGTGTGTGTGTGTGTGTGTGTGTGTGTGTGTGTGAGAGAGAGAGAGAGAGAAATGAGTGAGTGAGCGAGAGAGGAGTGAGGTCAGGGGTCATGCAGTGGAATGCGTGCCGAAGCTGGGTCATGAATCTCTCACTGCAGCCCCTCTCTCTCTCTCTCTCTCTCTCTCACACACACACACACACACACACACACACACACACACACACACACACACACACACACACACACACATTTTTGCAGCTTTTTTCTTTCATACTCTTCATTTCCGTCTTCCTTGACATCTTTCTTTATTCTTTCTCTTCATTTGATCTTCCCACTCCCACTTCCACTCCCTTCACTTCTCCTCTCTTCTCTCCTCTCCTCTCCTCTCCTCTCCTCTCCCCTCCCCTCCCCTCCCCTCCCCTCCCCTCCCCTCCCCTCTCTTCCGCTTCTCCCCCTCACCCTCCTGCTATTTTTTTTTTTTTTTTTTTTTTTTTACTTCCTCCTCCATCTCTCTCCCCTTTTAGGCTTGTTCTGGGTCAAGTAAGGGTCAGCATGCCCCTTAAACCCTCCCCTCCCCTCCTTCCCCCTGACTCTCACCATTTTCTCACCCCTGCATTATTTTCTTCGTCTATTTCCTCCCCTTCTTTTCCTCTTAACTTTCCCCATCTTCCTACCCCTTGACTATTTTCCCTTGTGTTTCCTTCCTCCTCGTATTTCCTCCATGCTTTACATTTTCTCTCTCCTGCATTGTTTTCTCTTTCTTTCTTTTTCCTTCTTTCCTTCTATATTCTCTGTTTTCTCATTCCTGCATAATTTTCCTCATCCTTCTTAAATTCATCTGTATTTCTCTCCGTGTTTCTCCTTTGTTGTTATTAACGTTTCCCTCCTCAGTGCATTTGATATCTCGCATCTCTTCTGTTACACTTCAGAGTCACGCTTCTTTTCTCGTAAATCTATATGACTCGTATCTCATCTGTTACTTGTCAAAACCACGCTTCCCTCCTCAAAGCATTTAATGCCTCACATCTCTTCTGTTTCTCTTCAAAATCACGCTTCCTTCCTCGAGAAATTTGACAGTGAGAATGCATGATCTTGTCCGAGGCGATAAAAGGGAATGACCTTCTCGGCTGGTGAGAAAGATACAACGCAGCATCTTCCTTCGTGAATGCCCCCTTTCAGACCCGCACTTGTAGGCATCAGAATGTAGTTAAGAGGAAAAATGCCATCAGGATTGCAACATACGGTACTGCATACAACTCTTTTAGGTGGATTTTTTCATGTAGACCTGTGTTTTTGCCTGTTGAGTTTGTCTTAGTGGTGTGCAGTTGAGAGAATGTTTTTATTAAGTGTTGTGTGGTTTTGTATTTTCATGTCCTTTTCACACACACACACACACACACACACACACACACACACACACACACACACACACGCGCGCGCGCGCGCGCGCGCGGTTGATTATTTGCTAGAGCTAAAATGTAGTAAAAAGTCGCCCTTAATCGAGAAAAGATGAATCCATGGAGTAGTAGTAGGATGACGCTCTGGGATTCGGGTCAGGCTTATGTCACACAGTATCATTCTGGGTAAGGCTAGAGATTAATATTCTAGTTAATCCCCAGCGATAGTATTCACCTGAAGGATGATTTTAGGGATTGAGGAGTGAGTCAGTTTGCGTTCTCGTTATTCTTTAAGTATGCCGAAACCTTAAATCACAAACTTCTTATTTTTGACGGTCATTTATGGAACTTGCGTGGTTATTACGTGATTAGCCTTCATCCCATATTACAGAACGCACTCAGCAGCCATATAGGAAGGCCAGATACGTTCCATCATCGTCAAATACTTCAAAATTCGTCAAAAATTAAGGGCCTGCTTCCCACACTGCTATTTTAGGTTTAAACATACGACCTTAAGTTACTTTCATTTATCTTACTGTTTTGAAGCCTGCCCCTCTCCCATCTTACCTTCGTTCCTAGTGACAAGAGAGGCTTTTTATTTTGCACACCTTTACATTCTCTTTTATGTTAGTTTTATCGTTTTCATATCGACATAGTTTTCATTAGTAACATAAATGAAGCAGTTGAAGTATAGCGTGCAGAATAAATCGCTAAGGAAGAGGTGTTAAATCTCTCAGTACCACTTAAAGTACGACACCTTGATCGCTGTCCCTTGCCTCCATCTCCCTGCTGCTAAATCACGCCATCTAAGTGATCTGTCCACCACTCCTCTCCCTCCCATCCATCACACACTTCCCCATCCACTTCTTCATCCACTTACCCCTCCCCATCCTCTTAGTCATACACTTAAAACACCTCCAGCCACTTACCCATCCACTCACCCATTTCCCCTTCCACGTACTCATGCACTTACCGTGCTTCTCATCCACTCACCCATCCACTTACCCCCTCCCCATCCTCTCATCCACTCACCCATCTGCTTACCCTCCATCCACTTACCCCCTCCCCATCCACTTACCCATCCACTTGCCCTGCTGCCCATGCACTTACCCTCTGGCCATCCACTTATCCCCCTCTATCCACCAATGCTCTCCACCCAGACAATGGACCCCACACTGCCCTCGCGCCCTTCACCCTGCCGGGCTAGACATAACTATCCTATCCCCCTCTCCCTTCCCCTCCCATCCCCCACCAATCCCCCATCCTCTCCCCATCCCCCGTCTCCCCTTTCCCTCTATCCCTCCTTTGGCCCCTTCCTATTCCCCTTCCCCCATCCTCATTTCCACCTCCTCTGTCCCCTCCTCATTCCACTTCTCCCTTCCACCTTCCTTTTTCATCACCTCTCCTCTCTTCATTTCCCACCTTTTTGTCTCTCCACAGCATCCTTCTTGCCTCTCCACATCATCCTTCTTGCCTTCCCTCCACCCACTTCTTATCCTTTTCTTCCAACTGCTTTCCTCTCCCTCCCTCCTCCCCTCCTTTCTCCTCCTCCTTCCTTCGTCTGTTCCGTCCTTCCCTTCACTCACTCATTTGGCCCCCATCGCCAATCCCTGTACGATCTCTCACCTCTTTCTCACTTATTCTCCCCCTCCTCTCTCACTTTTTCCTCCTCCTCCTCCTCCACTCCCATTCTCCTCCCCCTGTCCATCCCTAGCCCCTCCTTTCCTCCTCTCCCCTTCTTCTACTGAGTCTTACCTTCCCTTTCGTCCCCATTTCCTCTTCCTTCTTTCCTTCCTAGTCTTTCCCCTTCCCACTTCTCCTTTCTTCCACCTCTTCCTCAATGCTCCCTCTAACCATCCCTCCCTCATCTTCCCCTTCCCCCCCCCTTTCATTTTTCTCTTTTTTGTCTCTTTCATTTTTCTCGATATCTTACTATGTCGCATGCCCTCTCACCTCTTCCCTCTCCCTCCCTCCTTTTTTCCCACTCCTACTCTCATTTCTCCTCCCCACTCCTCTTCCCTCTTGTTCCTTATCCTCTCCTGTTCCTTCCCTTCATTCTTTTCCCCTCTTTTTGTCCTTTTTTCTTCTCTCCCTTGATTCTCTCTCTCTCTCTCTCTCTCTCTCTCTGTAGCTCTTGTCCTCAACTGCCGGCTGTCTCTTTTCATTCCCTCAGCATTCTTCACTCTTCCTCTATCCCATCCTCTCTGTCTCCCTTTTTCCTCATTCTCCCTCATTTCTTCCCTTTACTCCTCTCCTTGCGTACCTCGTCTCTTCCATTCTCTTTTTTTTTCTTATCGACTTCATTCCGATTCTTCCTTTCACATCGCATTTCCATTTCCCTATCTCCATTTTGTTTACCATCCTCATTTCCATCGCCTCTTTTACTATCTTCTCCCTTTCTCTTTCCCTTACCCCTCTTCCGCTTCTCCTTTCGTCATTTACCCCTTCTCTCTCCTCTCCTCCTCTTGCATGCCCCTCCTACCTCTCTGCGTGATCAGCGTTGCCAACCCAAATTCTCCAAAGTCGCTAATCATGCTCTCAGTACCGCTAGATTAGTGCTACGTACAGGAAACCCCAGAATCTCTACAGTAAGCGCCGAAAACTCAAAAACATCGCTAAAAATGGTGAAATGTTTTACGTAATCATCATTAATGCCGTCACTCATGCTAAGATTTGGTCGTATAAATGTGACGACTAGGTAAGTATTATGTCCATTGTTTTTTTTTGTTTTTGTTTTTTTTAAGTTTTATCCCTGTACTAAAGTTGTATTGCGAGTGGGGAAGGTGTGTGTGTGTGTGTGTGTGTGTGTGTGTGTGTGTGTGTGTGTGTGTGTGTTTAACTACAACCGACAAGAAATGTAGTGCTGTGTCAACGTAAGGAACATTAACGTCGCCACCACTCCAGTTAAACACACACACACACACACACACACACACACACACACACACACACACACACACACACACACACACACACACACACACCGCTAAATGGATCTAGCGAAAGAAAAAAACTAGCCCACTGGTAACCCTGTGCCCTGAGCTGCTAGGCCGACAAAAACAGGCTGCAGGCACTTAACGCAGGCACTGGCTGCACCACGACAATGTTGGTAGGCGTGGGGTAGGCAGGCAGGCAGGAGGGTAGGCAGGGAGAGGGGTGCGTGGGTTGGTAGTGTAGGCAGGGAGGAGAGTTGGTAAGGGAAGAATTGGATAGGTGGACAGGGAATTAAGAGAGTAGGTAGAGTAGGGTGGACAAGGGAAGAAAAGGATGGGTTTATAGCTTATAGATAAATAGTATAAGCAGCAGACAAACACTGGGTAAAATAAGCAGGTAGAGAGTAGGGTAAATTAGTAGACTGGAGGATGGGTAAGCAACGGGTTGAATAGGCCAGCAGGGACAAGGATAGGCAGGCAGAGAGGAGAGAGTGAGACATGACTAGCAGGGAGGCTGAGGGTAGGATAGGCAGACAGAGAGATAGACAATGAATAGGATGGACACACAGATGGACAGGCAGGAGGGGAAATAGCTCAAGAGAGAAGGGAAGTCAGAGGAACGGGATAGAAAGAGGATGACAGAACAGGCGAGTGATAGAAAAAAGCACACACACACACACACACACACACACACACACACACACACACTCATTTCACTTCAACTTGCCCTAAAATTGCCATCTCTGCACATTAAATGCTGATCTGTAACAAGAAACTGGCAGTGCGAAAAAACGCTGTGGAAAGGATGTAGAGCCGTTGTATTGTCTTATTCTGCCTCTGAGCTACCGGAAATACAGTAGGCTGCAAAAGAAGTAAAATATCCGCCAAGCTAAAGTGAAAGAACTGTAGAACAAGGATGAGATTTATAATAATGGTTGTCACTAAATACTAAGAAAGCTTGGACGATGAGTGAATGGATGCCAGGTTTGCTTCACTGGCCACATTATTGATAGTTCTCTTTTATTGATTTCGTTTTCCTGTTTCTCGATCTTACGCATCCTAGTTATTAGTGGGAAATGGGGTTAGGATGATGATAATGATGGTGGTGGTGATGATGATGATGATGATGATGATAATGGTGGTGCTGGTGATGATGACGATGATGATACAATGCAGATTCTTCGAGCATACAAGTAAAGCACAGACAGAAACTAGACAAGGAAGAGGAGAATGTTAAGTTGATACGGGAAGAATTTGGCATTTTAGATGCCAGAAACATGTCAGTTCACAACTCCGTAGGCAACAGCAGTGGTATTTTAGGTACTAGAAAGATGTGTAGCTATTTAGAACTACAGAGGGAACAAGTGTGGACTTTTAGATGCCAGAAATATGTTTATTAGTACTAGACACGGAATGAAGTCAGTGTTCTAGATGCCAGAAAGATGTGTATTTACAATATTTACAACTAGACGAAGTGCAAGATTGGCATTATAGATCCTAGGAAGATGGAGAGTAGATATAGAACAGGGAGGGTGTTTTAGAGGCTGACTAGAAGAGCAAGGGCCCCAGAAGATGTGCCATGAACTTGTGTGGCGTAGAAGGTTGCGGGGCCTAGGCAGTGGCACCCCAACCAACACTGACTCACCGCCCTGCCTGTCCTGCCCTGCCACACACATCAACGCATTACGGAACACATTTGGCACGGCGAATTTCGTGTTTTTTGCTCAAGAAATATTTCGAAGTATTTGGCATCTGAGGTGGCTATTTATAATCTTGGCGCAGGAAGGGAGGAATATATTTAGGAAGTGAAGGAATGCGATTGTGAGAGAGACAGACATTGTTTGTTGACGAAGGTGGTGACGTCACAGCCCCGCCGCCTGAGCTGCCTGCCGACGCCCACAGATGGCGCGCTTTGCCCTCCTTTGCCTCCCACTCCCGGGCATTTTTTCGTACATTTCTCCACGTTCCTGACCACTTCGCGGGCCCTGGAGGAGTGGACGGAGCCGCGGTGAAGCTGGTAATGATGAGGGAGAGCGGGAGACGACGTAAAGTGTCCGGGGATGACTGGAATTTGCTGGGGAGTCGTGTCGCCCGCCTGACCTTGCTGGGGGTGTGTATGCATGTGTGTGTTCGCTTCGGCCCGTTTTTTTGTTTTAGTTTTATCAAGATTTTTGCTATTTCTGGCCTAACGTACCCTGTTTTGCGATTGCCATTTTTGTTATTATATATTTGTCGCTTAGCTGGCCGAGTTGTCTGTTTCCTTTAGTTTTATCAAAGGTTTTTACTTTGCTGTTTCTTGTCTAATGTATTCTGTTTAACTTATGCTGTTTTTGTGTTATTTTTGTTACTTAGTTCGCCGGTGTGTGTGTGTGTGTGTGTGTGTGTGTGTGTGTGTGTGTGTGTGTGTGTGTGTGTGTGTGTGTGTTCGCTTCAGCCATTTTTCTTTTCAGTTGTATCAAGATTTTTGCTATTTCTGGTCTCACTCTTGCTGTTTTTATTACTCATTTGTATTTTTACAACTGTATGTCCGCCTGACCTTGGTGGATGTTTGTTCCGCCTTTTTTTTTTTTTTTTTTTTTTTCCAATCAAGGTTCTTGCTACTTATCTTGTCGTGGAGTTATTTATTGCTGTTATTAGTTTCCTCTTACTTTTTGGCTGTTTTTATGTATCACCTTTTTTCTTACTTTCATGGAGACAAAACATAGCGTCCTTGTTGTTCTCTTTACTTATAAACCAATTTTTAATACCGTCATTGCGATAATGTCTTTTTCATTATTATTATTATTATTTTTTGCAATATGCTGATGATTGTATTCCACATAACATGCCTCATGCTAAAGGGGTTACCGAAGTCTGTCTAACAACATTAGTAAGAAGAATTTCATCAGCACTGGATGTCATATCTATCTGTCTGTCTGTCTATCTGTATCTATCTGTCTATCTATCTATCTATATGTGTGTGTGTGTGTGTGTGTGTGTGTGTGTGTGTGTGTGTGTGTGTGTGTGTGTGTGTTTAAAATTGTATAAAAAGACGTCCTCTTTGTGAAGGGGCTATTGTTATTATTATATATAATTTGTATGTTATTGGTAGTCTGAAAGGAAGATGTCAGTAAATAGGTTATGGGTACTTACCATGTACTGAAGACGAAAACAAAGCATAAACATTAAACAAGTAGTGTATTAAAAACATGAACCGTAGCAGGTATTGTAACGATCAGTAACTGCTGATTGGAAAGATGCATAAAAGAACATTGTGTTAACATGAAAAAAAGTACAGTAAGTTCGGAAAATTTTTAAGTTTAGCGGAACAAAGAGGAGGATGTATGAGGAAAAATATATCATTATCATCATAAACATCAACACAATAATAATAATAATAATAATAATAACGGAGAGAAAGTAATGTAGGTAGTGTGACATGAGAAAGTAAATGGGGGTAAAAAGAATCAGATTAAAATAACCAGTTTCGAAATAACTGATAGAATATAATGCGAATAAACAAGAATAATAGAGAACGTTGAACAAAATATTGCGAGAAAATAGCGTAGATAATCAGAAATAAGAGGCTAAAGCTGAAGAGAATTGAGATATCGTACTGAGAAAATAAAACTGAATGAAGAAAAATAGAAAAAAATTAACAGAATAAGAAACCGATAAAATAACGTGGATAAAGAACAGTAATGGGTAAAGATGAACAGACTAAGATACTGAAAAAATGTGGCTAAAGAAAAATAAATGGATAAGACTGAACAAAATGAGATGCTGATAAAATAATTTGAATTTAGAGACGTAATGGATAAAGTTGAGCAGAATAAGACTCTAAGAAAATGTGGATAAACAGGAATAATATGAAAAACTTGAACCAAATAATATATTGGAAGATGGAACCCAAAATATATATAATGCCCTGGTTACCCCCAGTCCTTTCCCCTGGTTTATGTTGAACTAGCAATGCCTGGAGAAGAACAGGTTAGCCAGCC
>NC_137024.1:52926651-52964151 GCF_032717465.1 Coenobita brevimanus | reverse complement strand
GTAGACGCCGTTAGCAGTTGCATGTCGATTTCCTGTATTGCTTTCACCCACCGCACTGAGTCCTTGTGTGTGTGTGTGTGTGTGTGTGTGTGTGTGTGTGTACCGGTAGCGAGAATAGTACAGAGAAGTTGAACATATTACCGAAGTGGATAATACAGACATTTTTTTTGTCAATCCTGGTAACGATAGTAATTCAGTCGTGTGGCGGCAGGAGGAATAGAGTCAGAAGCCCTGTGGTAGTAATGATGGGGTTGATGGAGAGGAAGTAACCTAGTCATTACCAAAGATCTTCTCAGGCTAAATACTCTAATAGGTGTCAGCAGTTGGGAATAAGGAACGGAGTCGTCAGGGTATTGAGTGGTATTTGCCTTAGTTTACCTTATTACTGCAGTGTGTATTTAAAGAGGTGTTGGAGTATGTGAGGTAGGCTGGTTTGTACTGTGGGAATGGGTCGTCACTGAGTAGGGACATTTATAAGTAGCTTGATTGGCGTCTTCCCTTACACATTGCCCCATCCGGGTATAGAGGGATAGATATGGATGAATGGATGGATGGAGGTACGGTAGACAGGTAGGCGGATGAATGGGTGGCGATATTGTAGACAGGTAAATGGATGGCTTATGGTAGAAAGGAATAAGAAACCTGTCACCTGTTTAATCAGTGAAAGCAAGGGGATCTAGTTCAGTCCTTGCACGCGTATTTCTGTGTATATGACCTTGATATCGTGAAGCCGGGGGTGTACTGTTGGAGCCAGGTGTCAGACATAATCACAAGGAAGCTGGTGTCATGGAATCGATGTGATGTGTAGCATTGCGTGAACTATGTAATTAACCCTCCTTCCTCCCTTGGTCCTGTTGCTCCCCCTTCGCTCTGACGGACTTAAAAAAATGAAAAAAGGCAAATTAATACAGTAAAATATGGACAAATCTGGCCTTGAGATATTTAAAAATGAGGTTGCCATTTCGGGGTCATGCTTTGCCAGTAATTCATGCGCATCGAAAAATGGGAAAATTATATAATGAAACCCACTTTTAGTTTAGTGTTTTAAATAATAGATAATCGCGGTCTTCGAAGGGCCCATTTGAACTCGAATGATTTATAATATAGCAAGGAAGTACTGTGGTTACATGGGAGTGGAGGAGGAAGACATAAGGACAAGACTGTTTGACTGGTTTAACAAGTACTGTGGCTACCTGAGAGTGACAGGTTGTGTGGAGTGAAGGAAGAAGGAGTTAAGAAGTTGAATGTTTTACTAGTTTGACAAGGAAGTATTCTGGTTACCTGGAAGGGAAGGAGGAAGACTTAAGGACTGGAATATTGTACTACTAGTTTAGCAAGGTAGTACTGTGGGTACCTGGGAGTGACAGGCTGCGTGGAGTGAGTGAAGTAGGAAGAGCTGAGGGTAACGAGGTGAGTGAACATGGCGGTGGTGTAGAGGAAGGCAGGGGCAGGGGTGACCACGCTAGGCTGAACACTCTTCCCACCTCCCCTCCATTACCTTCCCGCCTCCTCCCCATTACCTCCACACCATTACCTCCCCACCATTACCTCCTGCCGCAGGAAGCAGGGCCAGAGGTGTCCACGCTACGCCGCCCAGCCCTTGTGGCGACGGGACTGGCATGTGTGATTAGAAGTCAGTGCCAGTCGTGTGATAACCATTGCCATATTATAAGGTGTTCTTATTCTGGTATTAATTTATTCGGTTTTGATTTGTAGGAATTATCATCTCTGTCTTCAAAAATGCTCGTGTTTAAAGGTTGAGGACTTAATACTTCAGTGATATTATGGAATTATTGGCTATCGCTGAACGATTGTCTTCAGCAAAACTAGTACCTCAAAATGGTTCACTTTGGGCCCTACCACTGCACTGCTATTAGGACAAGCTGTGTGTGATCTCAGTATTTACTGCCTTAACTGTGATGATCCACCTTTTACTCCCTAAGCATCAATCACCTCTCTCACTGCACCCCTGTTCTGCCTTCCTTTTTCCACATTTCTCTCTTATCCCCCCTCCCCCCCCCTTTTTTTTTTTTCATTGTCCCCCTCATTCCCTCTTGCTTTCCTGCTGCCTCCATCCCACCTGCTAGCCTTTCCACCCTACCTGTTTCCCATCTTTTGTTCCTCATAGTTCCCTTTCCACTATGCCAATCACATTTGCTTTTCCTTACCTTTTGAAATGTCTTTTTTTTTTCTCTCTCTCTCCCCTTTCACCTTTCCCATCTACTGTTTGCTGGTCCACTGTACATCTGTCATTACTTTTCCTTCTCTCCCACTCCACCACCCTCAGTTCCTTCCTTCCCAGGCTACCCATCCCTCCACAATGCACCCCTTTCCCCGCTTCCTTTCCCGTCCCACTATACGTTTTCCTCTTTCCCATTTCACTGTACTTTTCCCCTTACATTCCCATTCCACTACACTTTTCCCTTCCTTTCCCATTCCACAATACTTTGCCCCTTCCTTTCCCATTATATACTTTTCACCATTCTTTCCCATTCTTCTATACTTTTTCCCTTCCTTTCCCACTTGAGTGTCGTCTTCCCATATCACGATCGACTCTTTTCCATCTTTCCTTTCCTTTCCATTCCAACATTTCCCTCTGCTAGGCTGTGCACCCTTTGCTTCTTCCCGCCCTCATCACCGTCTTCCCTCCCTCCCTTCCTCACCCTTCCTCTCTGTTGTTACTTCACCTGTTGCCTTCTAATTTCCGTCCCCTCCTCTCGTCAACCTCATTCCTCATTCACCTTTTCAAATTCTTTCGTTTCCCCTTCCCTAGTGTCTCTTGCTTCCTCTTTCGTCCCCTTCTTCCCTCCACCTTCCTCCCCTCATCATCCTCTTTCCTCCCGCAACCTTTTCTCCCCACTAACTCCTTCCGTTTCCTCCTCCCCCCACTTCCCTCTCTCTCCCTCCCCACCTCATGCTACTACTCACTGTTTTATATTTCTTCCTCCCTGTCCCGTCCTACCTCTTCCGCCTCTCAGGACCTCTATCCCCTCCTCATCACTTCAGCTCATGTTCCCTCCAATCCCTCATTCCTCCCCGCTGCTTCTTTCCTCCATCCCCGCACTCTTCTCTCTCCCCTCCTCCCTCCCAGGTCACCGTTTCCCTCTTTCCTTTCTCCCCCATCCTAGTTCCCCCTTCGTTCTCTCCCCTCCTTTTGTCGCCCCACTCTCCTCCTCTCCACCTTGCTGTCTCCTCCCCATTTAACTCCTTCCGTTTCCTCCCACCTTTCCTTCATTTTCCCCCCACCCTGTTTCGCCGCCCTCCGCCATATCCCAGTTTCCTTCCTTCCCTAGTACCCCCTCCTCCACTCTCTTCCTGTATTTCCCCCTCCTTCTTCCCATACTTTGTGTCCTCCTCATTTAACTCCTGTTTTCTCCACCCTTGTCTCCTCCGTACTTCTTCCTTCACTCTCTCCCCTCCCTCAGTCCTCCTACGTTGACTTCCTCCTCCCTATTTCCTCCCCAGTTTTTATTTCTTCCCTTTCCCCCCACTCTCCCCTCCCCTTCTTCTCCCCACCCAACTCCACCACCCTGCATTTCCCACTGTCCTTCCTCCACCGTCGTGCCTCCCTTCCACTCTCCCCTCCCCGTATCTCCCCACGTTATCTCCCCCACCCTGTTTCCTCGAGCATTGGGCAGTGTGAGGGAAGGTCCTGGGGTGACTTCCTGCGCAGGGGTGGTTATTGTGGTCACTGGCAGAGGTGGGGAGGAGAGGAGAGGGGAGGGGGCGCAGGGGGAGGGGAGAGAAAACAGCACCGACCCCCCTTCCCTTCCCTCTTTTCCCCCTCCTGCATTGTTGCCTTTTCATTTACCTCATGCTTCTTGTAGACAGCATTTGCATCTTCAATCTGTGCAATCTCTAAGGCTGAATAAATTAACAGGCAGTAACCAAAATATATTAGAAAGGCGTCATGGGTAATAATTGACCGAGCCCCTGGAATCGTAGGGTCTGTGTGATCTGTATATCTGTGTAACTTAACTTTGCCAACACCTTTTTGCGTCTGTCGAGTCCTTGTTTTCGTTTAGTTCACCCGTGTCCGTGTGCATTTAGCCGTACAGTATCCCACGGCCGAATAAAATCATCTGACGGCAGTGTTCGTGGCATGTTTGTGTGTCCAGCCTCTCTCTTCTTGCTTTTGTGTGTTCGTGTGTGTTGTGAAGTCGTGTGTATTATGTGTTGGTGTGTGTTGTGTGTTAGTGTGTTGTGCGTGGTGTTCGTGTGAGTTGTGTTCTTGTGTTTTATGTGTTGGTGTGTTGTGTTTGTCCTTGCTGTATGTTCGAGTGACTATTTAATGTCGGTGTTGCTTGCTGGTCTTGTCCCTGTGTGGGCGGCTACCGGTGCTTGCTGGAGGCCGGTAGAGGGAGTGTGGGCGGCAAAGAGGAGGGGTAGAGGGAGAAGGAGAGAAGAGAAGATAGATGAGGGAGAAGGAAGCAGGGAAGAGAGGGAGGGAGAGGGAGAAGAGAACAGAAAAGAAAGGGAGAAGGAAGCAGAAAAGAGAGAGGGAAGGGAAAAGGGCAGAAAACGAGAGGGAGGGAAGGAGGGGGGGAGGGGAAGGTCATAGAGAAGAATGGGGAGGAAGAAGAACGGATAGAGAGAAGGGGGGGGGCGAGGGGAACAGAGAAGAGAAGGATGGGGAAAAGAGGAAAAGAAGGAGGGATGGAAAGGCGAGCAGAGATGGAAGGATCGAGAGAAGAGGAGGGATAGAGAAGGCATTGGGAAAAGGGAGGAATGGAAGAGGGAAAAAGTGAAGAGATGGATAAGGAAGAGAAAGAAAGGAATAAAGGGAGAGATAGGGAGAAGGATGCCGGAGAGAGAGAGAGAGCTAGAGAGAAGGGGGGGGTTAAGAGGGCTAGAGGGGAAGATTGAGAGGCACGAGAGGGGAGTAAGAGCGTTGGAGAGAGAAGTAAGAGAGCTAGGTTTGAGAGGGGTGGGGATGGTGAAGGGGGTGGGGGTTAGGATGGGGGAGGGGAGGGGGGCTGGGGTGTGGGGATAGGAGGTGGGGGATGGAGTGAACAGCCCTCACCTGGCACCACAACAAACCCTCAGTGTTGGGCAGTGAACGCCACCTCTCACTGACGCTATCCCCTCTCCACTCCCCCTCTTCTCTCCCTCTTCTCCCCATTCCTTACCTCCCCCTTCCTCTTTCTGTCCCTTCCCCCCTCCTGTTCTCTCCCCTCCCCATCCCTCCCTTGTTTCTCTCCCACCCTTGACTCCCTTTTCCTCCCTCTCCCCTCCCTCCTGCCTTCTTTTCCCCTCCCATCCTCTCCCTTCTTCTTGCATCTCCCATCCCCTTCCTCCCTCCCTCCCCTCGGAGCCGTCCTACTTTTCTATCCTTGACTTTAACTGATAAATAGTTTTGTTATTTATAAATTTCCCTATACCAAACTGCCACGAAAGGACCAGCAGATCTGTTGCTGTTTGCTTTCTCCCTTACTTCTCTCATCCCTCCCTCTCTCTTCCCCTCCCTTTCTTTTCTCCCACATTTCCCTCCCTTTCTCTTCCTTTCCTCTCATTTTCTCTTCCCTTCGTTTCTTTTCTCTCCATCCCACCTCTCTTCATCTTCCTCCCCTTTTCCTTTTTCTCTTTTCTCCCCTGCTGCATTCCTATCCCTCACCTCTTCCTCATCTCATTTTTTCTCTTTTCCTTCTCATCCTTTTGTCCTCTCCCCTTCTCTTCCTCTATCCTCTCCCTCTTTATTCCTCTCCCAAACTTTCTCCTTCCTTCCTCCTTTCCCTCCCTCCCTTCCCCTTCCCTCCACCCTCATCCAACACAACTGGTTACTCTTGCGTTGCTAGGATTCCGCACTCCCTTCCTTGGCATACCCCCCCCCCCTCTCTCTCTCTCTCTCTCTCTCTCTCTCTCTCTCTCTCTCACACACACACACACACACACACACACACACACACACACACACACACACACACACACACACACACACACACACACACACACACACACACACACACACACACACATTCACAGTTCATCCACATTCTCTTCCTCGTTTTTTCCTCCTCGTGCTTTTTTTCCATTCATTCTTTTAGTGCTTTCTTTTATTTTCCTTTTTCCTCCACTTCCTGCCTATCTTTCTAACTTTACATGTATTTTTTTTATGTGCTGTTCCTTTCTTTGGGTTCAGTTTTATCCCCATGCCTTGTTGTCGCTGTCTTTTTTTTTCATTTTCCCTCCTCTATTCATTTTTTTTCCTCCTTCCTTCTTCCATTCCCCTTTCTGTTTCGCCTCCCGTTTCCCCCTCCTCTTCTTCCTCCTTTCACCCCCTGTGCATTTTTCCCTTCCTAACCTTTGTTCTTCCTTCCATCTCTCCCAGCATTCTCTTCCTCTTTCCCTGCTGCTTTTTTTTTCCATAATTCATTCTACACATTCACTTCATTTTTTTTTTATCTTCCGTGTCCCTTCCTTCCATCCTTTATTCCTTTCTTTCCTTCTCTTTCTTACCTGTGTTCTTCCCTCATTCCTTCCATCTCCCCTCTCACTCCCGTCCTTATTCCCCCCCCCCCTCCCTCTCTGTTCATTGCCCTGTTTCCTTCCTCCCACCTCCCTCCATACTTTCCCATCTTCATTTCCCCTCTTATCGTTCCTTCCCCTTTCTTCTTTCCCACCTACCAGCATCCCCCATCCCTCCCCCTCCATTCCCGTCTCCCTTCCCGTATCCCCCTCCCTCCTCCTCCTCCTCCTCCTCCTCCTTCTCCTTCTTGATTCCTTCCTCCTGCCACCTCCACCCCCAACTTTCCTTCCTGCACCTTCCATCTACCTTTTTCTTCCTTTCTCCTACCCCATCCTATCCCTCCCCCTCCTTCCTTCCTTCTTACCTCCATCATGTTAGCCTCTCTCCCTCTCTTTACCTCCATCCTCGTAGCACCTTCCCCCATTCTCCTGCTACCCCCCCCTTCTTTCCTTCCTTCTCCCCATCCCTCACTTGTTCCCCATCCTTTCTCTTTTCCCCCCTGCATCCTCCTGTCTCCCTTCTTCTTTCCTCCCCTCCCTCCCTTACACACTCCAGGTGAGGGCGGTGTAGGGGCGACCTTTCGAAACGAGTCCAACAGGTATGGGAGCAATGTGTGTTGTGCGGGAACTGAGCCTCAGGGGGCGATTATAACACACTGTCTGTCTGTTCGGGTTTAGCTATACTGGACCTAGAGAAATGTATTGAATTATATGTTATGGTTCTTTCTTTCCCCTTAACTTGGGCCAGATTTATATCCTTTTGCAGCTTATTTCACACAGCTCAGGGGCATGAAAAGACGATACTACGACTCTGCCTCTTTTCCATAACACTTCTTCGTGACTAGTGTTATATTTTAGTGTTAAATATCAGCATACAAGATGGAAGGGTGGCAGTTTTATGCAGAGTCAGAGTAAAAAGAGTATAGTTTATTGGCTTTAGCTTGGACAGTTGAGTCGTAGAAAAAGTACGTTATGTTGAATGAACGGTATCTGTCGGTTCATGGACAGTATCATCTACAGCACTGGATGCAGAGAAGTAGGCTGTGGTTATATCCTGTCAGTTTTCAGACAAAATCATGTACTATACACCAGACAGCTAAAGAAATGAACTACACACACACACACACACACACACACACACACACACACACACACACACACGTGTGTGTGTGGAGGGGGGTATTATTTAATTATAACCTAATTTCTCTTACACCAAGGAGCTAATTAATACACTACACAAGACGGAGAAAAGTGTATTTAATTATATGTTACTTCCTCAGATTTTTTCTTGTACGCAGTGAGCTGGCCTTGGAAATTAATTCAATACTGGGTGCAGATGAAAAATATTTTGGAATATGACTCAGCCATTCGTTTCTAAGCATATAATCTCTTTACCGTCACGATCGAGACATGGGTTGCCTCAGGAGATCACCAGCACGATTTCCTTAACCATTACATTTTCCGTATTTCGCCTTTGTATGCTCTTGTGGAGCTGCGGTGGCTCGATCAGTAGTGTATTCGTCTTTCGATTGTATACCCTTTCATGTGCTTGCATTTGTTTACACTCTGTCCGTTCTATCGATGGCATATGCAGACTCAGGCACACACAAACATGGCCATAACATCCCCTTGCCCTTCACATTCTAGTGTCTTCCTACAGAAACCCGTCTTCAGTCGTACTTCGCTAGCATGAGCAAGGGCAACTTCTATCAGTCCCTTCGAAGAGAGGATCTGGTTCTACAGTGGACCGAATTTGGACTGACACAGATGCAGGCACAGATTCTTATGTATGTTATTTATGTCTTCTTGTTACCGACTTTGCTTGCATTATTTACACACAAAAGGATATTAAAGTGTAGTGCAAGAGCGTATCCAGGATTGTGATAGGGAGGAGGAGGGGGGGGTGCACTAGGTAAATTTCCTTGGTCCAGAATTTTTGAGAGCAAGGGGAGGAGGTGAGGAAAAGAACTGGAAAAAGAAAAATGGTATTATGATTCGCCAGGAACTCACCCCAGAAATGTGCTAATATTTGGAGGGAACTGTCAGAAAGTATATACTATTAATCGTATGTTATGTCTATTGAAAAGGAGGGAAGGGGAGAGGCAGAAAAAAGGGAAGGACGAAAAAGGGACGCGCTTCTGTAATGTGCATAATAATTCCTTGAGTAAGATTAAAAAGCCAATGGAAATGAAGCTTAGAGGTGTTATAGTGTCACCTCTCTGATTCACCCAAGAGTATAAATGCACATGGGTGATTACAAGGGGAACCATATTATCACGAGATATAAAAAAAATCTTTCCTTTTACCCTACGTTATCAGTAAAAAAAAAAAAAAAAAAACTAATCAACAACAACAACAACAACACCAATAATAATAATAATAATAATGTCTGGAGTTAACCAGATTATAGTCCCATATTGTCGTAGAGCTGTGAAAGAGGAAAGACCGAAAAAGGGAATTGGAGAAAGTGAAATCTGTGCTAACTTGAGTGCTCAGTGTTGTGGTGAGAAACTTAGGTAATTTTGTCGGCCAAGGTATATGCGGCAATTGTATACTGGGAAATACCTGCTTTGTGACAGTGGAATTTTTTTTTTCTGGTAATTTTCTTGCACAAATTGTGGGAAATTTCAGTGTGTACTTGGTCCATACAGCGAGTCAAAAAATGTGTACGTGCCAAAAGTACCACATCAGTCAGGTTTTACAAATGAGCATGCACCCGGCACCAACAGTCTGGAGGGCAAAATGCAACCACGGCCCGCTGGTGCAACACTGGCCTCGCGGGGCGGTAGCGAGTGCAAGATTGTTGAGGTTTGGTCAGAACGGGACCTGAGTAGATTTCAGAGTGAAGCATATTCTCCACTCCGGTCAAAACTACTTCCTTTTAGAAATTGAGGCACAGTCAGAACGGTACCTCAATAGATTTCAAAGGTGAGCATTTTCTCCAGTCCGAAAAATCCTATTTCCTTGTCGATACTGGCGTCCAAAGCTAGGCATACTCTCCAGTCAGAATGGAACCTGGGTATTTTTCAAAGTTGATTTTATTCTTCACTCCGACCAGAACTACTTCCTTGTCGATAGTGAGCTCTGCCAGAATGAAACCTCAGTAGATTTTATAGTTTAACTTTTTTTTCAATACGACCAAACCCTCCTCCTTACCCCTGTTCCCAGGCCAAACCATCGTAAGGACAAAAACATCCGCTTTTATGTTGGACGGAATGAAGGATGGTGGTTGAGTGTGTAGGTGAAAAAGAAAGGGAGGAATGAAAGGAATATGTAGGTTGGGGGAGCAATCTGTAATTACTGTGTAGATGGACGGATGATGGATATGGATGGAGGGACAGTGGATATAGGTGAAGGGACTGTTGACATAAGTGGAGGTAGAGCCCTAGTGTGTGGAAGGGTGGAGGACGGAGCTGGAAGAGATGGAGAGTTTAGCTACAGGTGCATAGAGAAAATTGGAAGAGATGGATAGTGTTTGTGAAGAGATTGTGGTAGAGGTGGTTGGGTGATGGGGGAGGGACTAGGTGGAGGGGCGGTGGTTTCCAGGTGGAAGGGTACGTCTAGGTGGAAGGAAACTGGGTGCGTTGGTGGCGTATAGATGCATCCAGGGGTAACTTTTTCTGATGATGATGGAGGGTGGGGGGAGGAGTATCGAGAGAGGTGGACAGGCGAAAAATTAAATCTGAAACTATATATTATTTTTTCTTTGGCGTTTCTGTCTATTATTTTTGCGCATTACGGGCAATTTTGGAGATGTTTGGCCTTTTATTTACATTATTTTTTGCGGCAGTCGTGTTCCCGTGAGACTTTATATCGTTTTTTCAGGAGAATGTGAGGAATGGGGGATGGGGAGAGGGGTGGTGATGAAGGCGGAGAGGGAGGAGGGTGATAGTAGTGGTGGTGAGGGTGGTGGTGTAGTGGTTATGGTGAGGGTTTGAGTGGTGGCGGTAGTGGTGGTGGTGTGTCTATGTGTTGTGGATCGAGGGTAGAAAAAGGAGAGAGAAAATGTTCAGGGTGTTTATTCTAAGTGTAAGAGTGTGTGGGTGTAGAGTGATGGTGTGTGAGTGGAGCTTGAGGATGTGTGTAGATAATGTGAGGATGTGTAAGTGTGGTGGTGTGTACTGCGAGTGTAGGTTGAAGCTGTGTATCAGTAAGGGTGTGTAAGTGTGTAGTGAGGGTGTGTGGGTAGTGTGAGGGTGTAGGATTCTGATGTCAAGGGTGAGTGTCAGTAACTGAGGGTAAGGTGATTTCATAAGTGATGGAAGAGCATTACCCTGTCAACCAAAGGAGTATTGTTACCCCCATACAGTCCATCAAATATGACTTGAGCAGTGATTCTCCAAATGTGATTCTGTATATGTTTATTTTATTTAAAGAACAGAAAAATAATGTTAGGGAATGAAAACAGATGTGGTCCAGTACTTCAGAATTCATCGTCTTTCCAGAATGTAAAGCCAGGAAGAATAAAGAATAATAACATTTGTTTCTGCATATCTCCTTCCTACTCAGATTTGGCGATAGTGATTCAGTATTTTTACAAAATTTATGTTTCAGTTTATTTTCTAGGCTTAGGCTAATATTACCGTAAGTTCACGTATTTTTTATACCCCCAGTAGGCTAATTGATAGTGGAAAATTTAATTGATATAACACCAAATTTAGTAAAGACGTTTGTAGTATTATTTAAATTTCATGAAATAACTACAAAAAAAACTTGGTCGCCTACTCAGATAATTCAAAATTAGATAGATATGGATAGATATATAGATAGATAGATACTGGTAGATGTGTGTGTGTGTGTGTGTGTGTGTGTGTGTGTGTGTGTGTGTGTGTGGTGGAGGGGTCGGTAGGGGTCAGGGAGGCAGGAAGGGGACCATCAGTGGACGCACCGGCGCGGAACACTACCGTCCACCACACCACACCCCGCCCGGAACCTGACCCAGCCCCACCACACCCCCACCATACCACACCATACCGTAACACACCACACCACACCACACCACAGCACGCAGCCTCACTTCTTCATACCACACCATACCACTCCCCAGCAAAACTACACCACACCTTCCATGCCCCACCACACCATTCCGTACCTTTTCACTCCACACCATATCACACCCCGCACCACAGCACATTGTACCACCCCCACCAAGCTCCACCCAATCACACCTCACCCCAGTAGCACCACATCACACCCCCTCTCCCTTCAGGCCCCACCTCGCCCAATCAAACCCCTCTTGGACCTTAAACCCTTCCCCTCCACCACACCTTACCCCGCCTCCCCTTGCCTTGCCTCGTCCCACCCCGCCCCCATCGTCTTGTCCCTCCCTCCTCCTTCCCGTCCAGTCCGGAACCTGACTTTTTCCCCACCTCCCACCCCACTTAAAAGCAACAAATTATTATCTACAATTTATCAGCCTAATCTTCGTCTCCCACCCTACCCCACCCCTCCCCACCCCGTTTCTCGAGTCTTGCCCTGTCCCTCCACCCACTCCCATACCGACCACATCCCCGCCCTATACCCCACCCTTCCCCCACCCTTTGGTTCCGTTGTTCCTTGTATTCATTGATTTAAAAGGTAATTGTCAGTCCAGGCTGCCATGATCCTTGTTTCTTCCCTCATCCACTGTGCCACCTACACTCAGTGCTCCGCCTGGCACCCCCTCCCTCCACCACACCCACTGTTCCACTATACATATACTTCCACCACACCCATTGTGCCACCTACACCCACTACCCACCCCACTTGACACACTTCCCCACCAAGGCCGCTGGGCCACCTACACCCAATGCTCCACTAGACACACACCCCACCACGCCCACCTGACCATACAGCTTCCTGGGTGTTGCCGAGGTAGTAATGTGCAACGACTCACACACACACACACACACACACACACACACACACACACACACACACACACACACACACACACACACACACACACACACACACACACACACACACACACACACACACACACACACACACACACACACACACACACACACACACACACACACACACACACACACACACACACACACACACACACACACACACACACACACACACACACACACACACACACACACACACACACACACACACACACACACACACACACACACACACACACACACACACACACACACACACACACACACACACACACACACACACACACACACACACACACACACACACACACACACACACACACACACACACACACACACACACACACACACACACACACACACACACACACACACACACACACACACACACACACACACACACACACACACACACACACACACACACACACACACACACACACACACACACACACACACACACACACACACACACACACACACACACACACACACACACACACACACACACACACACACACACACACACACACACACACACACACACACACACACACACACACGGAAGCCAGTATTGTGTGCAGCGTGGAGGAAGAGGGGCGGCGTGTAATTAGAGTACTGTGGTGGGGAATAAGTGAGTCTCGCACACATTGAAGCTCAGACACCTACGGAATGTTGTGCAGGTCTCGCTAAATTAACTGAGACGTCTTGGTTTTCGCTGCCAAGTCACAGAAGTCCAGTCAGTTGGTCAGGATGGGGGCGACTTTCAGCTCAGTCCTGTAAACAGTTTAATCTCAGTACTACAAAGAGGCTCTTCTCTGTAAATGCACGAATAATTATTTTGTAGAATGTTCCTGTACAGTTTCTCTATTAAAATCTCCCCAGTATCCCTTAATTTAAAGAACCACGTTTAATCGAGTAGAATTAAGTGTTGTGTAATGTCTGTCAGGAAAATCCCCGGAATTATCCTTTTAAAGTCCATTTTTAAATCCCTTAATGTACGGAATCAGATGCTATGTTGAATATGGAAAGTCACAAGTAAAGTCTCCCTAAAGTTTCCCATTTAAAGCCTCACAGAAAGTTTCCCTTTTACGATTTTTTTTTTCAAGATTGCCATGTTTAAAGTTCCCTCTGAAGGCGTAAGTGTAATTGCCGTAATGTGTCGTGTAGGGGGTACCGCGGTGTCGCCACATGAAAGAGGGCCGACCGGAGCGACAACACGACTGCAGGGTTTTATTGGTGGTGGTGATGGTTGGTGGGGAAAGTCGTTGACCTGCGTACGGCGGGCCAGGGGTGGTGGTTGGTTGGGTGTAGGGGAGGAAGGGGGTATTGTTGAGGAGTGTGGGTATAGTGGAGGGAGGGAGAAAAGGGGAAGAAAATAAAGGAAGGGAGGGTTACAGAGGAGAGAAAGGAGGGGGCTGGGGTCAAGGGAGGGAAACAGGTGGTACAGTGTAGGGGTGCCCAGGTTGGTACGGAGGAAATTGGTTATTCTCTTCTTGTAAGGGTTAAGGGGGAAACTGGAAAGACAGGGTGTAACCTCTGGGAACACTTTGAGGTGTATTGTAACAGACGTTGGGTAGAAGTGGATTACCAGGGTTACCACGAACATCCTGGTGATTCCCTTTTTCAGACCTTCCGACTTAAGATTGTCATTGTCAGTGATTAAAAAGAAAATAAAAGAGATAAAGTCTGACACTATATAATGGATGAAAAATATAACGTTTACATTTTCGTTACGTAAGGGAAAGTCGAGAATTTACAGTGATGGTTAGATTTGGGGGAACTAATGTCATGGTAGACTTGACGGGAGTGAAGAGTGGAAGATCGAGAACGAGATAGGATAAGTGGAAAATTATTATTATTATTATTATGATGATGATGATGATGATGATGATGATGAGGAGGAGGAGGAAGGAAGTCTTGTTGTAGCAGAAGGGGGTGATGAGTGACGAGTTGTGATAGGGAGGTTTGGCGGTGTGTTTGTCCTAACCACTGTGGATAAACTCTGGGATTACAAATTACACAATAAATGCATACTAATCGAAGACTTCCCTAGTAATTTTGAAATGACTGGTTAATACAGTTCATATTGTTTTCTGTATTTGTGCATTTATTTTTATTTTTGTGTCCGACTGAGAGCTTTGTGGAGATGTGGATGAGGAAATGATTGCAAATACTGTATAAGGGAAATTCTTACTCTGCGCACAAACAAGGGAGGAAAAAGGAAAAATAAATGTCCAGCAGAATAGCGTTAAGGATATATGTTTTTGTTGTCACGGTGTTATTCAGTTCACGCGCCTCTTTTAAGTGTATGTTGTGGGTTGTCTATGTAACTGTTTATCTTCTCTTCAATTTCGTTTGCTTGTTGCTCGTATATTGTAGCGGAATGTGTGTGTGTGTGTGTGTGTGTGTGTGTGTGTGTGTGTGTGCGTGCAAGTTTTCCTCATCGTATACCCTCTGGATTTCCCTCTTCTATCTCCTCGCCCCATTTCTCCCTCTCCTTACCCCCCCCCTCTCTCTCTCTCTCTCTCTCTCTCTCTCTCTCTCTCTCTCACTTCATTAGTAACTTAACACCTGAGTAGTGGGAAGGGGAAGGGACAGGCAGGTAGAAGGAGGGAGGGAGACAGGGAGTTGAGGCCAGGTAAAGGGAGGGAGAGGTAATGAAAGATGAAGAGAGGTTGAGGGATGGAGGGGGGAGGGGGGAAGGGGAGAGAGATAGAGGAGGAGGGAGGGGAGTTAATGAAAGATGAAGTGGGGATAAATTGAGAGGTGGGAGGGAATTGGGGGGGGGGAAGGAGAGAGTGGTGGGGGGTGATGGGAGGCGAGAGGGAAAGGAAGATGAGAGAGGAGGGAAGGAAAGAAGATGTGAGAGGGATAGGGAGGGGAGGGTTGGAGGGAGAGAAGAGAGGGAAGGGAGGGGAGGGAAGGGGAAACCGGGTCTGATACATAATGGTCAGTGGATGGAGGAGGGAAGGAGGCAGAGGGAGGGGTGGAAGAGGAGGGAAGAGGGTGGGAGAGAGGCCTTGAAGGGAGGGTAAGAAAGTCTGGAAGGGAGATGGGGAGGCCGGGAAGTAAAGGAAAGAACGATGGAAGGGAGGAGGGAACATGAAGGGAAAGGGATGGGTATAATGAATGGGAGAGAGAGAGAGAGGGGGGGGGGGCTCGAATGAAGAGGAGGAAAAACTAGGAAGAAGAAAAGGAGGGTGAAGAGGACTAGGAAGGAGGGGAGGGAGGAGAGATTGGAATAAATGGAAGCAGAGGTGAAAAGGGTGGGAAGATAGAAATAGTGGGGCATAAAAGAGATTGAAAAGGATAAAAGATGATCAGTGTACGAGAAGTCAGGAATAAAATGAAAGACATAGAAACATATGGTTAATGAAGTGGAAAAATTAATCTCAGAACTTGTGTTACTTTCTTCTCATCTTTATTATTTTCGTTTTCCGTCCTATTTTTTCATTCATTTTTCTCCTCGTTTCCTTCTTTCTCTTCCCATCATCTTTACATCTGTCTCCCTTTCCTTCTTCTCTGTCTCACATCCTTCTCCCTAACCCTTCCTTCCGTTCTTCCCTCTCTCTTCCTTCCTCTCCCCTCATCCACTCCCGTCTTCTTCCATTACCATTCCCTCCCTTTTGTTTTCTCTTTCCCAGTCCCTGTTCCTTTAAGCTCCCTTCCATCTTACCTCCCCTCATTCCTTTATTTCCCTCCCTGTGTATCCTCTTTTCTCTCCCTTTCTCCCCCCATTCAATATCCCATCTCCCTCCCTCCCGTCAGTCATTTTACCTCATCATTTCCTCTTCCTTCTGTTCCCCTCTCCTGTTTCTCTTTCCTATCCCATCGTTTCCTCTCCTCTTCTTCCCTTCCTTTCCACCTGTTACCATTCATTGTTTCTCTTCTCTGTTTCTCCTTTCACCTCACCGTCACCTCCCTTTCCACCCTTCTCTTCTCTTTTCTGTCGCACCCTTCTGTTTCCTCCCCACGTCATCTTATTATATCTTCCCGTCTTTTCCGTTTTCCTTTCCCTTTCCCTTCCCCTCCTTTTATTCCCTTACCTTCTTTCCCCTAAGCGCCTTTCCTGACCTTCCCACTCCCCCTTATTGCCTCTCCTCAATCCCTTTCCTTCCTTCTCATCCCAACCCTATCCACCCTCCCCTTCCTCCCCCAGCACCTTCCCTCCCCTCTCCTCCCGTTCCATCCCATCCCTGTCCCTCATCCTCTATCCTCATTTCTCCTCTTCCATCCCCTCGTTCCCACCGCCCCCCCTACCTTTCCCCTCACCACCCCGTCTCCGGAAATGCCGTGCAGCGCGTCTCCACTTCCTGCCTCCTGCTGGTCTACTGCTGGAATACGGAGCACCTGCTGACCTACTGACGGCGACGGAGAAAAGAAACAGAAGAAGAAAAAGAAGGAGAGAGAGAGAGAGAGAGAGAGATGCCGCCGCAGGTACTGCTTCGCTCCTGGAATACGGATCACCTGCTGACTTATTGATGAAGCCAAAGGAGGAGGAGGAGGAGGGGGGGGGTACGAAATGACGAGGAAGAAATGAAGGAAAAACACTAGAATGTAATGGAGCAGAAGCAAAAGGAGGAGGAGGAGGAGGAAAGGGTGAAGGAGCAGAAGGAGATTTAAGAACAGGAGGAAGTACAAGAGAACGGGAGAAGGAGGAGGAACAGATAATAGAAGAAAAAACCGGAGGAAGGGAGAGGGGAGGAAGGAAATACGAGACAACAGAGATAATTTAAAACTTATAAAAAATGGAGAGAAGAAATGCGAGAAAAAAAAAAAAAGAAAGATAATCCTACGCTTAATAATACGAGTTAAAATGAAAAAAAATTAAGAAACGATAAAAAATAAGATAAAAAATAATGAAAGAAAAAGGGTATTTAAATGTTGCAAGTCTCCCCTTACCTGGCCTCACGCAAGGTCGGTTCCTCTCTCTCTCTCTCTCTCTCTCTCTCTCGTGTGTGTGGGTGTGGGTGTGTGAAAAGACAGTGTATCTAAGGACAGGGAATAGGATTTAAGTATCAAATGAGAAAGAGAGAGAGAGAGAGAGAGACTGACTCGAGAACCCTGAACAAGAATGGTGAAAAATATGGAGAAAAATGAAATGGGGAGAAAGATAGTGAATGAGATAAAGGTTACTGGGAAAGGAAAAGGAGATATGAGGAAACGAAAGAGGAACAGAAAAGTGAGGACGGGTAGAAGATGAAGAGAAAAACAGGAAGGAGGATAGGAAGAATGAAGGAGGTAGGTTGCGTGAAAGAGGACAGGAAGGAAGAGGAGGGATAGGGAGGAAAAAACGGGGGTGGGGGTGTTAGGGAGGAAGGGGGTGAAAGGAGGGAGGGCCAAAAGTCAGGAAAATAGTAAACAAAGAGAGAAGAGGAAAAGAAACTGGAAAGGATGTGAAATAGTGAGAAGCGATGAGGAATGGAAAGCAGGAAGGGGAGAAGGGATGATAAGGAAGACAGGAAAGAAGAAAATCTAAGAAAAAATAAATAAAGTTTGCGAGGAAGAAAGGAGAAAGACTGGGTGAGAGGAAAGACTGAAGGGGATGAGGGAAACTGGAAGGAAGAGAGGAGGTAGTAACAGAGAAAAAGGAAGAAAAGGGAGGATACAATGAGAATGGTGAAGGGGAAGCGAATGGGAGGGGAACGACGAACATCAAAAAAGGAAATGGCGGAGAAGCAACGAAGATAAAAGAGAGTTTGAGAGAAATGGTGGAAGAAAGATAATTAGAAACAGAGGGAAAATAACAGAGGAAATGAGAATAACAGATGAGAAAGGCATAGGAAATGAGGAAGAGAAAGGACTGAGAGGAAGTGGATGGGAAAAAAAGATCAAGGAAAACAGGAAAATAACGCAGAAAGAAGGAAAAGAAACGAAGGGCGAATGATGAAAAGGGGAAAAAGTGGTGATGTGGAAGAGGGGAAATGGTGATAATGAGGGGGGGTTGCAACAAAGGGGAAGGAGAGGGAGAGGGAGGGGGAAGAGGGGGCGTGAGAGCGGAAACTAGTGCAGCTGTTGCTTTTGTCTGTGTGTGTGTGTGTGCGTCTGTCTGTCTAGTGGTGCAGTACTGTATCGCTTACTCTCTCTCTCTCTCTCTCTCACACACACACACACACACACACACACACACACATTTTAAGATCCTTTCAGTCCCTAATATGTGGATTTTATTTTTTTCAGGCAAAAATGCAGGATACATTGATATTAAGCCTTAACACACACAAAAATGGACAAAATAAACTTAGTATGTTCTTTACGCTGGAATAAACTGAGATGAAAAAATAACTTACATAAAAACTAACATTTTTTTGTTTATCTCATTGCAGGTACGAGACTGGAGAGTGGCGGTGTTTGAAGGTAAAGTTGTTGTTGTTGTGAGGTGTAAGGTTTGCTCATATGGGTGACTTTGGAAGCAGAAGGGGTAGACTGAGACCTTGATGGTGACGTACACTTAGGTAAAAAAGTTCGCCTGTTATGCCACTGCGTCTGTTTCACACTTTTGGCATGTCCGTCACTTTCCTCCCTGGCGCAACATACCAGAGCATCATGTGTGACTAAAGAAACATACCAGGCCTCCCTCTGCTCAGGAATATTAGCCAGGAAAACATACCAAGCCTCCCTCTGCTCAGGAATATTAGCCAGGAAAACATACCAAGCCTCCCTCTGCTCAGGAATATTAGCCAGGAAAACATACCAAGCCTCCCTCTGCTCAGGAATATTAGCCAGGAAAACATACCAAGCCTCCCTCTGCTCAGGAATATTAGCCAGGAAAACATACCAAGCTCGGGATTATTAGCAGACAGAGAGAAGTGAAATGTAGAAGGGATGAAACATTATTACCTTTGTCTCCTACTTTTCATGAGGGGAAGGTTGTGTGTCAGGCAGTGGGTTGGATGCTAGAATTCCCAGTACAAAGTGAGCCCGTGTGTTGTAGGAACTTTAGACACTGAAAATACGCTATGTACTCGTGTAATTGTGTATGTATGTATGTATGTGTTGTAGCAGCTGACTTGCGCACACACTTGATATGGACGCGCACCTCTTGTATACTGTACATGTTTAAGCCGCGTGTAATGGATTCTGAAGGACAACTGATCCGTATAGCCGTGGTGTTAAGTGACCCGCCCCCACCCAGTGCTTTATGCACTAGCACAGGTGTGGAAGGGAGTGAAGAATGAGAAATATTTGCAGATGTTTACCTAGTGTAAGTGGCAGTGTTTGTGAGGGAGAATCCGTATGTCATTGACAGACCTCGAGACTGTGAACACATGAAAGGACACATTGCTGTACCCTGTTAAATATTTCTTTTATGGGATCATGCCGAGGTCAGAAGGATGGGTAGACGCACACGCTACCGGCCTGACCACCAGACACTTTACGATAAACGGTTTAGACCACTTTACCTCTTAAGTCACGCTTAATTTTTTCCACTTTCTTATCTGAATACTTACACTTTACTTGATGTAGTCTCCTGTACTTAAACACTTGAGCTTCGTTTGGTTCATCTGTGTTAGTTGCGTGCATCCACTTGACTTAACCTGCTTCAAACACGCTCACTTTAACCAATGTGTGTATTGGACATGTGCTCAGTTTATAGTGTTCTGTCTGTCCTCTACCATCGTCACTCCCTTCCCTACCCCTCCTCCCCATCTCACTATATATCGACACATGTATTACGTCTCAATACATATCTGAGGAGGGTCCAGTTAGGGCTAAAACTGTTGCACCTTCCCAGTAAGCATCATTTCCTTATGCAGGTGTAATTCTGCCATGATCATTGTTAGCACTCCACAATTTTTTTTTTCTTTTTTTTCACGGTCTGGCTTAATTTCTTCAATCCGTAGACGCTGTTTTATATCTTATTCTTACTGCCTTCGTACGGTTTTATTCAGCTTCGGGAAGACTGCCATCAACCCCTCCAGACGATTTCAGAGTGCAGGTATTTGGCCTTGTGTGTGTGTGTGTGTGTGTGTGTGTGTGTGTGTGGGTGGGTGGGTGGATGGGTGTGTGTGTGTGGGTGTGGGTGTGTTTTAAGTGGTGTATCGTCACTTCGTTTTTTCTCTATTTTTTCATCTTTCTGTCTTTCTTGTTTCTTTACTACTGTGTGGGCTTTGTTTTTCTATTTTTTTCCCCTCAGTCCTTTCCCTCCTCCCTTATTTTGTTTGTACGTTTATTTCTTTTCTTTTCTTTCCCATCATTTCATCCATCCATCCTTCATTCATTCGTTCATTATGTTCTTCCTTCCTCCCTTCGCTCCTTTCTCCCTCCCTCCCTCCCTGTCCCAGCTACAAATATTAGTAGTATCGCTGTGTGTTGCCCGTAAGTCTGTCACTACCTTAAGGGCCAGAGCTTGTTGTGTGTTTGTTGCCTTTGTTTCGATGGTCCAGTCTTTGCACCTTCCTCACTACTGCCTGACTCTCTGTCTCTTCCCTTTCTTCTTTCTTTTCTCCCTTTTTTCTGTCTTCCCTTCACCCTGGCTTACTTCTCGTTTCCTTTGTCTCATTTTCTTCCATCGACCCACGCACTCTCCTTCCCTTTCCCTTTCTTCCCTTCCCTTCCCTTCCCTTCCTTCCTTCCTTCCTTCCTTCCTCCCTTTCTTTTTTCCTTCCTTCCTCCCGCTCTCCCTCCCTCCCTCCCTTCCTTCTTTTTCCCTAACTTCTTCCCACCCTTCTTTTCTTCATCTGCGTGACTTCTTCAGACATCCACTACCAGAATTATTCATCCCAACATCCCAAACTGCACTGCCTTAAAAACAACAAATATTTGCCGGGTCGTTGCGTCTTCCCCGAAAGGCGGATTCACGCTGGTGCTTTTTTCTTACACACACACACACACACACACACACACATATATATATATATATATATATATATATATTTACAGATGCCCATTAGAACAGTTGCTGGAATCGTCAGGAACCTTCGACACCCCCCCTTTCTTGCTTGCTTGCTCTCTTGCGTCCTTCCTTCCTTCCTTGTTGGTTTAGATTTCGTGACACCCTTTCTTTAGCGATTTATTTTGCATATTACACGCTCTTATCCTCTTGAACGTTACTGAGGCAAATTGTGTCGGCGATAAAAATGTATAAACGCCATAAATGACAGTACCAAGGTGTGACGTGCATAATAAGTCGCTAAGAAAGACATTATCTGGCACCTGGGACCTCGCACGCCACTCAGCACCGTCCGATTCTTTATATTGTAGATATTTTTCTGTTTTTTTGTAGCAAAGGGTTCGCCAAAATTTCGGGTACAAAATCCTCGCCAAAATTTCTGAGCCAAAAGTTCGCCAGAAAATTCGCGTCTTCTGCTGCCCACTTTTCTATTGTGGCTGATGCTCCTTAACGAACGGAAAAAGTCTGGGTATGATTTTCTGTCCATAGGTGACTGTCTTTAATACGATTGGTCAGGAATGAAGGTTATTTATTTATTTATTTATTTATTGCGTCCTTTCTGTACAATCTCTCCCTTCCTCACTGTTCCCTGCCTACTTCACAGGTCGCTGTCTTCCCCTCTCTTAGTCTCCCATTTTGTCCCCTCCCTTTATACTCACGCCCTCGCATGTCCCGAATGTGAAGTAGTTGCAGTGGAATGTTTATCTCTGACTACTCGTGTTGGCCGTGGTTTCATACAACGCCGAGCTGGTGGGAGTGACCGTCCGTGGAACTAATTGATTACGGCAACTATTTTCCTGCCTGGTTCACGTGTTTGTTATGTCGGTACCGTGTGAGGTAGAATCATACTGTTAATATACTTTTGACGTAGAGAATGTATGCATGTTTGTTGTATGTATATATGTTTGTATGTAACAGCTACGAACCCTGAGAAACGTTGATAATAAAACTTTGCACACTCAGTCACAGGGGATCCAGTAGCTGACATTCCAAGCGTCGTTCAGGTTGATGCCCTCTGAGAAGACGCGTTTTCCCTACCCATGACGTCGGCAGGTGAATTGTGGCAGGTTGTGTGCGTAGAGTTTTATCAATTATAGCTGTCACACTCCACCTGCCAACTGGAAGACAAGTACCTGAGCAAGCACAGAGGGCAAAAGCGCTTGTTTTCATTAGGTTAATAGTAACAGTTTTTCATATCCATATATCTACTGTATCTGTCATCCAGTCCTGTCAGGTGCTTAGAGACCCTGGACTATGCACCTCAGTCCTGACATTTAAGGCGAGAGTAATCAGTCATTCTTCCCTGAGTAACATTATTGGTTATACAGTTACCACCCAACGTGGAGATGACCTCGGTTACAGGAAACCAGTCGACGTGCCACATAATGTAGTCACCAGAGTGTGCCACTACATCGAATGAGTGGATGGTGGGCGTCCCACAATGAAACACTTTTTATATTATGACGAAGATGATCCAGGGTTCATTGACTCACCGACCCAGCGGTGATCTCAACCCCAACTGTCAGCCAGATGGTTGAATTAATGCAGAACGGGTGTGTTAAATGTGGGCAGTGTGACGCCGCCCTAAGTCTGTCACCATCGTAAGGGCCGTGCCGTGTGTGTGTGTGTGTGTGTGTGTGTGTGTGTGTGTGTGTGTGTGTGTGTGTGTGTGTGTGTGTGTGTGTGTGTGTGTGGACATTCTAGTTGTGTTGGCTCCTCATACATTCATCTGTCCTTTCTTCTCGCATTCTTTACCTTCCTTTCTGTCTTTCTCTTCTTATGACTTATCTTTCTTTTCTTTCTGTCCTCTTTGTTCTATCCCTTCATACTTCTGTGTTCCTTCCTCTTCCGGTACTTCTTTCATTTTATCATATTCTCACTCCTTCCACGGCGTTTGTAATTGTCCTTTCATTTATTCATGGTCTTTATTCCTTCATTCATTCTTTCATTCATTCATTCCTTCATTCATTCACTCTTTCATTCATTCATTCCTTCATTCATTCGTTCTTTCATTCATTCCCTTTGCATTCCCCTCCCCCACTGGCTCTTAAAGGTGTGGTAATGGTGGATTAACTAAGCCTCTTTCCACACCCCTTCCCTCCCTGTGCCCTTTCCCCCTCCTTTCCTCCTCCCCCTCCCTTTTTCCCCTCCTTACCCTACCCCTCCCTGCCCCCCCCCCTCTAAGCAGGTTGCAGGGCGGTGAAAATCGGTCTGTTACGCGTAGTTATGACCACAACAACCCCCCACCCCGACCTTTCCCTCCCTCCTCTCCCATCTCCCCTTCCCTCCCTTCTCTTCCACCTCCCCTTCCATCCATCCTCTCTCACTTCCCCCTCCCATTGGCCTATCCCTCCCCCTTCCTATCCACCCTCCCCTACTCACACCCTCTTACCTATTTTTCATCTCTCCTCGTCACTCACCCTTTATCCCCCCTCTCTCCTCCCTGATCGCCCCTTCCCAAGCCCATCCCCCTTTTTCCCCTACCTTGCCCTCTGCCGTCTTCTCCCCTCCTTTTCCTCTTCTCCCCACTACTCCTCTCCTGTCCATCTCCCATTTCTTCTCTTTCTTCCCGTCTCTTTTTGTCAGTTCCCTCTCTCTTCCTCCCCTTAGCCTCTCTTCCTCCTTTTCTCTCTTCCCCTTTCCATCCCTCTCTCCTCTTCCTTCCCTTTCTCTCTCTTCCTTCTCTGTTCCCTCTTCCCTTCATACTCACAGCCTACCCTAAAACACACTGCCTCAGAAGGACCAGTAGACATGTTTGTTTCCTCCTCCTCCTCCTCCTTCTCCTCCTCCTCCCTGCCTTACCACCTGCCTACCCATTTGCCTACCTACCTGTATCTCCCGTTTGTCGACCTCGTGTGTGTGTGTGTGTGTGTGTGTGTGTGTGTGTGTATGTGTGTTTGTGCGTGCGAGTAATGAGGTTGTGGACGTGTAATGAGGGTGTGTAATGAGTGTTTATGTGCGTGTAACGAATATATGTGTGTGTGTGTGTGTGTGTGTGTGTGTGTGTGTGCGTGTGTGTGTTTAAAATGAATATGTATGTGCGTGTTCGAGAGTGTGTACGTGTTGTGTATGCGTATAATGAATGTGTGAACGTGTAACGAATGTGTGTAGATGTGTGAAAGAAGCGTGTATGTGCGTGTAATTAGTGTGTGTAGGTGTAATGAATGTGTATGTGTACGTGTGTGAGTCAGCAGGCCTCAGCACCAGGGTGTCAAACACTCGCCGAATTCCACGTTACGGATTCCTTAACACGACCCCTCCTTCTCCCCCACCTCCTCCCCCCTCCTTCCCCTCCCCCTCCCTTTTCCTCCCCTCCCCTTCCCTCCCCTCCCCTTCCCTCGCCCCCCTCCTCCTTCCTCTTTCTTCCCTCCTCCCTCTTCATCTTCCTCTTCCTTCCCCGTTCCTTTTTTCTAATTCTTCCTTCCTCTTTCTCGTCTCTTTTCCCTTCCTCTTCCCCTTTTCCATCCTCTCTTCTTCATCCTCCTCTTTCTCTCATCCTCTCTTCTACACCCTTTTGCTTCTCCCTTCCTCTCTTCTCCCTCTTCCTTCCTCTTCCTCTTCTGTTTCACCTTCCTCGGCACGCTGTCCTTTCATCATCTTCCACCCGTCGCACCCTCTCCCCCTCCTTCACCCTCCCTTTCCTCCTCTCCCATCTCCTCTCCATAACCCTCTGTTTTATTTTCTCTTTTATTGCCTCTCTCCTCCTAGTCAAGCTCCTCTTCCCCTTTCCCTTCTTGCTGTCCCTCTCCTCCTCCCTTCTCTTACCCTTTTCCCTTTCTCTTTCTATCCCTGTCTCTCTCCTTCCACCATTTCTATACTCTCCCTTTTTCTCTCCATCTTCCCATTTCTCCTTTCGACCCCTTCTCATTTCCTCACCCTCCCCAGTTCTATCATTTCTCCTTCTCTTCCACCCTTCATCTCTCCTCTCATTCCATTCCGTACTATCTCATCGCCTCTCATCCACTTCTATCCCAGTCCAACCTAACCCAAGCCAACCTGTCCCATCCTATCCCATCCCATTCCCTCTCCTGTATAATCCCTTCTCATCTTCATCTGTACCATCTCTTCATTTCTCTGTGCTGTCTGTCCCACTTTTTCCTACCTCTACCTTTCCTCTCCACCATACTCGGTTCTCTTCTTTTTTTCCCCTCTTCTCCCATCTCATCTCTTTCTTCTCTTCCCACTCCACTTCCTTCCCTGTCAGTTCTCTCCCTTTGTCTCCCCACCCGCTTCCCATGCACAGGCCTCTTCCCTATTCCCTTCCCTCTCCTTCACTCACTGTTTCTTCACTCGTCTTTTATCTAATCTCATCTCTTTTATTTCTCCCCCCCTTTTTTTTTCCATTCATCACCTCTCTTTTCATCAGTATTTCTCACCTTCACCTCTCTCCATTTCTCTTCCTCTTTTTTTTTTTTTCCCCTCCCTTTCCAGTGTTCCATCCCTTTGCTCTGGACTCTCCCTTTCCCGTCACCTGCATATATTTTTCTGATTTTTCTGCATTCTTCACGTCCATCGCTTTCTCTCTTTCCACCCTCTTCATCCCCTTCCCTCTTCACTTCTCCCCACTTCTGCCCTTTCTTTTGATTTTCCCCACCATACCTCCTCCCTTCGGCCCACCTTTCCCCAGTCCTCCTTTCCTTTCATCTCTCCCCCTTTTCTTCTATTCTCCCTTTGCCTCCTGCCCCATCCATCACTGTTTTCTTTTTGGATTCTGCTCACAAAATCTTTCCTTTCCTTAATCCCCTGCCTTCTCTCTCTCTCTCTCTCTCTCTCTCTCTCTCTCTCATTCTCTCAACTCTTTCTCCTCCCCCTCCTCATCCTCTCACTTTTACCCCTCTCTTTTCTTCTCTTCTTCCCAACTCCCTTTTTCTCTCCCCCATTCCCCTTTCCTTTTGCCTCCTTTTTACCCCTATCAGTCCTTCCCTTTATCTCTGCTCGCTTTTTCTCTCATATCCTATTCCCTCTTGCTCCTCCTCTCTCGTCCGCCCTTCCATTTTCCCTTTCTTCCCACCTCCTTGCCTTATTTCAATGATTTGCACCTTGTAAATACCCCCAGTCTTTTACTTCCCACTTTCCTCCTCCTCCTCCTCCTCCTCCTCCTCTTTTCATCTCTTGTTTTACTCTCGTCTAGGTCGTCTTTTCTTTTTTGTCTGCGCTTCACACTTTCTTTAGCATCTGTGTTTGTTTTGTTGTTCCTCTCTTTTGACTTCTTCATTCCTCCTTTGTCTTCACCTAACTGTGCTGTACACTTAGGCTTCCATTGTGCATTCTTCTTTGTTTTCCCCTCTGTATCTTATCGTTTTGCCTCTTTTTTTTCGTGTAATATCCTTTTATATCGCCCTCGTCTCCTCTCCCATATGTCTTTTGCCCCACTCCACTTTCTCCGTATTTCCAGCTTCCTTTTCTTTATCATCCCCTTCCCCCCACCTTTTTTTTTTTCGTTTCCCTCTTCTCGCCTGTTTCTTTTCTGTAGCTGTTCTCTAATGCTTTAGTTCTTTTTATGTTTTATTTTTTGCCAAGTCTAATGTGTCCCTAACTGTGTCACTCAGCGATTTAGACTTTTTTTGAAGGTGGGGAGCCAGGCTTTATTGGGTGTGAGTTGAGGAATTTGGGGGAGTGGGTGGGGGGACCTGCGTCATCTCGGAATAGCCGTAAATATAACAGAGGGGCAGAGTAAATATAACAGAGGGGCAGAGCAGAACCAGAACCGCAAGGGTGTCATTTAAGTGCATAGCCAGTAACTAAATACTTTTCCCCATAGATTTCTGAAGGGGTAGGTGCGGCTATCAAAGGTGTCCCGTGTCTTGTTCTTTGTCCGCGTTTCCCACTTCTTTGTCTTCCACTAACCTTGCGTATTTCTTTCTTCTCTAGCCCTCACAGCTCGGAGGTATCCCAGTGGTGAGTCAAATCATCTGGTTTTGGCCACAGTAAAACAAAGTCGTCCCCTGAGATTACAAAGAAAAAAATAAGTGTTGATGATCTCTCTGTACCGCCTTTCATCCGTACCGCTTAATCTTGCTTTTTGTCGTTATCTTTTACGTTCCTTACTTAATCTTGCTGTTCATCGCTACCTTGCTTTTTATCATTGCCTTTTGTGATTTTAGCGAGTATTCTTCCTTAAATCATTATCCATGATTCTTAAATTTGCATTTATCTCCATCATCTGTGCTTCTTACTTAATATTGTTTTTATCGTTATCTTCTGTGTTCCTTACTTATACTATCTTTTTATCGTCATCTGTGTGTCTTACTTAATCTTCCTTTTAATAGTCTTCCTTGTTTTTTATTTAATTCTGTTGTGTATCGTTATCTTTTTGTGGTAATTGCCTCCATGGTGTTTCTCCTCTCCCTTCTACGCTTTCTTCCCTTCTCATTCACCTTCCTTCTCTACTTTCGTTTCTTTGTGCTTTCTTTCCCTTGTTCCCCTCCCTCCGTTCTCATTTCTCTCAGTCTCCCCTCCCCACCTTTCTCCTCTCACACTCCTCATTAGTACTTATTCCTCGTCTTCTCCTTACATTCCTCCCATCCCGTCTCGTATAATTCCTCTCCCCTCTCCCTCCCGTCCCTCTTGGTTTCACCTACCCCTCCTCCCTTTTCCATCCCTTCCACCTATTCCTCTCCCTTCTCCCTTCCTTCTCTCCCCTCTCCCTTCCTATCCTATCCCTCTCACCTCCCTCCTTCCCTCTCCTCTCCCTCCCTATCCTATCCCTCTCCCCTCCCTCCTTCCCTGTCCTTCCATACCCTCCTCTCCCCTCTCATTCTATCCCTCTCTTTCCCTTCCCTTCCCCCCCATCCTGTCCCCCTCCCTCACAGCCACCTATCCCTCTCCCTCCCCTCGCTTCCCCTTCTCCCCTCCATCCTCAGTCCATGTGGCGTAAAATCATGTTTGTGTTCTTTGTGCTGCAGAGGAGGGGTGGAGGAGGTGGAGAGAGAGAGAGAGAGAGAGAGAGAGAGGAGGGGAGAATAATCCCAATGAGAGGTTAGGAGTGAAGGAACAGAAGAGGTGAGAGGGGGAGAGCGAATGAGGTAAATGATGAAAGGGATGAAAATTAAGGGATCGGGTCAGATGGGATGGCAGGGGACGGGAAGATGAAAGGATAGATGTGGAAGATAAGAAATGGACAGGGAAAGAGGAATGTGCAAGAAAGATAGGAGAGACGAGATGAAATTTTTGGATGTGGATGAGGATGGTAGGGGACAGAGATGGAGAGAGAGATGTTGAAGATGAGGATGAATAGGAATAAAATGGTATGCGAAGGGAATTGGAGAGGGGAGAAATTATGAAGATGAAATTGGAAGACGAGGGGAGAATTAGAAGATAAGAGATGGACAGAAGGATGAAGAAATGGAAGGATGATGAGGCGAGTAGAGAGGATGGATGAAAAGGATATTAATAGAGGGTAAGGATGAAGAGGAAAGGGACAGGAGACGGATAGATGGAAGGGTAGATTCAGAAGACATGAGATGGGTAGAGGAAAGAGGAGCTGCAAGGGGGATTAGTTGGAGGAGAGACGAAGAGGATGAAAATGAAGGGTAAGAACTGAGAGGAAGTGGACAGGAGACAAGCTGATGGAAGGGGAGATTTAGATAATGGGAGAGATACAAGGAGGGTTTGAGAGACGAGAAAATTATAATATTGGGGAAGTAGGGGAAAACGAGAGATGAGAACCGGAGAGGCACACACGGAGGATCATACAAAAATAGAAATAGGGAAGAAAATTACAGAGGATAAAGTTCTGTGGCAGCGTGAAAAGGATACATAAAAATACATAAACCCAGTATTTCTTGTGTGTGATCAGTGTAGAGGTGGAGATTATGGCAGTAGTTTTGGAGGTAGATGCTGTGAATGTGAAAGAAAACTAGCAGAACTAGAGGGAAGAGTACTGGAGATATGTAGGCAGGGGCACAGGCAGAGATCAAGTTAAAGAATGTTGGTGTAGAGGCAGTGGTACCAGATCGATGTAGAGGAAGAGTTAGTTATGGCAGTAGTTTTGGAGGTACATGTAGTAAATGTGGACGAAAATCAGCATAACTAGAGGAATGAACAGTAGAGGTATGTCAGCAGAGGTAAAGAGGAAAGCAGAGTAGAAGAATGTTGAGGAAGAAGTAGTGGTGGAAAAGTTAATTACATGTGGAGGGAATCAAGGAGCAAGAGACCATTTGTTCTTTCGTGGTTGTTCGTTAAAAGGTAAGCTGTGACGTGCCTGATCTCTGAGTCTAGTTTAAGGAGAGAAAAGAAGGCTAATTGGGGCTCAGGTATGCATAGTAGAGACGGAGGAATGTCTATAGAGGAGGAGGTAGAAACAGCAGAGACTGAGGAAAAACTTCAAGCCTGCAGAAGTTGAAGTGGATGTGGAAGTAGACAGTACAAGTGGAGATAGGGACATAAGAGAGACGTGATAGTGTGTGTGTGTGTGTGTGAGGGACCGGATGTAAAGACCTTCAGGATTATACTTTACCACAGTCACGTCCAGCAAGCAGGATCAGGCTACTGCCCAATGACTCACGCCCTGCTTAACCCTGTCATTTCTGGCGACAGACTTTTTATTTATTTATTTTTTGGGGGACCTTACATCAGAATCAAACGCATTTTTTTTTTTTACCTGAGAAATTCTACATACACACATAGGTTGTACTTGTGACCAGCTATGGTAGTAATGGTGGTATTACGAGAGAACATAGGATAAAAACTGCATTGGACCTGTAGTCCCATACGAAGCAACTTTTTGTGAATGAGAAAAGTATAACATAACAGAGGGCTGCCTCCGCCCACCAGACCCTCCAGTTAAAACCCACAGGAGAAGGAGAAAAAAATCAGAAGGAACACCGAAGCAGAAAACTTGGTGTACTGAAGTAATCCTTGTAGGGAAGAATAATGAAGCAATACAAACATCGGTTTGACCGTGATTTTGCACTGTCTAATTATTGATAGGCTACGTCCACCATTCTCTGCGTAACATTTATTGCTCTTATTATTAAGCTGATTTGTTAAAACCTCAACGGAACTGGCAGCTTCTGTGTTAATAATAATGGTGGTGTTCATGGTGGTGGTGTTAGCAATGATGGTAGGCGTGTGGAGGGGCAAGGGGTGATGGGGGATGGAGGAATGGGGAAGGGGAAGGATGAGGGAGGGAGGGGTCCGGATCGTGACCAGGGGCACACTTGAAAGGTTCTGAGCGGGTGGTCGTCTGGAATCCTTACCACCGCTACCATTATCCTCATCACACCCCGTCCTGCCAACCCTATCCTGCCTCCTTATACCCCATCCTGCCTCCTAATACTCCATCCAGCCTGCCTCCCTTCTTGCTGTTTCCTGCTTCCCTTCCTACCCTTTCCTTCCTCCTTGCCTACCATATCTTACCTCCTCACACCCCATCCTGCATACCTTATCCTACCCACCTAATCCTACTTTCCTCTCTGCCCTGCCTCTCTCCCTACCCTGTCCTCCTACTACCGCTCATTTGGCCTCCCTGATCTATCGTCCCTCCTCTCCTCCCCAGTACCAGTACCACCGGATCCTACCTTCCCCACCCCTTTTGCCTATCTCCCTATCCCACATCCTCTCTTCCGTACACCATCCTGCCTCCTCCTAACTCTGTCCTGCCAGTCCAGTGTGCTCTATCCTACCTACCAAACCTACAGTGTTCTGCCTCTGTCCTTCCTTCTTTTCAACCTCCTTTCTTCCTCCATGTCTATCCAGTATTTATATCACCTCGTCCTACAGTCTCACCTCTCTTTTACCTCCTTTTCTTCTTCGACCGTCCTCTCACAGTCTACTTCAGTACTGCACATGCCTCATCATATCTTCCTTCCCGCCATACCCCTCACCTCTAGGATGTATTTAATATTTCCTGCTACCCATAGGCGGTTTTTATTCAGCTCAAGGCCGTTTGTACTTCAGGCAGTAGAAAATAGACAGACTTAGCACTCTCTCTCTTGGTCTTCTTTCCTTATATATGTGTCTTGTCCTGTCTCTTTTGATATGCATTTGTTTAATTTTATTCATTTTGCTTTTATCTCTTTCTGTGTGTTGTTTTCTCTATTTTCTTTGCCTTCCTCGTTCAACTCTTTGTCCCTTGCAAACTATCCTGATATTTCTTTCTCTTGCATTTGTTGTACTGGTATATGCTCTTTTTTTCACATTTCGTTTCTTACTACCCTAGTCAGTTTTGATTTGCCCTTTACGTCATATCCGTTCTGTCACTTTCTGCTTCCTTCTTCCTTCAAGCCCCCACTCTCCATTTTACCATTCGTAACTTTCATTCAACTTCATCTTCCCAATCTCCACCATACCTCTTTCCCTGTCCCTCCCATTTTAACGCATACCCTCCCCACTGCCATCCTACTTCTTGTCTCCATTGTACTTCACTTTTCCCATACTTCCTCATTGCTTACTGTTCCGCTCTTCCCTGTTTGACTTACCTCCATCTTCTCCTCCCTCCATTTTTCATCCCCACCTTCTAGCCCTTCTCCCATTGTATCTCACATCTCTCTCCACTCTTCATTTTACCTCTCATCTGTCAGCTTTTCGTCTCCTCCAGCATCTCCCCTCTACCTTCTTAACTCCTTCTTGGCAGGTAAGGGAGGAAGGAGACTCACGTGGTTCCCGGTGAGGAGTCACGAGTATCAGCTGATGATGGTAAACAAACTGTCAGCTGATCATGACCGTAAACAATAGGGTCGCGTGTGTGCGGAGTGACACGTGCGGAGTGAGAGCACCTGCACCTGCACGAGCACCCAGACCTGCAGCTGAGGCACGGCAGGGGGTGGATTATTGTGAGAGGGGAAGGGAGAGAACAAGGGAAGAGAGAAAGACATACAGTGGTAGAAGTGAAGGACAGCTGGTGTAAGGGAGGAAGAAAACGTAATAAGCAAGGGAGCGAAGAATGAAAATGAAGAATACGCATTGAGACAGCATCAGTGGTGAAAGTAGGGGATCAAGGTAGTGGAGGTATGGTAGAGTATTAAGAACAGCGCTATCAGGCCAACAAGGATCAGGATGGGTATGAAGGGAGAAAATAATGAAAGGGTAGACTGTGAAGAACAATGGTACTGTAACAAGCATAAGAACATGGGAGAGAAGAAGGGGATAGTAGGTACTGCGAAAAACAGTAACAGGTGGAAGGGTTGAAGTGAAACGAGTGGACAGTGGAGATAGAAAGTAAGGGAAAAGGGGTGTTGAAAACATTAACAGATGTAAGGGTAGGAGAGAAGGAAGTGCAAAAGACTATTATTAGCCGGTGTAGGGCAGGGACGGTTGTATGAGAGGGCAGGGATTGAAAAGCATGTAAACAAACCATGGAAGGGTGAGAGAAAGAACACAAACAGCGGCACAGAAGGAATAGGCAAGGGGGATACGATAGGGCATGGTAAGAGCAAAGCAGAGCGAGACAAAGACAGTGGCGGTGCAGTGCAAAGCAGGGCAGGACAAAGACAGTGGCGTACAATGCAGACCAAGGTAGGGCAAGAGCAGGTAAGCAAGGGCAGGGCAAAGCAGAGCAGAGCTGAGCAGAGCAAGGCAAGGCAAAAACAGGAAAAGAAGACGAGGGCAGGACAGGGCAGAGCAGAGAAGAACAGTACAACGGTAGGTAAGGACAGAACAGAACAAAACAAGAAAGGAAGAGAACAGGACAAAAACAAGGAAATAACAGAGTAGGATAGAACCACTGAAAGGGACAAGCCAAGACAAAGAGAAGTAAAGTGGCAGTACAGAGCCAGGCAGGATAAAAGACGGCGGCAGCACATGGTGGAGCAGAAGAACACAGACAAAGTACAGGCAGGGTAGGACAGAGGAGGAGGGGGAACCAAGGGTAGGTTAAGACAGAGGAGAATGAAGGTAGGACAGGCAGATGCAGCCCAGCCAGGACCCGCCCCCTCATAATGCCTCTGATGTGTCTTGTGAGGCGGCGATACAAGTTCACTCAAGGGAGATTTCCTTCCACAAGGTGTAATGATTGGGACGTGACGTAGATTTGGATTGGATATGGGCATGTGAATTGAAGGACGCTGGGTTGTGATGTATGTGTTGTGTTATGATGTACCTTAGATGGTATGATTATGTTTATAACCTCCTACAGCAAACAGCCTCGAAAGGACTAGTAGATCTGTTGCTGTTTGATTTCTTTTGTACTCCTTTGCTATAGGTTATGTACTGGGATGTGAAGGACGCTGCGTTGTGATGTACAGTACCGTATATGTTGTGTTATAATGTGTGTGTTGTGTTATGATGTACCTTATTATTGTGGAGTGGTGTTATGTGTACCATGTGTTGTACGTGAAGTGTTATGTTGTACCGTATGTTTGTATGTGTTACGTGTTGTGATGTGTAATATGGCTCTTATGTGTTATGATGGGGTGTTTATTTGAACGTGGTGGATGTTGAGGTGCGATGTGCTGTGCTAGATTGTGTGTTACGGTATGTGTAGGTGTGGTGTATGGCATATTGCTTTGTGATGTGATGGTGGGATTGCTATGGTGTGACTGTGTGGTGTAGTATTGTGGTGTTATGTGGAGCAGCTAAGGCTCATCCCTCAACAACAAAAAAAAAGATGTGTCTCGGCCTGGTGAGTGTGTGTGTGTGTGTGTGTGTGTGTGTGTGTGTGTGTGTGTGTGTGGCGCCGTTACAAGCTCACTCAAGAGGGGATTTCCTTTCACAAGTCATAATGTTTGGGGCGTGATGTGGATGTGGAGTGTGTTTGGGATTTGATTTTGGATATGTGTATTGTGATGATGTGTTGTTATAATGTGTAAGGTGTTTGGATGTGATGTAATTTTGTGTGTGTGTGTGTGTGTGTGTGTGTATGTGTGTGTGTGTGAACGGATTAACACAGCTCTATGTCAACCTTTTGCCTTCGTTTATATAATAGTTTTGATACTAGACAATTTCACTCCTCTCAGGGAAACTTCGAATAGGAGGGGTTAGACACAACATTCATTAACCCCTTAAGTACGGGAAGGCTTTACGAAATTGCATAAAATCCTCTGAAAATAAAATAAAATAGAAAAAACAAAGATTAATAAGTAAGCAAATGCAAAAGACGTCATGATTCACAAGGGTATAATAATTCACACACACACACACACACACACACACACACACACACACACACACACACACACACACACACACACGATTTCGGATCCTGGGAAGCGACCATGAACCACCGTAAGAGGAGAGCGTCCACATCCCCTACTCATATGTCCCAAGTGAGGCCCAACACAGGACATGACACTCGATTCACAGGCGTGTGTGTGTGTGTGTGTGTGTGTGTGTGTGTGTGTGTGTGTGTGTGTGTGTGTGTGTGAGAGGAGGGGGGGGAGTGTCAAACGTGTCAAGTATGGTGTAATGTGTTGTTGGGCGATGGTGGTATTTAATAGTGTGTGTGTGTGTGTGTGTGTGTGTGTGTGTGTGTGTGTGTGTGTGTGTGTGTGTGTGTGGCAAAAACGAGTGTACATTGTTGGTATTGAGTGTCGCTTGCTCATGCCGGCACTAGTCACGTGTGCTCCCTCCCCCACCCCCGAAAGAGGGAGAGAGAGAGAGAGAGAGAGAGAGCAGAAGATAAATAAAGCAAGCAAAGGAAAGAGGAGGAAAGCAAATAGTAAAATTATTTAGGCAAGAATTAAATGAATGAGAGAGAGGGAGAGAGAGAGAGAGAGAGAGAGAGAGCGGGGTATACTATCTCAAACACATCAATGCCAATCTTGACCCACCCTGACCCTTTCCACTAGACCTCTGCCTCACCCTGTCCCCCCTCCCCAAACTTCCTCTCTCTCTCTCTCTCTCTCTCTCTCTCTCTCTCTCTCTCTCTCTCTCACTCTCTCTCTAAAAAGGAGCTGCCATATTCTTTTCATATCTTTCCATTGTTAATTAAAATCGTCGAGTTGGAGCTAGGAAAATAAAATTGGACTAATATACATGGACTTTCCTAAGCTAAGTGAATTTGTATGCCCCCTCCCTCAGTTCTTTCCTTCGTCAGCCTTACATTTCCTTCATACTTGTGCTTCCCCCCCTCTCTCTCTCTCTCTTCTCCATCCCCTTCCTCCCCCTTCCCTCCCCTTCTGCAACCCACACATTCCCCTTCCCACCTCACCCCTACCCTACCTTTCCCCCCATATCACCCCATGTCATACCTCTTCCCCTCAAGCCTCACCCCCCCCCTTCTGAAAGAAAGGGGGAGGGACGAGGGGGTTAAATGAATCGCGCGTCTTAGTGGTAAGGGGTAGGAGGGGTGAGGGAGGGAGAAGGAAGAGGGGGAGAAAGAGAGGGTCTGGCTTCCCATTCACAAGTAATCTATATATACCAACTACACTGCAACCATCTGGGCGGCTCTGTGTAGGAGAGAGAGAGAGACTGTAAGTTGCACGCTACTCAGTCTACTCATATTCCAGTGTTTGTATATGTGTGCGTGCGCGCGTGCATAAGAGTTTGTTGAACGCTGTAATCTACGCAGTCGCGCGTGTGTGTGTGTGTGTGTGTGTGTGTGTGTGAGTTCTACGCTACTCAGTCTACTCATATTCCAGTGTTTGTATATGTGTGCGTGCGCGCGTGCATAGGAGTTCGTACGCTGTATCTACGCAGTCGTGTTTGTGTGTGTGTGTGTGTGTGTGTGTGTGTGTGTGTGTGTGTGTGTGTGTGTGTGAGAGAGAGAGAGAGAGAGAGAGAGAGAGAGAGAAGGGGAAATGCCATACGTGCCTCACACAGGAATGGTCTGCCCCCCGCGGCTGGTCCTGTTGCTGCCTCACTCTCCTCATCTCATCTCATTGCATCTCTTCTCCTCTCCTCTCCCCTCAATGTATCTCCTCCCCACTCTTCTCTCCATTCCTCTCCTCTCCTCACTCATTGTATCTCCTCTCATCGCGTCTCCTCTCACTGCGTCTAATCTCCTCTCTCGTCTCCTCTCTTTCCTCTTCGTTCCTTCCTTTCCTTTCCTTCGCCTCTTCCCCGCTTCATATTTTCTCCTTTATATTTTCTATGTTTCCAGTCATGTATAATTTCTTTCTTGCTTTATGTAATTACTTTGGCCATGAAGGTTATGATTTAGTCTCGGTTTGTTTATCTGTGTTGTAGCAGCGTTACGAAAACAAACAGACTACCTAACTAACTATTGGATGGAACCGCACTAAATATGGAATAATAATTGAGGGCCATTATAGAAACAGGTGATTAAAGTTTGAGCGAAAACGGCCTGTGATCAACATAAAAACAAAAGGGGTGGGGGAGAGATGGTGATGCCTAAGTGGAGGTATGCGCTCTGTGAGTTAATTACTCCTGTCTGCTCATATTATTTCCCTACAGTCACATGGTTTCGTGTTTCATCATATTTCCTTTGGTTTCCTTTCTTTATATTTATTACAGAGTCTTCATTACTTCGTTAATATATTCATTCAGTCATCCATCCCTCCTCTACCCTTGACCTTTCACTCATTGTCCACTTATGTTATCTCTCTCTCTCTCTCTCTCTCTCTCTCTCTCTCTCTCTCTCTCTCTCTCTCTCTCTCTCACACACACAACAAAATATTAACACTAACACCACACACACACACACACACACACACACACACACACACACACACACACACACACACACACACACACACACACACACACACACACACACACACACACACACACACTCCTTTCATGTGACCTAGGCTACTTTCATTCGATACTTTGCTATTACTACTATATATACCTTGGTAAAATTGTTGCTTTATCTCGACGTAAGGTATCGAAATGAATGGTAGGGAATAGCTTGAAAAAAAATTAATGTATTTAATAACTTTTTTTTGTCATTGCAGGTACGGCATTGGAGAGACGGAGTGGTAATGATGGTGATGGCGGAGTGTGAGGTAATGTTGATATTGTGTGGTTACTTTATGTAGAGAAGTGGTGAGAGAGGTAGGAGAAGGTTGGAGAGAAACGGAGAAGGGTGGGAATGGAGATAGTAGGGGGATGGAGAGGGACGAGTAGTGAATGGAGTAGTGAGGTGGAGAAAAGGGGAACAGGTTGGGGAAGGAAGGTGCATAGAAGAGGATAGGAGGGAGGTGGTGAGGAGGAGAGGGAGTAGAGAACCGGTGAGAAAGGGAGAGGGAAAGGAGGATAGAGGAATATAGAAAACGGGAGAGGGATGGGAAAGGATGGATGGAACGTAGGCCTCCATACTGCCTACTGGGTTAATGACAGGAAGTGCCCCACCCCTCTCATCTTTCCCATCCCTCCTTCCCTCCCTCCATAGCGCCT
>NC_137024.1:52871651-52924151 GCF_032717465.1 Coenobita brevimanus | reverse complement strand
TGAGGATGAGCGGCTTGGAAGTGTGGAGATGAGAGGCGGTGAGATTTGTTGTCAAGTGGAAGTGTTACCAGTACGTGATGATGGGTTACTTATGGTTGGGGACGAGCGAAGTTCCGCTGATCCTACTGCTTATTTTTGGCAAGTGAAAAGTTAATGCAGCCTGACAGTACGAGTAGGTGGCACGGAGTGGCGAAAGGGTAAGATTCCACCGATGTTGTAACTTTTAGGCAGGTAAAAAAAGAAGCAGTACACTCCCAATCAGTATTATTTTTACAAGCTTGGGATTCCTTACTAATGATCAGTAATATTCTTGAATATAACTGATCAGATTGACAAGAAGTCGTTAGGTCTTTGCGCAGTTTGGAGATGGTGTAAATGAATTAGTGACAACAGATATGCAGTTCCAGACATAAATAACGGTTCACTTCACAGGAATAAAATACCGAGACAGGGACCGATGAATTTCGAAATCCAGAAACGCTGTCTTCAGAATCCAGTAGACTTTAAGCACAAGTATTGATCCTTTCAGTCCAGTGACGTTTTTTCTCTTGTATTCATGATATTTTCAGACGATTTTATTTAATATCAAGAGAATTTTCGAACTTGAAGAGAGTTTGATACATTAACCTTGTCAGCGCCGATCTCTGCCAAGTTGAACATAAACGTCTGGCGTTACGAGAATGAGATTTAAAATACGTCATCTTACTGAGGTGGTTATAAGTTTCATGAGTACCCAAACAAAAAATTTAGCGATGTTACTTAAGTTAAACTGTGCATGCTGGTGTGTGGTTTTGAGTGGCGGAAGGCGGGGAGAGGTGAAGGGACGTGACGGATGGAGTGTGTTGGGGCCGTTTTTGGTACGACCGCTTAGAAGGAAGGCTTGACATGGGCCGCCGGGCGTTGAATAGATAGACAGATGGAGCAGTAAAGAAGAGTAATAAAGAGTGACAGGAAAGATGGGAGAAACAGGTAGAGAGGAGGGTAGACACGGAAAAAGAATGATAAAGGTGAAGGAAGAAGTAGGCAGCACTACATCAGGTGCGTAGATGATGGTCGCCACTACCTAATGCACCAAGTTAGAAAAACAAAATCTGTATATACCGTAGATTAGGGGGAAAAAAAAAGACACATAATACCAGGCGATTTGCTGCTTGCTGGAAGTGAGTCATTGGAGCCGGAGATTTGCTACTGATAACAATGACCCCTCTCATGATAGGGACAACTCTGGTATGGAAACGCCAGGTAATTTGATATAGCTGAGAGTTGGCCAATGGAGTCTGAGATTGTTAGGCAAGCACAAAGAAGGAAGACAGACGTAAAAAAAAAAAAAAAGATAAAAAAGAATACAAAGAATGAAATTAGTCAGATATATACTGTACAATGAAAGAAAACCCAGACATACACAAAGAAAAACACACGTAAAGAAAGAAAACTAAAAAATGCCAAAACAAACACAAGAACACAAGGAAAGAAAACTCAAACATACAAAGGCAAAGAAAACCGAACCACAAAAATTCAAGTATACTCAAATAAAAAAAAAACACACACACCAAGATACAAAACTCAGACTGTAAGTACACAGGGATAAAAAAGAAGGTGAAATATCCATGCGAAAAAAAGAAAATACATTAAAAAAGGCAACTCACGTGAACAAAAAATTAAGCGATAGAAAGAAAACTCGGAATAAGTTACTCAAGGAAAGACCAAAGTGAAACTGAATAAAAATTATGCAAAAGAAAAGCATATCACTCAATGAAGTAAAGAAAGCCCACACGCAAAAAAATGCAAAGTATGTATAGAAAAAAACTCAGAATTGCAAAAGGAAAGAAAATGGATGTTAGGGGTTTAGGGGGGAAGAGATGTGTGTGTGTGTGTGTGTGTGTGTGTAACAAAGATCGGGCACAAAGGCATACAAAAGACAGTGGCCTGGAAGTATAAACAGTCTCTCTCTCTCTCTCTCTCTCTCTCTCTCTCTCTCTCTCTCTCTCTCTCTCTCTCTCGTGTGTGTGTGTGTGTGTGTGTGTGTGTGTGTGTGTGTTTCCACAAAGGCACACAACCCGTCAATTAACACATTGTAGAGAGTCGGCCATAAACCAAGTACGTGTTGAGAGAGAGAGAGAGAGAGAGAGAGATGGGGGGACGAAATCAGAATAGATGAAAGTTTGAAAATGAATGAATATTGGAGAGAGAGAGAGAGAGAGAGAGAGAGAGAGAGAGAGAGAGAGAGAGATGGGGGGACGAAATCAGAACAGATGAAAATTTGAAAATGAATGAACACTGGAGAGAGAGAGAGAGAGAGAGAGAGAGGTGGCTTATTAACACCTAGCGTGGGATGAGTTTGTGAGGAATGAAGGGGTGTAGGGTGTGGGGGGTTGTAGGGTGCGTGTGAACATCTAGAGGGAGGTGTGTCGTACCCTTGGAGGTATAAAGGACGATACCCCCTCCCTCCCTCTCTCTCTCTCTCTCTCTCTCTCTCTCTCTAACTAATCCTGTGACCATCTATTCACTCTTTCTCCCTTCTGTGTTTTTCTTTTTGTATAGCCTACTACAAAACTATTATTAATTTGACGTCTTTACTAACTCCTCATTAACTGATTGGCCGACTAATTCATTGTCTGATCTGTAACTAATTCTCACATGGTTTGCTCACACTAAAAGCTGATCATTTTTCTAGGTTAGGTTTCATTTCCTCTTCCTCTGACCAAAAGAATGTCAAGATAATCATTAAAATTACCCCAACTATCTGCTTTGTTAATGATTCTTCCTGTTTGTGTCGTCAGTGAAGTTTCTTCTTTAATCTCGTTTTTATTTACATCTTTGTTGTATATAATAAACAACAAGGGACCAAAAACATTACCCAGAAGCACTCCACTTGATCCCAATCCACAGGCTGACTTAATGCCATTTACACAAGCCCTCTGCTTCCCTGCCACTAGGAGAGAGAGAGAGAGAGAGAGAGAGTGTGTGTGTGTGTGTGTGTGTTTGTGTGTGTGTGTGTGTGTGTGTGTGTGTGTGTGTGTGTGTGTGTGTGTGTGTGTGTGTGTGTATATAAAGGTCGATTAGATTTAAGTATGTGCCTCTTATCTGTTGTGTTTGCATATAACCCATTCAGTACGATCACGTCGGACGATTTTCCTCAGCCTAAGGAATACCTCAGGTGATAGAAACTCCAGGAGTAGTGAACCCACTGAATACGATGACGCCTTTTTTTTATTATTGTTATTATTTTCATGTTACCGGCAGACAGTTTGCCAAAGAGAGAGATTATGGTGAATAGCCTGAACTTCCGATGTCTTACGTAGGAGTCCAGTACATCAGGTAATTAACCCTCTCAGTCCAACTACTTACGGTTTATTTTAGTCTTCCTCAGGCTTTTATTTACCTTTGGATACTCTGTTCGAACTGGAAAAATTAAATTCTGCTATCTTTGTCTTATTCTAGTGACTTATTCACACTCTTACAGGAAGTACCTAGCATGGACCAATTGGCCTTCTGTGTTCGTAGCAGTTCGAGAGCAAGAACGCTAAGAAAAATATCCCAGTATAAGATGACGTTTTAATTATTTCAGTCAGTCTGCCCCAGGACGATTGGATTCACGTGAACAAAAACCTGTGGCTGATAGAATTAAACAAAAAAATCCCAAGACCCTTTCACTACCATGATGCTCATCTCTTCTTATCACTCCAGAATAATTTTTACAGCCTTCGTAAGGATCATTCTTCCTGAAATAGTAAATATCATTATGCTGGACACTTCATAAGATGGGCAGTGTTTAGGCTGTATCTTTATTACTATAACGTCTTTTTTTTATTTAATTTTTGTGATCGTCAGTCAGTTTTATTCCGCGTAGGGAGAAATCTGTTATTGAATGGACGACGGATAGTCAGTAATAATCCCCTCTAAACGAGGACGTCTTCTGTCATCTGTGCGTGCTTCCTTAAGACGAATATATTCAGTTTAGGAGAGACTCTTAAGTGGTGGGGCTGGACATTGCCTTCATTAACACCTTCACTACCAGAGGACTTTCCTAAGCTGAATAAGATCGTCTTTAGTAAGTTCGATATGTAAATGACTTGGTAGTATATCTGTGTAATTGACTTAGTAGTAAATGACTTAGTAGTATATCTAGGCTGAACCTGGGGATAGCTAATAGATAGATAAATCAATCAATCAGTCAAAATTGTAATCATGGTATACGGGAGTAACCACTTCAATGACGTGTTGTTATATTGTTAGTACTGCCACCAGACCTTATTGTTCAGCTTTGGAGATGCTTTTCGAACTGCAAGTGTAATGCATGTATGTCCTTCTTTAACCCCTTCACTACAAGAGGTCTCTCGCAAAATGAATAAAATAGTCAGACAGTAGCGGGAATATAGCTTTAAAAAGACGTCCTCTGGGTGAAGGGATTAGCACAGCCTTGTTGCCAGGACGTGTGTGGGTTTGAGAACACTGACACATAAACACAATTGTGTTAGCATGGCGCCTCTAAACACTTGCCTCTTGTCACTGTGTTATACCTAATGAATTAATTGTGTGTGTGTGCTTAGGTCCGGTGGGTGAGTTGACGCGAGGAGAGAGAAGAAGAGGAGGGGGGAAGAGTTGAGAAGAGAGGAGGAGGAGGAGGAGGAGGAGGAGGAAGGCGACAGAAGAAGGGGTAGGAAGAGAGGAAGGAGGGTGAAATCGAGAGAGCGAAGAGAAATGGAGGGGGAGGATGAAAGGGAGAGAACAAGGAGGCATGGAGAGAGTGGAGGAGAGAATAGGAGCATGAAGTAGTGAGAAGAGGAAGGACGGGGACGTATGAAGGAAAGAGGAGGGGGGAAGCATGAAGAATATAAGTGGGGTGGAAGGAGGGAGGCGGATGGGAGAAGGGAGCAGTGGGTGACGGTAATAACAAGGTAACAGTTGGGAGGTAGCGCTGGTGAGGCAGGGGCAGGGGGGCATATGAGGGAGGGAGGAAGGGAAGAGGAGGCGTATGTGAGGAGAAGGGGGGGTTGTATGAGTGTAGGATGGGAAGGCGTATTAGGGATGGAGGGGAGAGGAGGCGCGGGAGGGAAGGAGGGAAGGAATGAGAGGCATATATTGGAGGGAGGAAGGGAGGGAAGAAGAGGGGTAACAGAAGGGAGGGAGAGGCGTATATTGCATGTGGGAGAGCAAACTCTATATGGAGAACAGAGGTAGAGGGAGGGGAAGGAGAGACGTAAATTACCAGTGTGAACAGAGTGGGGGAGGAGTGAGAGAGAAGTTAAGGGTGTAATGGAAGAGGTGAGGGAGGTTAGGAGCAGGAGGGGTGAGAGGAGATGTAGTGAGAAGGATGGGGGAGAGTATACGCAAGAGGGGTTGAGGGAGGAAGGAATGGAAGCAGGACGTGTAATGAAAAGGGGTGAGGGAGGGATGAAGAGGACGTAATGGGGTGAAGGTGTAATGGAAAGGGTGAGAGAGGGAGGGGGTGTAATGACGGGATGAAGGAGGAGGAGGTGTGATGGAGATGATATGTAATGAAAAGGAGTGAGTGAAGGAAAGGATGGAATGGAAGAAGGCAAAAGAGGAAGGAACATAATGGAGGGAGGGGGGAGGGTGTAATGGAAAGGGGGGGTGGAGGAAGGGAGTAATGAAGGGGGTTAATGGAGGGAGGGGGGATGTAATGGAAAGGGGGGGTGGAGGAAGGGAGTAATGAAGGGGGTTAATGGAGGGAGGGGGTGGAATGGAGGGGGAATAGGATGTAATGGAAATGGGGGGGGGGGTGCGTGAAGTAGCGTAGGGTCGGGGGTCACATACCGGACGTTCTCAACTAATTGTTCGTGATTATGGCTACTGCCGTGTTGTGGGAGGGAAGGAGGAGATGCGTGAGGGGATGGGAGGGGAGGAGGCGTAGATAGAGGGGAGGAGGGTTAGATAGAGGGAGAGGGGAAGAGGAGGAAAGGTGAGAGAAAGCAAGCAGGGGTAAGGGCGTGTGAAAGAGGAGGCAGGTAGGCAGAAAAAGCTTTGGTTAGAGAGACAGGGAGGGGATAGCAGCGTAGGTTGAAGGCTAGTGGATGGGACCAATGACAGGGAGAAAGGATGGGTGGGAAAGTCAGTGGTAAGGAGATAAAGGGAAACGAAACCAGGACTATGAGGGAAGAGGAGAGGAGGAGGGACGAGGGAGACGAACGGTATAGGGATGATAAACAGTGAAGTGGAAGGATAGGAGATGGGAATAGGACAGAGGTTGAGAGGAGAGGGAGGTAGAGGTAGACTGATAGGTAGAAGAGGAGCAGTGAAGTGGAGACGTGGAAATAGGGGAAGTAGAGAAGTAAGGGAGGAAGGGAGATGAGGTCAGTGGTAAGAGACAAGAGCAGTGAAGTTAAGGAGGGGGGGGGAGAATTAGGAGGGGGGAGGAGGAGGGGGAAGAGGGGAGGTAGGAATGGAAAGGAGGCAGGTAGGTAGGTAGGTAGGCAGGCGGAAGACCCTTTGATTATGGAGTCAGTCGATTAGTAATTTGTGGTGGAGGTTGATGGTAATTGCAAGGTTATATTGTATATTTAATCATCCATAAAATTCGGCCAATATTGGGAAGTGTCAGAAAGAGAAAGGGAAATGGGAGGGAAGGAAGGACTGATGGGGAGGGAAAGTAGGGGGGAGGGGGAAGGAGGTAACAGGAGAAATGGATATGAAAAGAGAGAAGGGAAGACGTAGGATAGGGAGTGATAATAGTCTTTCAATTTACCCCACTATTGATAGGCTATAAATGCTGGAAGGAGAATAGAGGGGGAGGGAAGGGGGAACTGATGGAGAGGGGAAACGAGGAAGGGGGGTGGGGAGGTTGGTACATTCAGGGGAAGTGGGAGGTTTAAAGGGAAGTGTGTAGTCGGCGGGGGGGAGGGAGGATTTGGGGAAAGACAGTGAGATAAGGAGAATGAGAATAGGAGGAAGAGAGACGGAATGTCGAGAAGAGTGAGAGAGAATTATTCTTGTCTTATTTCTCTGTATCCTCTAAAGTTTTTCCGTATCGTGTGTGTGTGTGTGTGTGTGTTTTGTGAGACACAATAATTTTAAATGTGGACGTACTGATGAATTATACAAGGTTAGAATACTTCATTATTTTTATTTGAGTCCTCTACTTGTGAATATGATTATTTTTTTTTTTAAGACTCTGTACACCATTTGCTTCGTTTCAGAGCATTTGTGTGTGTGTGTATATATATATATATATATTTGTGGTAGGTGAGGGCGCTCACCATCCACTCACTCGATGTAGTGCTGCTATCGGGTGTCTGCCCTTTCCTTTCCTTCATCCTTCTTTCCTTCCATCCTCTTCTGTCTTCCTTTCCTTCATTCTTTCCTTGTTCTTCTGCCTACGGGTAACTTTACACTCCCTCTTGTGTCTTTCTTTTCCTCATACTTTCTTCTTCCTTCTGCCTGTGGGTGACTCTACACTGAGTGACAAGCCAAAGGGTTTCTTGTACACCAGGAAACCATTTACTACGCTGGGTGGTAACCATATAACTAAATGGCGCCTGGTGAGTTAGTGGGTAATTAAGGTGATCCAATTGGATTGAGCCGGTGCAAATTTATATCCAAGGGGTGGTTGGGGTTTATTGGTCAAGTAATGCTGCTCAGGGATGATTGAGGCTCTCACTCATCTTTAGTGTCAGGACCATCTTGCCTTGCCCCGGGCTCCTACGCTCCTCATGGGATAACACTGGATTAGATGATGAATAAATGAATGATAATCAAATTACGCCGTCGTCAGTATCATTCATATAACTCATGTTAAAAACAGAATCGGACCCAACACTGAACCTTGTGGCAGTTCGCATGCTAAACATCTCCAGTCAAATTCTCTTTTCTGTATATGAAAAGGTATGGGAGATGGAGTACAAGAGGGAGGAACAGAGTTCGTGAAGGAGAGGTTAGGTGAGGTGGTGGAATGGTATGGGTGCAGTGCTGGTATGTAAATTGTTGCTCTGCCCGTGTCAAGGTGAAGACCCGAACCCTGGAACACTCGTTATTTACTCCGACATGTGGGGCGAGGGGCGGCATGGCAGCTGAGGATGGAGAGGATGGGTTCTTGTAGAGACAAGGGAGGGAGGGGTATGCAGGGAGAGAGTGGAGGAAGAGATGAGCATCAGGATGGGGGACTGGGGAGGGGTGAGCCTGAAGGATGAGGAAGCAGGAGTGCAAAGGAATAAAAAAAGGCAAAAGACCTATTGTTCCTTTCGTGGCTGCTTGGTATAGGAAAGGTTATACTTAAAATCCTACTAGTTAAAGACAAGGATAGGAAAGCTAGAGGCTCCCCCCTACCCACCAAACCTTAAGGGGGAGGGAAGAGTGTGCATGTTGGCAGGGATGTGTAAGGGCAGGGGAGGAGGGGGCATGAGGAGGGAGGTAAGGGAAGGATAGATGTGTGGAGAGGAAAGGGTGAATAAGGAACAGGGTAGGGGTGATAAGGAGGCAGGGAAGTGAGTGAGGGGGCCATGGGTGAGTAGGATGAGCAGGGAAGTAGGGAAGGGAAGGAGGGGTGTGATGAGTGAAATAGAGGAGGGAAGGGGAAGAGGGATGTGGAAAATGGAGAGAGAGAGAGAGAGGGAGGGGGGACAGGAAGGCCTACGACAGGGGTGACAGGAAAGCAAGGCAGGACAAGGGACACACACAGACAGCAGTAGGCACAGGTGAAGCCAGACAGGAAGACGGCGTGACAGACAAGTAGACAGGTACGTAATCAAGGTATCACAGACTAACAGGATGGACGACAGGTGATTGTACTTCCAACAAGAGTATCATTTTTGCTGCCACATCAAGAGTTAACTATCTGCTCTGTTATGACAATTTTTCCCATCTAGTTATTGCTGCCTCTGGACGATTTATTGAGCTTCTGAGATACCATTTGTAGAATATGGGTTTGTATAGTGTCCGTTAACCCCCCCCCCCTTTTTTTTTTTACTGTGACGTCTTTTATTTGTACTTCTTCCTATTGCTGGACGACTTGATTCGGGTTAAGGATGACTTTATTGTGTAGGGGGTAGAAAGTCTTCATTACACTCTTTCTCGATGACGTACTCTTATATTGAGGTCTAGTTAATGCCCTGTGATGTGATTCAGCTGAGGAGAGATATTCTGAAGGGTTGGAATTTAAACTAGTCTCCATTATCTCCCGTGCGATGTTGCCTCCGTTACTTGCTACTATCAAACTACCTTTAGTCTGGTGTATGCCTTTTTTTTTTTTTTCCTTCCTCTGTTCATCTTAATTGGAAGAAAAATATAAATTCTAAATAATTACACCGGTTAAACATTGGTCGTGAAGATGACAGCAGGTAACATTGCTTAGAACAAGTAGCAAATGGAAAGCTGAGGTAACAGTGGCAGCAGAGAAGTGGGTGTACGAGGTAGGCAGGCAGTGAACTAAATGGAGGCTTGATATCCGCTGGGCTGGGCTTTGATGGAACGTATTCTCCTGGACTTAGAGGCTTCTTAGCGCTGAATTCCTGCCATTGTTGAAGAATGTATTAGGGAATATCATGGTATAATATGCAAAACAAATCACCTAACGTGTGCTAGGAGTTCTAATTGGTACAAAAATATACCTCCAGGTTTTTAGACGTGAACTCATAAGCGTACTATCAAACCCATCAAACGCCTGTCGTGAGTACGTTTATTTGTGCTGGAAGGGCAAGGAAAAGATGGTAAAATGCCTTCACATGCTCCTTATTCCTCCTGCTGAATCAAATTTCTGTTGCGAGAGGAAAAAATGTCGTAAGTCACTTTGCGAATTATTGCTCGGCGCTGTATAGAGAACGTTATTGAAACCTGGCAATCAACATCCGTAGAATTATTCACGTGGGTCGCCAGCTCTCTCGCCTCAGCCTTCAGCACAACTTCATTCCTTTCACCACACCATCCGTATTACTGTATTATTTCTACCACTGTATCGCCACTACACTGCTATTTGAACCACAGTCTAGCCACCACACTTTTATCTTAACCACAGGATTCCCTCTACACGTTGATGTCAACCATAGTATCACCACCACACTGATGTTACTACCAGAGCTTCACTTCTACAGTATATTTCCTCTAGGGTGTCACTACTAATTAGCTGCCATTGCTTCCATTAGACTGCAGTTTATCTCGGTAGCCTCACCAGTTTATAGTTGTAGCATTTACCATCACGACTACCACCACTACCACCACCCCTACATTCGTCCACCATCCCCTTCATTTCGACTTCCCAGACCCTGTTTTAACTACCACCATTATTTACTCGCACGACCATCACCCACCACCATTTTGTTCCGCTACCACCATCATCTACCACCATCCCAACCAGCTTATACCATTTCCTTCATTTTAACTACCAGGACCTGTTTAACTACCATCACTAACTACAACTACCACCATCGCCTACCACAACTCTGCTACCACTATCACACACCACAAGGTATACCCCTACCACCATCAGCCACCACCATATTCATCCACCAACATCGCATACCACTACTGCCGCCACCACTCTGTTTCATTGCCACTCCTCACTTCTATTTTTTTTTTTTTTTCCCTACCACCAACACCATCACCACCCTTCTTCTTCTCCAGACCACCGCCCCGTCATCATGTACCACTGCCACTCTCATAATACCATCGCTGCCAGAAAACCGCCACTCCTACCAGTCACTACTATCTTATAAAATTTCCATTACCCTCATTCACACAGTACATCATTACCACAGCACAGAGATTACTACTGTGCCACTACTTACACCACCACTACCAGCTCAGAAACCACCAATTCCGTAACACCACCAGTCACATAATACCAGCACTCACTAAATACCACCACCACACTACCACTCAGTGCCACCACCTCTGTTCTAGCGCTGCCAACACCCATATCACCTCTACCACCAGCCATCCACCTCACTGTCTCCATGATCCCACCTCACACCACATTTTAAATAAATAAATAAATAAAAAACTGCCAGTCCCATATTGCGATAGATAGGGGTGTACGCCTCTGACATCCTCTTAAATATTCGAATTGATGCACACACCACTGGCGCCTCAGACCACTTCATCACTGTTCACTTAGCAAAGGCCATGCCACATTGAGAACATCAGCTCTCATATCAGACGAGAATACATTTCTTTAAATAATTTCATCGTTAGTGCGCCCGACTTATCTCAGTTCTGCATTCACGTACTCCTTCACTGGTGCTAAGTAGGATCCAACATTTAGTGGCACTCGGCATCCTGGATGGAACGAAGCAGCTGCGGCGTCATGTTTCCCTGTACTTCGCCATGGGGAAGGACCCTAATCCAACCCTGGTGAGGAGCTGCCTATCACAAGAGGGGCTAGTTCCCTACTCGATGTAGTGTACTGTACCTGTAGGACAGCCTTACAGAAGCAGTTGCTTATCTGTGGTTGACGGTTCAGCTCGGCATGACAGACTGGGGTTAAACAACAGCAGTAACTATCTTTTCACTTTTCTTTGTCCCCGCCTTTCATTTATTCTTGTTTCTCCTGACTTCCTCCATTCTTGTCGCTTCAACTCCTGGCCACTTATTTGACTCCCATCCTGATTCTCTTTACTCCCTAATGACGTCTTTTCATCACGGGTAGTAACTCTGTATGATTAAGAATTAATTGCGACTGAGTTTGCATTAATTTATGGAACTTTGAAATTATGTTGGTAATGATTTGAGGGAGACGTGCTGAACTGTAATGTGGTGCTGAAAGTGATGTGTAGTTTGACGGCGCACAAATTAATATCTGATGCCTCCGAACTGACCTGTATGTTGGCTAAAATACTGAACACGGAAAATATAGACTGTCCCAAGTCTGTGTAATCCGGAGAGAGAGAGAGAGAGAGAGAGAGAGAGAGATTTGACAGTGTTCCTCGAGATGGTGATCCCCTGGCATTGGCATTTGGATAGTGTCGTCAGCTGTGATAGACCGAACATAGAAAAAGACAAATGTAGGAATTCGGAAAGAACGAAAAAAATAAAAAATACATTGAAACGCTCCGCCAGTTGCAGGCCTGTGTACTGCCACTTTCCTTCCTCTTTACTCTTTGTCGTCTTTAACTCCTGATTTTTTTTCCCCCCCCACTTCCTTTTACCTGATCCCCCTCAGGCAGAGAGGTTGAACACAGGCTGTCTGGGTTATCGGTGAGGGGGTGACAAATGGTGGTGGTGGTGGCAACAGTGCTCCGCGATGTTATCAGTCACCCTCCTCTCCCTCCTTCTTCCATTCCTTCTCCCACCATACACGACTCTTCATTTCCCCATCATCACTAACGTTGCTCTTGAAGTACCTGTCACCACCACCAACGCCACATTCATCATACCTACTCCCATCACCATCATCTCTGCTGTCATCCTTCTCACCATTACTACCATCATACCTCCTGCCATTACCACCATCACACCTCTCACCAGTACTACTACCATACCTCTCACCATCGCTACCACCACCACATCTCTCGCCATCATTACTACCATACCTCTCACCATCACAAGCATAACTTTTATCATCATACCCACCACCATCACCATACCTTCCACGTTTACACCGTACTAGTCACTCTCGTAGCTTCCACCATCAAACCTGCACCGCATGGTGTGAGAGGAGTGGTGGTGGTGGTGGTGTGGGGGTGGTGTGATGGTGGAGGTCGGAGAGTGGCGTGATAACAGCGAGAAAAAATGTGTAGTTTAACGAGTTTAACGTTTAGCCGCCTCACACGAGTGATTGCTCTCTCTCTCTCTCTCTCTCTCTCTCTCTCTCTCGTACATTGTATATACCTATTTATCTATCTGTGTGTGTATATATATATATTTATTTATTTATATATATATATATATATATATATATATATATATATATATATATATTTATTTATTTATTTATTTATTTATTTATATGCTGTATATGCGGATATCTGCAAGGAAAAAGAAGGTTCGGTATATTCGGAGCGCTCGGGGTATACCGGTTTTCATTTTCCTTGTGGATGCTAATTTTGCTTGACAGTGACTCTCGTGCACCTTATTTAATGCTCTGGTAATATCTCGTGCACCTTATTTAATGCTCTGGTAATATCTCGTGCACCTTATTTAATGCTCTGGTAATATCTCGTGCACCTTATTTAATGCTCTGGTAATATCTCGTGCACCTTATTTAATGCTCTGGTAATATCTCGTGCACCTTATTTAATGCTCTGGTAATATCTCGTGTACCTTATTTAATGCTCTGGTAATATCTCGTGCACCTTATTTAATGCTCTGGTAATATCTCGTGCACCTTATTTAATGCTCTGGTAATATCTCGTGCACCTTATTTAATGCCATGTTAGAGTCTTGCCTGCCTCTTAATAATTTCCCATGACCACATTAGTCCTTGTGGCAGTGGTAAGTCAGGAGCATTAATTTACAACACACTGACATGGAACCACACCAGGCCGTAAAAGTAGCTGTGGTAGATTGAACCCCCCGAAATGAGAGTTGAACTAAATGAATAACCATATCTGATGAAGGTTAGAGAGTATGTGTGTTGTGGACGTTGTGTTGGGATGTTGAGTGTCACCTTACTGACGAGGTAGATGTGTGTGTGTGTGTGTGTGTGTGTGTGTCTTTTATTTGTGTGCGTGCGGTAGGCCTCTGTTGGTCACCCCCGGCCACACAGAATTGATTACTCAGCCACCCTACCGTTTACTCTAAAGTAGGCCTATCTAAACCTCCCGACCCCGTTATAGGCCTATGGAGTTACAGTCCATGGCATAAGCGACCTGTTTAATTCATGTGCGGGGCTAAATGAAGACGGGTGATGTGTCCGCCTAGTCATCCTGTCCGTCTTTTTTTTTTTTTTTTTTTTTTCCCATTCGGTGCCGTGAGAATGCGTCTGTCTTTTTTCCGTCCGATGCCGCAGGAGTACGTTCCATCCCTCCTCGTCAGACACTGCTCACCGTCCTCTCTCCTGTCCACCATCTGTTCTTTTGCAACTTCCCTATCCACCACCCTTCTGCGATTTCCATGACCTACCGTACCGTGTGCCTATCTCCTGTCCACAAACGCTCCATGTTTCCACTGTCCATCCACCCGTCCTCCTCCTGCCCACCAACCATTGGCGAATTCCCAGTGACCAATCAGTCATTCACAATCCATCCATCTGTCACCCCCCACCCTTGCATCCATCACCGCCCACCGACCATCCTTTTACCCACTGTCCATCCGTCCACCTATCCCGTGTCCGTCATAATTCACTAGTGCTCACCAATCATCCAGCCATCCATCTTTTATCAACCAGTGCCCACCTACTGCCCTCCTGTCCACCACAATTCTTCCATCCATTCATCCATCCCCTACACCATCATCCCTTCATCCATCCATCCATCCCCTGTCCACCATCCACCCTCTCATCCATCCCCTACCACCATCTACCCATTCCCTATCCACAGTTCATTCGCCAGTGCCCACCGACCGTCCACCACTACCCCACACACACAGGGCCCTCACCTTTTTGTTTTGGCTGTGTAATCATTAAGGCCGATTATTCAGTGGTAGAGGTGTGTAATTAAGTTGTCTGGGCGGCGCTTATATAGAGAGGGTAGGGGGCGGGTTTGGCTGGACACTGACAATGGCCTCCCCTACCGCCTTTTATTATAACCGCGACCCATCTTATATATCATTACTTTCACTGCCCTTATAAGAATTTCGAACTACAGCCACCAATACGCCTCTATCTCTGGCTCAGTCACCATCACAGTCTTTAACTACAATCACTATTACAATCGAACACTGGTATGAGATGCCTCGAAAGTTTTTTATGTAACAACAATCCCTCTTATACTGTTAGTCGTACTTTCGCTGCCCATATGACAGTCTTCTACTACATCCACCACCACACCTTTCTGTCGCTACAGTCACTATCACAATCCTTTAACTATAATCATATCACATACGAGCACCTACAGACTTCTTAACGCATTATACCATAATCACAACCCCTCTTGTGTAATTACTTCATTACCACTGTCGCTGCTACATTCGAAACCTCAGGCTACAGTAATTTTCACAACTACTTCTCTACAACCACATATCACAATCAGGCTTAGCACCCCCTCTCTTGTATAATTATTATGGTGATGATGATGAATAACCGTGCCTCTCACACAAGTACTTTCTCTCCCGCTACATTCATGAACTACAATCATTACCACAAGCGACCAACTGGCAGTGCACTCTGGCGCCTTATTGCTGCCCTGACTTACACCTCTGCCTCTCATCTCAGACTTGGCCGCGATAGAAAGCCCTTCACATACATTCTACCCTTACCCACCTGCAGTCCATCTTTCCATTCCCTCCTTCCATCTCCGCTACAGTGTCTTTTTATAACCAATTCTTGCTACTACCTGTCGATTTCAGTCAACTTTGGAATGTTGTTTAGTAGTGAACGGATTGATAAGTTTGTTTCTGGCTCCTGTGTTTCGAATAATCCTGAATTGAAGGATTAAAAGGCTCTCACTTTGACGGAATTGAAATGGTCTTGAAGTAATCAGGATATCATGTTGAAAGTGTAAAGATAATAAAGGGATAATGTACGGTGATTCTAACCCACCTTCAGTGTCAAGGGTATCTCCTAGGCTGTACACACACACACACACACACACACACACACACACACACACACACACACACACACACACACACACACACACACACACACACACACACACACACACACACACACACACACACACACACACACACACACACACACACACACACACACACACACACAGGGGCGGCGGTACACACAAGATCTCAGGTGCCACATAAATTATTCTAGGGCTGCCATGGGGGTTAGTGAAGATGAATCGGCCCCATTATGGATAGGATTAATGGCATGGAACTATGGGCTATAATTCAAGGCTCAGGCGGCCACTCTCACTCCTCCTCTCCCTCCTCTTACCACCACCAGCTTCACCTTTGCAAATTACTGAATGAATTTTGAAGGACAAGTGAATGCCAAGATGAATGAATGAATGAACTTTTGCAGATTAGTGAGCGAATTGATGGATGAATGCCTTTTAGGATGAGTGAACGAAATGATGACTTAAAAAGACTGAAATAAGATTGAAAATACAAATCTTACAAGACAGACTACCGCTAGTTCCTCCCCTTCCTCTCACCAACCTGACCGCCGACTCCACCTTTGCAAATTAATAGAAGTGAAATGTGTCTGTACAAATGAATGAATGAACTGTTGATCGTGTATGTGACTTAAGGTGAAAGAAACAGAGGGTGAGAATATAGATAATCAGGAGACAAAGGCCACGTCCCTCCTCTTCCTCTCACCAACATCTGACCAGCGGCTGCACTTTGCAAATGAGGAAATTAATGGAGAGGTAATCGAATAGGTTATGTGAGTTAAAACTGATTGACGGGTAAGCATATAAATGATTAAATGGGAAATGGAAGAGATTAGAAACATTAATCTTGGGAGGCAGATGGGCATCCTCCTCCTCCTCCTCTGCTCCCATCATCATCATCATCATCATCGTCATTCTTCCTCTCACTGGCGTGCGACCTCGACATCATCGTTGCAAATTTTCTCAGCGTGTGGCTTTGGGCCGCATTATAAGTGGCATGGGGGGATTCTTAACATCTCTTCCATAGCGATTTATTATGCATACTACACCTTAACTTTCCATTGTACCCTATTTATAAGGTTGCAGTATCGACTATGTAAAATAAATCGCAAAGGAAGAGATGTTACAGGTGAATTTTTTAAGTCGAAAGTTTGGATGACGTGTAATGAGTGAATGGGTTTGTGACCCACTTTACTTGGCACGCGGTTGATAATAAGTAATGTACACAATAAATCGCTATGGAAATGATGTTTCGAAATCTTCGAAGTCTCCCTCACTGAATTTTTAACTCTCTCTCTCTCTCTCTCTCTCTCTCTCTCTCTCTCTCTCTCTCTCTCGTAAAGCCAATAATTTTTAAAGCAAAGATATATAGTGTGGCTGTTTTCGTCTCCAACACTGTACATTTAATTTACAAACTGATGATTACCACGATTAAACTGCTCTTCATATCCTTCTAAATAACACCCTTCTACCTCCCTTTCTCCCCTCCTTCATTTTCGCTTCCCTTCCCGCTGTCTTTCTCCTGCTGCCCCTTTCTGTCTCTTCCTCCTTTTACTTCCCTCCCTTTCTCCCTTGACTTCTCCTCCTCTCCCTTGCCCTCGTTCTGTCTTTCATCCTTCTCTCCCTTTCCCACCCCTCCCTCCTCTCTTCCTTTCCCTCTTTCTCCCCTTCATTCTCCTCCTCCCGGCCCTGGTCTTTCAACACACTGCTCACGTCTCACCTGTGTAACCTTCTTATTATAATGTTCTCGTGAGATGTGAGATGTCTTGCTGTCTCCACGTTTCACCCATCACCATCACTCGTCACCCTCACCTCTCATCCGTCACCCATCACATGTCATCCGTTAAATTTTATCCTTCCCCCATCATCCCGCACCCTTCACCCTCCACCCTTCACCCATTACACCTCACCTCTCACCCCTCATTCTGTAATCAATTTTCGCATATAGAGTTAAATCAGTGAAACGGCGAAAAGGTGCACAATGACACACGTACTCCATGTCCAGGTGTAACTGTTACCTTGCCTCCCACTGCCTCACAACCGCCACCTGCTCCCCCCTCCCCCTCCTTTCCTTACCCCTCCTGTCACTCTCCCCCACCCCTCCTGTCACCCTTGTATCATGTGCCGTCACCCGCTCTAAATACCATCTGTCCCCCCATTCTTTTCACGTCACCCGTCCCGCACCCCTTCTGCCCGTCACCTGCCCCTTTGTTCCCGCCTAAAATTTGACCCTTCTCCCCCACCCCCGAGCCCCGTCCATTACTCGTCCTCTTGATGTTACCCGTCCGTGTCACCTGTCCTTTCGTAGTCACCCGTAATTCATCGTCCCATACTCGTCATCCACAGTTGGTCATCTGTTATAATTCTTCACCTATAATTCGTCAACCATATTTCATGTTTCATAATTGGTCATCTTTTTTCGTCACCCGTAATTCGTTCCGCATTTCGTAACCCAGTATTCGTTATTCAGTCATTCACAATTCGTCACCCATTTTTCGTCTCCCATAATTCGTTACTCAGAATTTCTCACCCATATTTCGTCATCCATAATTCGTCCCTCACTCAGTTCGTCTGTTTCATTTATTAATCGTCCCTTTTAACTCGTTGTCATGTTATAGTCACCCACAGTTCGTCATCCATATCAGTGTCAGCCATGAGCCTTCTGAATCGTCTGTTTTCTGAATCATCTGTTATCTGATTCATCTGTTACTCGTCCGTTTGAAATCACCTGTTTTGCATTCCTCGTATAACCTGTGCTTCTGTTGTTGCACGTCACTCATCTACTGTATTATAAACCGTCTATTGTATCTGTTGTATCATGTAGCGTTCCAGTCCCATTTTAGCCCTTCACGACGATGCATTTAAGTTTATTTTTGCTAATTCCAGGTGCTTTTATTTATCTTGGGGACAAAATCGTATGTGAGGGATGATGGAGGCTGTCTGATCCCTTCGGCTGTGATGTCTCTGCTGGTGACGGCAAGAATAAAATAAAATAAATCGTCTGTCGTGCTCTTCGTCACCTGTGATAATGTTACTCAATAATTCGTCATTACTAATTCGTCACCCGTTTCATGTCATCCGTCCTGCCCGTCCCTCTGTCGTCACCCATAATTCGTCGTCCCCCTCTCGACCCTCACTTCATCTCCCCTATCCCCATCCCCCTCCTTTATCACTCACCCGTCACCACAACCCGGCCTTTGCGCTTCCCGTCCACGCCTTCTCTCCCTCTCTTCATCCACCCGTCCCTCACACTACGCCCTACACCCGTCCTTCACCCTGTACTCATCCCCACTTACCATACCCTCCCTTACCCTTCATTCTTCCCTTCCCTCTTATGCCCCTGTCACCCGTAACTCACCAACACTTCCCTTACCTTCAGTGTTCTTCCCATTGCTTCCCATCCCTTCCCTTCCCCGACATACTCCCATCATCCGGCTGTACAAACGTCCCTCAGCTCCGTATCTCCCGACAGTATGAGGATGGGCTGCCGAAAAGGGAAGTTGCTGCCTGTAGTCAACCGGGTTCACGGCCAGATGAGCTTAAGGCCACAAAAGCAATAATAACAACAACAACAACCCGTTCCTTCCCTGCCTTTCCCTTCCTACCGTTCCCCTCCTTTCCTTTTCCTTCCCTTTCCTTTCATTCCCTTTCCCTACTCCTCCCTTCGTTCCCCTGTTTTCCCTTCCCATCCCTTCTCACACTCCCAATACCTTCCCATCCCTTCACTTCCCTTTCCTCCCTATCCCATCCATTCTCTCTCTCACTCCCATCACCCTCCCCCTCACTAACGCTGCATCCATCCACCCATCACACGAGCCTCAGTGACTCGTATTTTCCCGCCACTCCTGCACTTGTTGACTCGAGCAAACTGAAGCAGAATACCTGTCGCGTAGTTTGGGATCATTTTTATTTTGAACATGTCTCTTTGTGCTTGCCTGTTATTTTGTTTTGATTTTTTCCCCCTTGTTTCTTTGGTGCTTTTCCTTTGTGTTTTTATTTTGTGTTTCTTTTACTTGGTGTTTATTAGTTGTGTTGTGTTTGCCTAATATTTTTTTGTACAGTACATGTCCTTGTCCATCACTTGTGCTTGTAAATTTGTGTGTGTGTGTGTGTGTGTGTGTGTGTGTGTGTGTGTGTGTGTGTGTGTGGTTTGAGTATTGGCAAAAATCACCTTGAACAACACCTCCAGTCCAACATGTCCCTTAGCTGCATGAAACCGTGTGGCAGTAGCGTAGGGAGAATAAAGCATAGTGATTCAGTCGTATTTTCAGTGAAAGGTGACTTAAAATCTTCTGGAGTAAACACAATCGTCTGGCAGTAGTATAATAAAGGAATTAAGTGAGGCATTTCCCCTAAAAGACGATTATTTCTACTTCATTTATTTCAAGAGGTCCAAAATATTAAATCGTGTGAGAGTAACTAGAATTGTACTGTATATGAAGAGACGTTATCTTAGTGAAGGGATAAATGAACTGTGATATTCTTAACCCTTTCACTACAATGATATTTTTATCTTTTTCTCGCCACCACCTGACTATTTTATTCAACCAAGGAAAGATGCATCGTCGTAAAGGGGTTAATATGACATGACAGACAGGTTACTACATCTTCCATTCCCCCTCACCTTCCCGTCTCCTCATTTCTTGCCACCCCTCCTCCCTGCTGCCTCCGTCTTAGCAGGGTAGGCCTACAGACGGGAGCGCTTAGGCCTACCCTGCCCTGTGCTGGCCTGCCTTGTCTGTGGAATGAGCATTAAAGCATCACAGAAGCAGTTAGTGATTTAGTGGGGTGGCTCCCGGGGTGACGGGGGGGAGGGGGTGCAAAGTCGAGCTCCAAAAACTGCCTTGGGTGATTCTGATATGGCACTGCAAATCAAATCCTTTCAGTAAGAGAGACTGTAATAACGTCGTTACGTAATGAGCCCTCATCTGTGTGGAACTCGAAACCACATCGCTTCTGCAGGTCTGAACGAAGTGCGGCCGTCACATAATTATAACGTTTTCCTTTTGGATCGACACACCCCGATCTGTTCCCATAGTGAATTTAAGCTCTTCCGGTCACGATGGTTGACAGACTAGATATTAACGATAGATTGTTATAGCTTCGTACCGTGAATCACCCTCATCTGTGTGGGGCTCGATACCATGTCATTATTACGTGACGGTCACACAGACGCAGTGGCGAGATGAGTTCATGCCCCACACAGGTGAGAGTATTTTACTGTACGATTTTATTACAGTCTAATGATAATCTATATACAACACTACGGGAGGTCTTGCATAACCTGCCATTAGAAAAAGTAAAACGAAAATAGAACGTCAAACTGCAGGTGTTAGTCCTCTTCAGGCCAGGGAGGTGTATGCCTTTTATGCGGGTCAACGCCAGACGGTTAATTGTCCACCTCTGGAAAGACGCGCGCTGACATAGAGTTAAAGCTATTCAACTGTGTGTTATTTTGTGGTATGATGGGCAGCTTTGTGTGGCGCTGATCTGCAGAGTTAACCCCTTATTTACAATGACGTATTTTTCACTTCTTTCTACCCCCAAACGATTTTCTTCAGCTTAGAGAGACTTCCGGAGCTGGAGGAGTTTGTTATATCTTTCAAAAATCCTTCCATACCAAAGTTGAGGAATAGTCGTTAAATAAGTTGAGTGTAACGGGATTAAAATGTGAAATACACCATCGGAGTGAAAAGATTAAAGCTCTCAGTGAATACGTGCTAAAAGCAGATGTGTGGCTGTATACAGTATTTAGACAACGATAAATACTCACCTCTGCATCTTCCCATTTTCTTTCACTTTCACAGGGGCGGATATCTGAAGCTTAAAAATGGTAACAAGTAATTATGGTAAACGTACGGTACACCCACCTGACCACTGACGATTTCTGTGGGACAAGAATCAGAGGAATAAGGCAATACTGCAGTGCCAGTTCGTGTCTTCCCTTCTTATATCGTAATATCGGTAGTTTTATGTTGTTTGTACCACTTGTAATGGATGAACAATACCGTCATCATGTACGTAACGATGAAAGCTGCCTGTACAAGTTTCTCAATGATAATAATAATAATAATAATAGTAGTAGTAGTAGTAGTAATAATAATAATGGGGATAATGATAATGATGATAATCTTTAGGAATCTGCCGTAACACCCCAAGTATTCAGAAAGGTGGTGTGTAAATTAATGAGGGTCATCTTGGAATTCTGTGGCCACGGTAGGAGGGATGGGGAGAAAGGAAGGAGGGGCAGAGGTAGAAGGTAGAGGGAGGCGAGAAGGAGGGGTGGAGGTAGGAGGCGAAGAGGAGAGTGAAAGGGAGAGAGGACAGAGGGGTAAGGGAATGGAGGGGGAAGGGAAGGGAGGAATGAATGAGGTTGAAGAAGGGAGGAAGGAATGAGGTTGGAGGAGAGGGGAGAGAAGAATGAGGGTAGAAGGAAGGGGATCCAGGAAGAAGGGATGGGGAGTAGTGGGAGGGACTGGGAGGAGTAAGATTAGGGGGGAGTGGAGGCAGGAAGGGGGTGTAGAGTGTAGGGGGGTATAATTAGCGTGTTGTTCATTAGTAGGGATGGTGAGTGAGGCAGGCGAAGGACCCGGAGGTGTGATGGTGACCCAGATAACACCAGCTTAGGCAGAGGCAGGCAGGAGGGGGAGGGTAGATTAGAATGAGGCTGGACAACAGAGGCAAGGACAGGAAAAATGAAGGATGATGTGGAAAGAAAATCGTTAATGAAAAAAATAGGGAAGGAGGTAAGTTAGGAAAGGAAGTTAAAAATATGGAATGCTGAGAAAAAGAGAGGAACCGAGGAAAAAGTAGGATAAGGCAGGAAAATAGTGGGGTAAAAAACAAAGACAGGAAAATCAGGAACGATATGGAGGAGCAGAGGGAAGAAGAGAGCTAGGGAGGAAAGGTGATATTTAGGCAGCAGAACAGAAAAAAGGTTAGGTAAAGAGGAATGAATGACTGCGAGATGAGGAGAGACATGCAAGATGGGGAGGCAAGGAAAAGGGGGAGTTGTAAGCAAGGACGAAGAAACTGAGGGATTATATGTGAGGCGGCCTGCAGTCCTAATGGACCCAGGATCGAATCCCGGCTGGGGCAGGGAACAGTTTAAGGATTTGAATCTCCTAAAAGCAGACTTTCCTGATCTACCAGATGACCCGCCGACATGTCGTAAAAACACCCCCGCTAATACCAATACACCAGTCCTGTATGAGACATCCCTAGCATGTATTCAATATGGAAGGTGGGTGTTAGCGCCGAAGTGGTGACATGTGGAGGTGTAGGAGGACTACTGGGCCTCGGAATGGGTCACTGCCCCCGAGAAATAGGCCCTGCAGCCTTTGCCCAGAGTCGGACACATAAAAAAAAAAAAAAATATGTAGAGGATAGGAAAAGTGGGAGGAGGGGGATAGCCACCAATCAGGAAGCAAAAGTGAAGAGGGGTCGGAGGAGAGAAACAGAAATTAGGGTGAGGTAAGAAATGAAAGGGTCATATGCAAGGAAAAAAAAATGAGGGATTATGTGAAGAGAAAAGAAGAAACAGGAGGAAGGAGGGGATAGTAAGAAAGCAGGAAGGTTAGAGATAAGGACGGCAAGGTAAAGGAAAGGGAATCTGGAGGAAAGAGGAGAAGGAGGAGAGGGAGAAGAGAAGAATAGAGAAGCAGAGTTAGAGGTGGAGGAGGATGGAGATACCTTGGATGACGAAAATTCAAGTTACGAGGATGAATAAAGATGAATTGACAAGTGAGGTGATTGTGTGCCACAGCCAAGAATAAATTTTGCCTTTGTTATTGTGTGTGTTTGTGTGTGTGTGAGAGAGAGAGAGAGAGAGAGAGAGAGACCGTGCTGGCGTGGAACCGGTACTTTCAGTTAATTAAGCTTAAACCAGAGTGACACTAATTTCTTCCTTGTTTTGTTTGCAGGTGAGTGATGGGGCTGAGGCGACAGGTGAGAGGCGTCCAGGTAGGTGAGAGAGAGAGAGAGAGAGAGAGAGAGAGAGAGGTTGGGGGGGGGGATACTGAAACATGCCGGCGCCACCACTGATAACCACTACCACCATCGCTAATCTCCTTACATAATGTTTTCACCACCTTCGCCTCCCTTCTAAACATAATTCGTACAGCCGCCACCACAACAGCCACCACAGCCACAAACACTTTCCCTTTTCATCATCATCATCATCATCATCATCATCATCCTTATTCCTTATAGATGGGTAGCGTTAAAAAGAAGGGGTAGAGTTAGAATCCAGCCTAGACCAAAATACTTCGCCTCAGTCATTTTCTCACATCCAGACTCATTCCTATAACTTTTTCCGCCAGTATCGTTACATGTAATTTCTACACGACAAACTGCATCACTACGATTACTTTTAAGCTTATTGTTGTTACTGTGAAACTTTTTATCGTCAGCGTAGGAGAGCCGCTAGCAGTCAAGAGGTTAATGAAAGCTGTGTGAAACCCCGGGAGGTCGAAACGTCTGTACTAAGCTGAGTGAAATTGGTGGTTCCAGAATTAACATTGTGAACACGTCCCTGGGTTGATGGTGCACCTTTTAATTTAGCATATTTTAATTTTCTCTCGCTGCTTTCAGAATATTCCATCTAGCTCCGAAAAGACCTCTCGTACTGAAAGGGTTAGTCGCAGCTTGTAATATTTCCATCACTTTAATGACATTTTCCTGTAATTGGTTTTTGCTCTGTCCGGATGATTTAATGGTCGTCTTGTACCGCGAAAGTTAATTTGGATGGTAGTAAAAACAAATCCAGAAAAACATTGACCTTTCCCCTACACAACTTTTTAAATCGATTATCTTCCCCCCTCCCCCACCCGAGGCCCCTTTTATATTTAGACCTTTTCATGGCCACGCGAGCAGTGTTAGAGACCACTCATTACGAGGTGATTAATGACTTCAATAATACAGAAGTTATTTATTTATTTATTTATTTACAGAGCATTCATATACAGCTTTGAAGAGCGAACAGTCTTATATTTTTTCAGAACAGTTGTATAAGCTTAAAAGAGCCCTCTGGTAGACAAAGGGCTAATGAAACCAATACCAACTCCTTCTGATCCAAAAAACCGTAAACTGTGTAAAATCACGTCGTAGTAGCAATAATAGAATGTATAAATTGCCATCGAAACGAGGGGTTGATGCCAGCTGTATCGCACACCACCAGTTCAAAATGTCTCCCCTAAGCTGAACAACATCGCTTGGAGATAAGAAGAATGTAAAATAAATGACGAAGTGGAGTGGATAAACGTGAAGTCTGGCGTGCGTGTGTGTATATGAGAGAGAGAAAGAGAGAGGCGCCAATTTCCCGTGTTCAGAGTAGGCTAATCTTGTGGTTTTCACGTCCCTGCGATTGTATGAGGGGAGGGGGGAGGAGGGAGAGGGAGGGGCTGAGGTAGGAGAGAGGAGGCGAGATGGGGAAGGCTAGAGGGGGATGAGGGAGGGGAGAGGGGAGGGGAAAGCCAGGGGAGGTTGAGGGGAGGAGGGAGGAGAGAGATGAAGTAGGGGAAGGTGGGTTGGGGCCATGGGTTTCAAGGAGAGAGAGAAGGGGGGGGGGAAGGAAGGGAGGGAGAGAGAAGAGTGGGGGGTTGTTTTGAGTAGCAGGTGATAGAGTTTGGGCAGGGAAAGGTATGGTGTAAGTGGGAGTCTGTAGTGAAGGAAGAGGGATGGAGGAAGTGTGTTAGGAGAGAACATTGATTGATGGATTGATTGATTGGTTACAGTTTCCGCTCTTGGCACCGTAGAGTCAGAGGTCATTGCCGCCATATAGTAAAGATATATCTGAAACAAAAATAAAAGCCTCGTGCATTGGACTTAACACACAAATTTCAGAATCACGCTGGTGGGCCGTGAGAAAACTAGCGAAAAAGGAAGACAATAAAAGGCTGTGTGAAAAGAGAATAGGAGACAAAGAGGAGAGGAAAAGAACAGGAAGAAAACTGTGCTTAAGGAGAGAGAGGAGATGAAAGAGAAGAGGAATGGGAGAGGAGATTGGGGCGATGAGAGATGCGGTGTGGGTAAGAAACTACACGCACTAAGAGGAGGTAGCAAGAAGAGGGGGAAAACTGAAGAGTTGGTGAGGAGAGAGGAAAAGGAGGGAAGAGAGGAGAAGGGATGAAAGTAGAGAGGAAGAGGCAGGAGGGAGGAGAGGAGAGGAAGAAATAGGAAGAGGGAAGAGACGAAGACAAATGAAGAAACAGGATGAGAAGCAAGGAGAAGCGATGGAAGGAGACAGAAAAAGGTGGAAAGAGACGAGAAACGAAGAGATGAGAGGTAATAGAAGGTGGAGGGAGGAGGGGGAAGTTGGAGAAATGAGAAAAGAGTTGGAGAAATGGGAGAAGAGAGGATGAAAGGGAGGAGAGAAGAGGATAAAGGCTGGGGTAGAGGGCCGACAATGGATGGCATAGGAGTTGAAGGCTAGGCAGGAAGTCGGGTAGGGGTGGTGGTTATGCCTGTCACCGCCTCAAGTAACTAGGCTGTCATCAGTATTAGGGCCTGTCCAGCCATAATGTCACCAGGATGGCTTTTTCACAATTTTCTCCGTAGCTGAATAAAACCGTCTGACTGCAAGGAAATCGTCTGACAATAACACGGGAATATTGCCTTTTTGTGTGTATTGATGAAGGAATTATATTTAAAGGAATATATATAAATGCTGGAAAAGTTTAAGATCCCGGTAATATATAAAAAAATACTTGATTTATAGAAATGAGAGTTTATATAACGGTGGAGGAGAAACAATAAATTAAATACCGGTGTAGTAAACAGTAAATGAACTTGAAAATGCATGTAATTAAAACATTTGTGTAAAGAGTTTTATATAGTGATGAAGGGAAGGGAGTAAAAATATAGTGGAAAAAAATATAAAAAGATACAGAAAATCAGTTCATGTAAAATAGTGATACATTGAAACGAGTGTATGTAATGGAGAAAGAATGGTAGTGAAATAAATGAAGCGGAAAATGAATAAAGTGTGAAGTGTCTGTAACATATAAACAGTGGGTATTAGAGCTGTATCAGTGACACCTCCTCTCTCCCTCCCCCTCTCCAACTTCCCCCCCTCCCCTTTCCCTCCCTCCTCCCCATTTTACCCTCCCCTCCTTTCCTTCTCCTCCCTTCTCCCTTCTCCTCCCTCCTACCTTTCCAACCCCTCTCCTTTACTCCTTTCTCCCCTTCCTCTCCAGCCCACTACCCTGCTCCCCTCTCTCTTTCCCTGCTCCAGTCCCCCTTCTCCTCTCTCTTCCCCTACCCCTCCTTCCCTTCTCCCCCTCCTCTTCTGCCCCCTCTCAGACTCGTCTCTCCCTTTCCCGTCTCCTGTCCCCCTCCTCCCCCTCTCCTCCCTTCTTCCTCCCCTCTCCCCTTCCCATCTCTCTTCGCCCCCCACCCCTCCCCTTCATGATATCAGTGTGAGGTTGAGCCAGTCGTCAGCTGCCACACACACAACACAGCGTCGGCTATATTTACACCCCACGTGGCCCCCCTCACAGTTACCCCACGTGGCCCACATCGCATAACACAATATCACAAAACAACACATGTTACATAGCTCCTGTCTCGGCCCACATCACGCGGCAGCATGAAATCGGGATAACGTTGGCACATAATAAGCGCCTCCAGTCTACAGTAGGCCCACATCACGTAACAACATAACGTCACATAACACTTGCCACATACTATGTAGTTCCTTCCGTATTCCCACATCACATACGAACGGAACATCACAAAGCAGCACATATTACGTAACTCCTGTCTAGGCCTACATAACAACAAAACATCACAGCACTTGACACATGACGTAGCTCCTTTATTCCCTGATCACATACCAACATGACATCACAGAACACTTGCCACATATTACACAGCTTCCAGGGGTATGACTGGTTTTCGGAAGTGAGATATAACAAGAGCTAAGAAAAATTATCTCTTCCGCCCACGAAATTCTTCAACCGAAGTTAACAAGAAAAAGAGAGAAACACCATACTGTAGAAAAACGTACACGGAAAGTTCATTGAAAGGGTGAATGAGAAACACGTAGCTACTTTCATAGTCAGTACCCATGCTTTTCCGGCCATGCCCCTCTAGCCTATTCTTCAAACTCTCCATTGAAAGAGCACTAATTGTATCGGTAATTAACTCATTCGCCCCATACACTAAGCAGTTTCCCAAACCTAATACTTACTCCCATACAAGAAGACAGTTTTCCTCCTTGGATAACATTCGTCTGTGTTCTGTCTTGTCCATTCACTTTCAAGACGGCATTATAATTTCCTGTATTTAATCCTTTCATTCATCGAAGCACATCACTTTACACATTTTTATGAGCGCAAATATGACATCATTAATTTATTATCACATGAAAGAGTCCCTTGTTATGTCACTTTTCTTATTTTTCTTTGAACACATTTTTAAAAGAACAGATATCCATTATGTAGTACGAATATCAAGACAGCACCGCATAGTCCAAGTGTGGCCTTACAGTACTTACACAACGCCACGTATGATCCCCTGCCACACTTTTGCCAGGTCATGGTACTGTATATGGAGTCACTGGTTTTCTGTTCAGTAATATTTATCATTAAGAAATAGCTGAGACCTTTTGGGAATGTATTCTTGTTGGCGCCATCCGATATTATTCAGCTGATGGCACCCCGTTATTAAAGGATTAAACCCTATCTCAGCAGAGGCGTGCAACAGTGAAGACTAGAATATTATGTTTACTCTTATGGCGTGGTGTGGCGTAGGTGTGACATGGTGTTGAGAATGTGGTGTGGTGTGAGAGTGATGTGGTGCAAATGTGGTGTAAAGATGAGGTGTGGCTTTGGTGTGATATGATGCTGAGGGCGTGATGTAGGGTGAGACTGTGACATGGTGCAGGGTGTGGTAGAAGGATGAGGTGTGGCATACTGTAGGTGTGATGTGGTGCAAGTGTGATGTTAGGATGAAGTGTGAGGGTGACTTGTGAAGGTGTTGTGTGGTGTGAAGGAGTAGATCTGATGTGACTGTTGTGATGTTGATGGTGGTGTTGGCTTGGCATGGCTCAGGTCAGATTAGGTCAGGCCAGGATGGGGGTATCACGAAGACATGGGTATCAAGTGTGCCGAAATTCCCCGCTTAGCATTGAGAGAGAGAGAGAGAGAGAGAGAGAGAGAGAGAGAGCAGAACGAGGTGGGATAAGGGTCTCATGTCGTGTTATGCAAAGTATTTCCAACCCGATTTTTTTTGTGTTATGTTAATGAGGAGGGATGTTACTGGATCAGACACACGAGAGGGAGTGCATGTGTGAGTGACTGGAGGGTGATCCTATCGTTGTATCTCTCTCTCTCTCTCTCTCTCTCTCTCTCTCTCTCTCTCTCTCTCTCTCTCTCTCAATATTTGCGTTTATTTTCTATCTATTTGTATCTTTAATTTACTTATCCGTGTCAATCTAAGAAGCAGCCTAGAATTTTTTATCCTGCATCATGTACTAGAAATCCAACTAGAAATCTAAGTTCCTCCAGGCTAATCTTCAGTCGTCCCTTCCATGCCAGTCCTCCTTTCAATAATCTTGTAGTATTTACCATTCTCTGTTGTGTGACCTAAATTAGTGTGGGATTTCGCTATCTGGGGCTGAACGGTGGAGAGAAAGAGAGAGAGAGAGGTGGGTGGGGAAGTGGCACCATATAAGGCAGGGCAGGTGTAGCGAGGCAGGTGCAGGGTACAGGGGTGGGGTGTGGTTGGGGAAGTGAACCTGCAGTACCCAGAATACCTTAATACTTAGGCTGTGTGCTGGTTGTGGTGGGGGTGATTGTGGTGGCTGTGGTGTGGTAATAATCGTAGGGTAGTGGTAGTTGTGGTTGTTTTTGGCGGCTGTAGTTAAGGTGGCTGTGCTGTGGGATTAGTTGTAACTGTGGTGGTACTTGCGGTGGTTGTGTTTTCGTTGTATTGTAATGATTGTTGTGGTTGAGGTGATTTTTGTCGTGGTTGGCCTTGGTTTTGGTAATTAGTTGTAATGTGCAGTTGTATAGTTGTTTGTGGTTGTGGTGGTAGTTCTGTTAGTTGTGATGATCGTTGTGGATGTGATTGTGATTGTGGTTTTCGCTGTTGTGGTAATAACAATAGTGTTTATGGTGTCAGTGTTTGTAGTGATTGTCGTGGTGGGTCTGATTGTGTTGATAATTGTGGTGGGTGTGTGAGTTAAGATGGAGGTAGAAACGGTCTCTGTTAACTTCCTCACTGTGATTATGTCTTTTTTATTAGTTTTAAGACGATATTATACTACTACTGAGGTGAGACTTCCTGACCTTGAGGTATAAGATAAAGCCTTCATTAACCCGTCCAGTATGAGATGCCTTTCCTGCACTGAAGAAAATCGTCCTGTAATACCAAGAATGACATTAAAGACGTCATTGTACAAATAATATTAAAACTTCTCCCCCCTCTTTTTTTCTTCTTTTTTTCCCCCCTCATCAGGCAGCTACTCCACTTTGCATCTCTCCTTGCCAGACTCACTCCCACACTGAGAGGAGTTGCCTATGCACCCTCACAGTCGTCAAAGGTCAAGCTTCGGTTTATTTTTTCTTCCTCTGGCGGTGAGCAATAAACCTCCTTATCCACACAGCCTTTTGAGTCCACAGCCTCCCCAGAATGGCATATTAAACCTAAACTTCACCCCTTCCGTACGGTGACGTCCTCTGTACCTAACCGTATGCTTACCCTTGCTTTACGGTTTTATTTGGCTTTTAGATGGCCTTGTTGTGAACGGGTAAAGTAGACCAAACATGGGACTTCGTATATCCGGACTTCCATTCCGAACGTACTCTAATCTGGACATCTGATTATCCGGACGCCCACTAATCTGATCTTCCATTAATTCAGACTTTAATCCATACACCCTTTAATCCAAACGTCGTCCAGTCCGGATTTCCATCGGTCGACATTTTTTTTTTTAATTGTAAGATGTAATTGACGTTTAACAGGGGGCAAATTAGTGGCACCCAGGTGTGACTTGCGGTTAGTGGGTAACGATATGGATTAATTGCGGAATCCGGCTTACGTCTCAGTGCTCTGTGTACACCTCCTTTCAGTGGTTTCATGAGGCTTTTTTTTTTTTTTTCGTTTCGGGAGGTTTCTCCTATTGAAAGAATATGGCACAGTATGTTATGAGAGGATGTGGTAGGGTAGGGTAGGCTAGAGTAAGGCATGGCGGGATATGGTAGTGTAGGGTAAGGTAAAGTACGGCAGGATATGGTAGGATAGGGTAGGAAGGGATAGGGTAGGTTATAATACGGTAATGTAGGGTAAGGTCGGGTGAGGTAGCTACGGCGGGATATTATGGATAAGGTAGGGTAGGGCAGGGCAGGATATGGGAGGGTAGGACAGGATATGGGAGGGTAAGGCAGGATATGGGAGGGTAGGGTAGACTGTAGATTCCATAGTGGATTCTGTTTATTTGAACAGTGTTGCTTTATCTTGCCCATCCACCACCACACCCTCTCACGCCAGCCCTCTCACTCTTCCTCTTACCAGTTCCTTTAACCCCTCTCTTTCTCACCAGCATTTCCTCTCTGTTCATAACTCTCATCCTTATTATCTTACTCCATTTCTTTCTTTTTCTAATCTTTTTCACGACTGCAGGATATTCACAGATAGTTAAAGAAAATTTTCACGTACACTCTTCTTTTCTTTTTCTTTCCCGTCTCTGTCACGATTGTAAGAAAGACGTATATGTTGACAGTATATAAATAGAATATTGACGTGTAGTAATAATATTTTCCGTCGTTATACTACAAAAATAATAATAATGATAATAATAATAATAATAACACGTGTATCATCTGACGAACTTGGGACATTCTCATAGCTTGAATACTGAGTCGTGGTTGCATGAAATTAGGTGAGCCTTATTATGTGGTTGGAATGAGTCTCCTTGGTTACTAGTTAGTTTGATTCTCCTGTCTGAGTACATCTGGCCGTCACACACACACACACACACACACACACACACACACACACACACACACACACACACACACACACACACACATTCTTTTTTTAGTACCATGTAATCTAGTGTTCGTGAATATCTAGGCACATCCCTCAGCGTTCTTGGAATACGTGGGTCTGATTCTCTCTCTCTCTCTCTCTCTCTCTCTCTCTCTCTCTCTCGTGTGTGTGTGTGTGTGTGTGTGTGTGTGTGTGTGTGTGTGTGTGTGTGACGACGATGCTCAAGTCATGTACAGCCAGCACCAAAAATCCACCGACAGTTCCTTGCCAGTATTTTTTCCTCCTCCTGTATTTCTCATCCCTTTTCATACGACCGAATTTCCCACCTCATTCTTTTTTTTTCTTTTGCTATCTCCTAAAAAATAGTTTGTGCCATACCCTCCATTACCACAACTAGTACAGAAATATCGACGAACTTTTGCTCAAGGTCGTGCAGTCAGAGGAAAATAGAAAAAAAAAATCGCTTCTCTTCCATTTCGTCTGCTTCACACTTGGAGCATCATCTGTGGACAGAGATACATGCCAGTCCTCCATCAGCTTAGGAATATTACCCAGCAGAGGAAAGTGAGAAACAGTAAACGTGAAATATTAGACAATCTTTATTCCCACGTGGTTTTTAGTTCTAATTCATATCTGAGTTTGTAATTGTCTCTGTTTACTATTGTCTCTCCTCCTCTTTGTTTCCCCCTTTCCCTTCTTCCTTTCCTCTCGCACTCCCGTTTCTCCATCCCCTCATTCCTTCTGCCTTTCCTTGTCCCTTTCCTCACAGATTCCATCTTCCTCCTCCTCCTTCCTTCTATTTTCATCTCGCAAATCCTTTTCCTTGTTCTCTTACTCCTCCTCTCCCTGTCCCTCTCCCTCACCATCCCCTTCCCCCTCCCCCTTTCCCCTGAGGCGTATCGTGCATGCCCACACCCATCCCCCTCCCCCTATTCCTCCTCTTCCCCCTCTTCTACCTCCCCCGCCTCCTCCTCTCATCCATTCTTCCCCCTCTCATTTTTCCTTCCTTGTCGTTTCATCCTTCCTCACCCTCTGCTTGTACTTATTTCCTTCCTTTGCTTCTCTCTTCCCTTCCTTTACTGTCTCATTCCTATTTCCTTGTGTATTTTACTTTCCTCCTGTTATTCCTTCTCCCTGTACGTTTCTCTCTCTCTCTCTCTCTCTCTCTCTCTCTCTCTCTCTCTCTCTCTCGTCTCTTTTCTTCGACTTTTTCTTCCCTCCCTTTCTATCCCTTTGTTCCTCGACTGCTTTCTCACTCCCACTCCTACTATTCTCACTCTTCTCTTCCCTGCCTTGTCTAATTCCTTAACATCTTCCTCCTTATCTTCCCTTTCTCTAGTCTCTTTCTTTTGTCCAGGTTTTCTTCCCTCTCTCTATTACCTTCTTTTGACTTTTTTTTCCATCCCTCTCAGTTCCTTTTGCTTTTTTTTTTTTTTTTTTAACTTTCTTTTTGCCCACTTTTAACTTATTCCTCTCTTTCGCCCCGTCCTTCTTTTCATTTCCACCCATCCCTACGGCTTCCCTGACTTCCCTTGTGTGTGTGTGTGTGTGTGTGTGTGTGTGTGTGTGTGTGTGTGTGTGTGTTTCCCGTTCATACCGCCGTTGTCCTCCTGTTTCTCCTATTTTTTTTTTAATCCGTCCTCTCCTTTTCTTTCTCCCGTTATCCCTTCCATCCTCTCTATCTTGAAGTCCTCGTTTCCCCTTTCTATAGCTTCCCTCCCTCCTCCATTCCATTCCTTTTCGTTTATTTCCTTCTCCCTTTCTTCCTCATCCTCCTTCTCATCTCCTCATTCCCACATTCCTTCTCCCCCTCGCTTCTTCCTCTTCTACTGCAACCCCTTCCTTCTCCCCCGACCCTTACTTATTCTCCCCTTCCCCTCCCTCTTTCCTCCCCTCCTTCTCTCCCTCCCCGCAATGCAAGTCTTCAGCGCCAGATTATCGTCGAACAAAGCCAGATGTACCCCCGGCCAACCCCCTTCCTCCTCCTCCTCCTCACACACACACACACACACACACACACACACACACTTCCACCAACCAGTTTATTCCTCGCACTCTCTGGAATGTCTGGGAACCTGGAATGTCTGGAGGTCACTGGAATGTCTGGAGTCACTGGAATGTCTGGGGTCACTGGAATGTCTGGGGTCACTGGAATGTCTGGAGTCACTGGAATGTCTGGAGTCACTGGAATGTCTGGGTCCTGGAATTTGAGAGTCATTGAAATAATTAGGTTACATATAAGTTCTTAGATTCCTACAATATCTTTGAGTATAATAGATATTCTTTGAAGCTGATGTATTTAGGGCTCTTTGTGTGTGGATTTTGGAGCTTTCTTAACACATCTTCCGTAGCGACTTGTTTAGCCTAATACACCATAAGGTCTCGTGTTTTATTGATGCAAAAAGAAATAAGAATATGCATGAGAATATCAAGGTGGAATATTGCTGATGAATAATAACAAAGACCATTGTGTAATATGAATAATAAATACGGAACTCAATATCATAACATATCGGGTGTTGGGTGTAGAATTCCTGTTAATGTGTGAGATGGTATGCCAAGGCCCTGTGGAATTTTTTTAATATTGTCTTAAAATCTTTGGAATTTCTTAAAACGACCACACAGCCCCTCGGAGTATGTAATAGATACCGATATATTGACTTTGATGGAGAAAAAGAATGTGAGGACAGAAATTGGGTGAGGGAAATTGACGGTATGGATTAGTGGAGAGGAGGCGGGAAATATGGTGAAAAGAAAATGAGGAAGAGGGAACTGAAGGAAAATGAGATAATTGCCTGAGGGGTATGATGAGGGAAGGGAGGCTGAAGAACAACAGAAAGAGGGTAAAGGAAACGAGGATGCGTGGTAGAAATGGAGAGGGACACAGCGAAAATGTGAAAAGTAGAGGGAATGAAGAAAGAAGAAGGGAGAAAATAAAGGAAGTAAAACAAAGAGAGCAAGACTATATCAGATGGAGAGAGAGAGAGAGAGGGGGGGTGCAGTGTATAAGAAAGGGAAGGGTGGATGAGCAGGAATGGAAAAAGGGAAGGGATGTAGAGAGACAGAGATGTTGGGAGAGGGAGAGAGATATACAGACACAGGAGGGTAGAAAAAGACTAAGAGAGTATGGGAAAGGGAGATACAGAAACAGAGAGAGGGAGATGTAGAGAAAGATAGATAAATATTGTGGTAAAGGGAGGACTAGAATAGATAAAGAGGGATGCAGAGAAAGAGACATAGCTAGATAGAGGGAGGGAGGGAGAGTAAGTCGTTTGTGGATGGAATTTCACCCTGCTTCGTGGGGGAGCCCGCTCAGGGAGGTTGCAGAGTTGGAGGAGGGGGAGAAGGGGTGGGCAAGGGTAGGAGGGGAGATATTACAAAAGGAGTGAGAGAAGGAGGGAAGAGGAATGGTTGTAGGGAAGTTAGAGAGGGGGGGAAGTGGAAGCGTTGTTAGGAAGCGAGAGATGGAAGGAAGAGGAAGGGTTGTAGGGAAGTTAGAAAGGTAGGGGGAATTGCAGGAGGAGGGGAGGAAGAAGGGGAAAAGGGAACTTGTTACAAAGGGACCAAAAGAATGTGACAGAGAGAGAGAGAGAGAGAGAGAGAGAGAGAGAGAGAGAGAGAGAGAGAGAGAGAGAGATGCTGCAGAGGGAGAGGGAGAGGGGAATGAGGGGAAGTGTTGTAAGGGGAGTAGAGAAAAGATTACGAAGGGAGTGAGGAAACAAGAGATGTTGTGAGGAATGGGGAGGGAAGGGAGAATGGAAGTGGAGATGGGAAGGGTCTGAAGTGGAGAGGGAAAGGAGTAGGGAAAAAATGAAAAGGAGAGAGGGAGGGTCGGAGGGTTGCAGTGGGGGAGAGTAGGGGAGAAGGGGAAGGGGAGGGAGAGTGGAAGGGGAAGCGAGAGCCCTGGAAGAAGAATGGGGGTGGGGGTTGGGGGTGATTGCATGGGAGAGTGAGAAGGAGGGGAGTGGTTAAAATCAAAAGGCAAGGTGTGGGGTGAGGGTGGGTAGTATAGGAAGCGGGGAGGGACGGTGAGTGTAGGAGATGATAGAAGGAGAGAGGAAGATGGGAAGGAGAGTGCAAGTGAGTGAGAAGAGGTGAGTGTAGTGAATGAGAGTGAGTAATAGAGATGAAGGAGAGGAGGAATGAAAAGGGGGGAAATAAGAGAGAGAGAGACATAACAATTAGTGTGCAGCCTGTGCGTCACTCCTCTGATTCCCCGTTTTCCTGTCTTCTCTTCTTTCCTCCTTTCCTTCCTTTACTCCTCCTCTTCCCATTCCTTTCCTGTCCTCCCATTTCCATTCCTCTTCTTCTCTTTTCTCCTTTCTTTCTGCCTCCATCTTTCATTCTTTCCTTTACAATTACCTTTTCCATTCATTTCATTTCTCTTGATGTCCAAACTTTCATAATTGGCATTTCTCGTTTTCCTTCTTATTCTATATACATATTTCATTTACTTAATTATAATGATATGCTGATTTTCTTATTAGAAAACCTAATTAAAAAGTGTAATAGCTATTAACAGTTTGAATTATCGTTAATGGAATTTTCTGTAAACAGTTGGAGTACAAAATGTGTACAGTTCCGATAAAGCTGACTTGATATGATTGTTTCTTCTTTTCTAAGTAACCAGTTTTTATACGTAACAAAATATGTACATTCAGGATAAAGCTGACCAAAGATTTTTTAAAAGTAAGCCCACTTTAGTACCGTACTTCGCGTAGTTATCGTGGGTAGTTTGTTCCACCGTAAAGACTCGGTTGTCAAGTGATTTACATCTTTCCAAGTATGTGAAGATAAGAGTTTTGTTGGATATTTCTTGTTAAAACCACTACTAGTAACTGTGTGAAAGCTGCCATCCGAGAGTGGAATCATTACTGTGAAAAATGTAGATTAGTTTCCTGATAAAGTAGATTTTGCTTAACTTTAATCTGCTAAGAAAATAAGTAGGCCTGATGCTAGATATATCGTGACCACTAGTAACCTTGGCAGTGAAATTCTGTAGATTTTGCCTACGTAACAGTTCCTGTTTCATTTTTAAGAGGCAGAGGTAAATGAAATAACTGAAAAGAGAGGATTTTTAAGAAGACAGAGGTAAATGAAATGGCTGAAAAGAGAGATAATCAAGGCATTATGAACTCTGATAATAAACATAATCGTGGTTAGTCTGTGATCCGCTGCAGGACTGAACCTTTCGTCTAGGGAGGAGGCAAGCTATAGCCCAACGAGTTAGCCTGGGACGAGCCGGCGAGAGGGCTGGTAGTGTAGAAGATCCCTCAGCTCAGCCTACACGATGGAAATTCAAACGTATAACTTCGTAATTGCAAGACTGCCACTATACCCATTTGGCCACTGGATGGCTGAAATACAGATAAATAGACAACAGAAAAATTATGTTTATAGTTGGCGTTTGCAGAGTCAGAATATGTGTGAGAATTTGTCTGTAAGGCAATGAATCCTAACCCCCACCACCCCCTCCCATTTAGTCGTCTCCTACGACACGCAGGGAATACGATGGCAATATTCTTCTTCCCGTGTACCCATGGGATCCCCCCTACCCCAGGGGTTGCAGAAGGAAAGAGCTGATAATAAAGGAAATAACCAAAGAAAGAAAGAAGGTAGGAAAAGGAAAAGAAAAGAAGAGCAAGAGAAATAAGAAAACAAGAACCATAGCATAGAAAACGAGGCTGCCAGACTATGATTAATGGGGTACTAAAGGCGATGCAAATAAAAGCTTTACGATGGGTTGAAACATCGGGTGTAAAACTCGTGCTCTTTTAGCCGCAACCTGGGGATGAAGGGTTTACTAGCCGTGCCGCTCACTATCCTTCACCATCATCATCATCATCATCATCATCACATCTATCTAAACTTGAGATCAATACCGGTATCATCAGCAGCAACAGCGGCGTCATCACCAGCTTCATTATCATCTCTCACCACCACCGCCACCAAATCACCATCACCACAGTAGCATCATCATCGTCGTCGTCGTCGTCGTCGTCGTCGTCGTCGTCGTCGTCACAGTCACCATCATTATATCCACCCAGAGAGAGAGAGAGAGAGAGAGAGAGAGAGGTAAGACCCGGGCAATGAAGGCGTTAAAGTCAAATAGAACTGCTAGGTGTGAAACAATTGAGAGAGAGAGAGTGAGAGAGAGAGGAAGCCAGCGTTGAATGTGGTGTGTCGGGCCAATGAGCAGACGTAGAGAGCAGGTAATGTTTTTGTAATTGTTATGTGAAAGGAACGTGAGGTGGGTTTAGAGTGCGGGGAGAGAGAGAGAGAGAGAAGGGGTGTTGGTGGGAAGGGAGAGAAGAATGGTAAGGGTCAGAGAAAGTGGAGAGAGGAAAGAGAGGGGTAGGGAAGATGAAGAGAAGAGGATGAGGTGGGGAAGGAAGTGAAGAGAAGAGAATAGAGAAGGTGGAGAAAAAAGGTTCGAGAGAGGGGGAGAGAGAGAGAGAGGGAGGGGAGGGATGCAGGGAGAGAGACAGTGTGTGCAGGTACAGCCCCTCTCTCTCCCCCCTCCCTCCTACCCCTGTCGGCAGAGCAGTGGGGGGTGTTTTCTTTATTTCAGTTTTAATGGCCGCCGACTTGTTGACAAAAGAAAAAAAAAAAGTGAGTGGAGAGGGTGGTGGTGGTGGTTGTGGTGGAAAGAGTGGTGTTGGTGATTGTGGTGGTGATAATTTGATGAGGATGGTGGTGGATGTGGTGGAGAGGGTAGTTGTGGGGATGGTGATGAGGAGTGCTTTTTTTAGTGGAGGAGATGATATTAGGTGGGAATGATGTTGTAGGGGGGGAGGGTGATTGTGATGGTGTGAGGGTGAGTGAGATGGTGGCAGAGATAATGATGGAGAGACTGGCAGTGGTGGAGAATGTTTAGGCTATGGTGATAAAGATGGTGATGTAGAGACTGATACTGGTAGTGAGTAAATGTGATGGCGACAGATGATGATGTTGGGCGGACTGGTATTGGTGATGAGGGTGGTTGTGGTGGTGATTGAGATGATGGGTGTGATGGACTGGATTGTATTGGTGGTGAGGGTGATTGTGATGGTGATTGAGTTGCTGATGATATGTTGAGACTGGTTTTGGTGGTAAGTGATTATGATGGTGACCCAGAGATGGTGAAACTGGAAAGGGTGATTGTAGTAAAGCTGAAAGAGATGGTGATTTTGATGGAAAGGGAGGGTGAAGATGACGGTAGGGGTGAGAGTAATAGAGAGGGTGATGTTAGTTGAGGGAGAGGATGGGTGGGGGTATTGGGGTGAGGGTAGGAGTGATGGAGATGGTAGTTTTTATGGATGTAATGGTATTGGTGAAGGGATGTGAGGCTGCTAGTGATGTTGATGTAGAAGGAGGGTGGGGGTGATAGAGAGGGCAGTATTCGTGGAGAGGGAGGGGGTGATGGGGAGGGTAGGGGTGATGGAGGTGTTGTTGATGGAGAGGGAGGAGACGGACGAGGGCAAGGGTAGGGGATAATGAAGAGAGCAATAGTAGTGGAAAGAGAGGGAGGCAGGGTGGGGGATGGGGTGGGTAGAATTGCTAGAGATGATGTTGATGGAGAGGGAGGGTGGAGATGGGGGTGAGAGTGGGGGTGATAGAGAGGGCGATAGGGAGGAGGGGTGGGTGGTAGGAGATGGGAGTGTGAGGGTGAGGGGGGGAGGGTTGAAATGGCGATGCTAATGGAGAGGAAGAGTGAGTGGAAATGGGAAAGGGGATGGGGAGTGAGAGTGGGGGTGAGGAGTGATAGAGCGATATTAGTGGAGGGGGAGGATGGAGAGGGATAGGGTGAGGGTGGTAGTTAGGGTAAGGGGGTGAGGGATGATAGAGAGGGCGGTATTGCTGGATGAGGGGGGTGGATGGGGGATGGTGAGAGGGTGGAGGTGAGGGTGGGGGTGAGGGCAGCGTGGGCGGTACATTCCTGGCGCTCAGTGGACCATGAGTCTGGCCCTCACCCCATCTCGCGAAGGGGGGGGGGGATGGAAAAGGTGTGTGTGTGTGTGTGTGAGAGAGAGAGAGAGAGAGAGAGAGAGAACAAGAAGTGGTTTAGGAGTGGGAGAAAGAGGGGAAAAGAGGAATGGAAAGGGAGGGGGGACTGGAAGGTGGAGAGGAAGAGGGGAATGGATGAATGGAGATGGGGGGGGGTGAGCTATAAGGATGGAAAAGAGAATTAAAAGAAAAGGTAAGGAGGAGGATGGTGGGGGAAAGAGTGAGAAAAGGAAGGGGATGGAGAGGGAAAAGGTGAGAGAGGGGAAGGGGATTGTTGCGGAGGAAGGAAGAGAGGGGGGGGGGATGATGGGGAAGGAAAGGCTAGGAGAGGATGGAAGATGAGAAGATGGGTGGAAGGAGAGAGTTGTGGAGGAAAAAATCAGGAGGGAGGAAGAAGGGGAAGGTGAGATGAGAGAGTGGAGGGACACGGAGAAGAGGGAAAGGAAAGGGTAGGGAGGGATGTGAGGATGGATGGAAGAAAGAGAAGAAGGTAGAAAAAAAATATATAAGCGAAAGATGTGAAAAAGGTGTACTCGTATCTATGAACAAAGAATATGTGGGAAGAGGTGAAAGGGTTTAACATAGAGAGAGACAGACAGACAGAGAGAAACAGAGACAGACAGACAGACAAACAGATGTTAGTTCAGATCCTTAATATAGATAGGTCTCTTGCAATCTATACTAAATCGTTTTCGGTATACAGAAAACAGAATATGAATAGACGTCCAGCTATGGGATGTATTGAAAGGGAACAGGGAAACGAAAAGAGATGAAAACAGGTGAAGTTAGTGAAAGAGAGATAAGTGGTATTGTGTGGTACAGGGGCTGGTGGTGGGGTGGGAGGGGGAAAGTCTCGAGACATGGACAAAAGCAGCACCAACACGCAAACAAGAAAAGGGAACACGAGGGAAGGACTTGGGAGAATTTGGTTAGTCTGCAGTAGGTTGGGTTAGGTTAGGTAAGGATAGGTTAGATTAAAGTAAGTTAGGATGGTGGTGGGGAGAGAGTGTAGAGGCGTGAACAAAAGCAGCTCCAGCACCGAGAGAAGGAGAGAGGGCACGAGGAAAAGACTTGGGAAGGTTCGGTTAGATTAAGTTAGGTTAGATGAGCAAAAGTTAGATTGTTGGTGGGTGGGGAGTGTAGGGGCGAGGACAAATGGAGCACCAACACGCGAAGAAGGAAAGAGAACACGAGGGAAGGACTTGGGAAGGTCGGGGCAGAGGAAGAGTCTAGTTGGTGGCAACGATGATGTTTGTCTGTGTGCTTGCTTGTGTGTGTGTGTGTGTGTGTGTGTGTGTGTGTGTGTGTGTGTGTGTGTGTGTGTGTGTGTGTGTGTGTGTGTGTGTGTGTGTGTGTGTGTGTGTGTGTGTGTGTGTGTGTGTGTGTGTCTGTGCATGTTTTTATTATATATATATATATATATATATATATATATATATATATATATATATATGCATGTATGTTTGCTGTATGTATGGCTTGAGATACGAGTTATCATCCCGTTCCGTCTTCATCATTACCGTACTTAAATTTTGGTGTAATTCCGCGGACAATAGTATTAATACCAGTGCGTTGATAAAGAGCATCTTGTAACTTCTTATAGCCGTGGGAAGCAGCCGTGGACAAAGAGTGTGTTTGAAGCGAGGACCGACTTGCAGGCCAGCGACAATTAATGAGCCAGTGTGTGTTTGAAACAGGCTAATGACTGTGTACCGCTTAACGCATTTTCTGCTACACCAGCTACCAGAGGACGGCCTATTCTCGTCAACGTGTGGATCTTTCCAGTTCCTTTTCCTTATTCTTTACTTTTCCATATAGCACGTTCGTGTTCCATTGTTTGTTAATTTTACAGTCTGTGCCAGTATTTAAAACAGTGCAAGAAAGCCTCCTTATCGTCAAGAGAATATTCGCCTAAGAGTCAGTGGTTTGTATACAGTACAGGGTTTGTAAAATATAAGTTTTGCTTGTTAATAAACATCTGAATTCTCTGGTGGGGCAGTAGATGTTGCGTCGGCTGTAACATTTATGAAGAAAACCAGCTGGTGTACAGGATCGCCCAGATTTATACAGCGTTTCGCCGTACAGGCTTCCTCTGGTGGTCACTCGAGAGGAAACGTGTACGGTGAAACGTTGAATGAATCTGGACCTCAGTCTGCATTCGGTGTTTCTTGTTGTAAAGCTGTAGAAGGTTCCATGTTGATGTTGCTTCTTGTATTTTACCACAAGTCTATCTATCTATCTATCTATTGCCAGACGCCACAATCCCGCAAGGGGTTGCCATTTGACTTTGAGTTATATGTTTTACGGGGAGGGGCACTAACCCTCCACCAACCTACTTGTTGACACGTAGGGAGCACGCATGGTTCGGTTATATGGTTACCACCCAGCGTTGTAAATAGTTTCTTGGCTTACAGGAAACTATTTGGCTTGTCATTCAATGTAAAGCCACCTGTAAAGGAAAGAAAAACAATAAGAAGTGAAAGGAAAGATGGGAGAAATAGGAAGAGAGGAGGGCAGGCACAGAAAAAGAATGATAAAGGCTAAGGAAGAAGTAGGCAGCACTACATCAAGTGAGTGGATGATGGTCGCCACCACCTACCACTGTACAAGCTAATTCCTCTCTGGATTGATAGTTGGCCTGGACTTCTTTCAGCAATATTAGTTTGTCTGGAAGTCCTTAGTGTATAGACGCACTGGAATTGGAGACGATCAGTTGACGTTGACAGTACCACCCACGGAACCACGAGCTTGTTAATTCAGCTGTCCATCATCAACTATCGTAATCTCATTCCGGAAATAACAGCTTCGTCTTGCCTGAGCAGCATGTTGAAAGAATCCGAATAACGTGAATGAGTAGACTGAGTTGGTATTGTGTTACATACGTGTTTGTGTACATTTTGTTTAGCAGCGACACACAAGCAACTCGACTCTCCCACAGTTGCCTTTTAGACGCTAAGTGGCGAGTCAGAGATGAGACGAGATGTGTGTTGAGGGGGAAGTTGATGATTAACTTTATTTACACACACACACACACACACACACACACACACACACACACACACACACACACACACACACACGTACACACACAGACTGGTGGTTGTGGGAGGGGATGTTGACGTACCCGTGTGCCGTGCAGTGGGTGGGCGCTGATTACTGTTGACGGAGACTGGATGCGTGTACAGCCGGGGACAAAAGTTCAGCTACTGTACTATTCCACTTCGTTTGCTTCACGTTAAGGGCATGTCCTCAGCTTTTCTTCTTGATTCATTTTGCATACTGTTCATATAGCGCCACTTCACACGGTATGTCCCCCACTTTCCTCTCAGACGCATGTCGCCTGCGATACCGCTGCGTCTGTTTCACACTTTGGCATGTCCGTCACTCTCCTCCTTGAAGCGTTGTTTAAAAAAGAATCATATATGTGCACAGACATACCAAGCCTCTCACAGCTTAGGAATAATAGCCAGCAGAGGAAAATAAGTAAAAGAAAGTTTAAATCGTTACCGAACTTTTGTCCTTAGAGGCGCGGGATTGATGTGAGAATGAAGTAGCCTGCATACTGTGAATCGGGTGGTAAGAGGATAGTGAGTGTTGAGAGTGACTTATGGATTAGTTCATGGTTAGAGAGGCTGCCTTATGGATTAATTCAAGGTTGGTTAGAAAGACAGTTTCATGCATTAGTTCAAGGTTAGAGGCTGCTTTAGTGATTAATTCAAGGTTAAAGAATCTGCCATATGCATTAATTCAGGGTTAGAAACGCTACCGTACGAATTAGTTCAGGGTTAGAGAGGCTGCCGTGCGGATTAGCTTAAGGTTAAATTGGCCGCTTTATGGATTAGTTCAAGGTTATAAATGTGAACTAGATGATAACATGTTGGTGAGAAATGAGAAGTGCGTCTGTTGTGATTTGGGTGATGAGAAGCTTCTAGTGAGGTGTAAGACAAGGGATGGTAAACAGTGGAGACTGAGTTATGAATTGTATTGTGAAGCTATAGCTGTGGGTTGACTTGAGAGTTACGTGTGCTGTGAACTGGATGATGAGATGTGAGGGGTGCATGTGCTGTGAAGTGGGTGGTGAGATATGATAGGTGAATGTGTTGTGAATTGGTGGTGAGATGGGAAAGGTGCTTATGCTGTGAATTTGGTTGTGAAATATGTGCTGTGAATGGGTTAGTGAGATGTGAATGGTGCATGTGCTGTGAACTGGGTAGTGAGAAGTTGTTGGGTAAGTGAGACAGTGTGGTGAGTTATGAAGACTGACTTATGGATAGGGTGGTGAAGCAGTAGAGATGTGAATTGGATCTTCTTCATGGTTACCGAGTCCTTGAAACCTAGGATGTCTTATTTATGGTATTTTGTGATAGCCAACACTATGACGATTTTACTCAGCTGAAGAAAGACTGGAAGAGTGAGATAGAGCCTTCACTAAGCCATTCCCTACTGTGTCTCTTGTAAACTGAATAACGAAGAAGAAATAAAAATGCCATCGTAGTGTATGGAAACCGTATTTTAGGTGGCATTGGAGATTTCGTAACACCTCTTTCTTAGCAATTTATTCTGCATATTACACATTACTATCCTCATGAGTAAGTAGTGCCCATTTTCTAACCATATAAACAGTACACACGAGAATGTCAAGATGTAATATGCAGAATATATCTCTGATGAAGATAAGCTGCGAAATCTCTAAAAATGACATGAAGTAGTGCCGTGAGTGGACCTCGGATGGTGACCTAGGAAGGATGGACGCATGGGAATCGGCTGGTGAGTTGTGTGAGGCGGCCTGGTGAAGATAGCTTGATAACTTTCCGGTGGGATCTGAAACGCGGGCTTCGGGAGATGAGTTATAGTGGCTTATGAAGAGTGATGGATGAGAGGGGAGGACTGTTGATGGTGTGATGATTAGAGTGAGTGGTGAGGCAGGGTGGGGTGAGGCATCAAGGGTCTGGTGGTGCGTCAGGATTGTTGGGTGGTGAGGCAGTGTTAGTGGGTGGTGAGGCAGGGCGAGGTAAGGGAGGAAGGGTGTGCTGGTGAGACAGGGTGATGTGTGGGGGTGAGAGAAGGTAGTGAGACATGCAAGGCAGCGGCGAGTGAGTGGTGCGGAAGATTGGAGAGTAGTGGTGAGGCAGGCAAGGTAGTGTGTGACTGCGAGAGTGGTTGAGGAGTGGTAGGAAGGCAAGAGACGGTAAGGCAGCGAGACTGGGTAGTGAGGCAGGGTATGGAGTGGAGACGAGGCAGGTAAGGCAGAGACAGTGCGTGGTGAGGCAGGGTGGGGAATGGTAGTGAGGAAAGAAAGGCATGGCAAGACAGGGAGTGTGTAGTGAAGCAGGGTGGGGAGTGGTGGTGATCCAGGCAAGGCAGGGTAAGGCAGCGAGCGTGTGGTGAGGCAGGGCAGGGCGGGGACGTATAATGAGGCGGTGCCGGGGCTGTGTGCCACTATTGTTTTGACTGGTGGCTGGAGGTCGTGCCCAGCTGCCTGCCTCCCTGCCTGCCTGCCTGCCACACACCATGCTTGCTTGCCTTCCCTCTGCCGCCCATCATGCTTCCTTGCCTACCTTTCTGTCTTCTGCCATGCTTGCCTGCCAACCCACTTCCTACCACCGTGCTTGTTTACTTACCCTCTTCCTGCCACCATGCTTGCCTGCCCACCTTCTTCCCATCACCATACTTTCTTGCTTACATTCTGCCTCTCCCTGTGCTTGCTTACCAACCCGCTGCCTCACCCTGTGTTTGCATGTCTACCCTCCTCCTAACCGTATGCTTGCTTGCCTACCCTCCGCTTCACCTTACGCTTGCCTGCCTATCCTCTGACTCACTTTATACTTGCTTGCCTGCCTACCCACTGCCTCTCCTTATGCTTGCATGCCTACCCTGTGCTTGCCTACGTACTCCCTGCCTTACCTTATGCGTGCATGCCTACCTATCCATTGCCCCGCACAATGCATTCTTGCCCACCCTTTACCTCCCACCATGCCCGCTTGCCCGCTCCTGTGCCTGCCATACTTTCATCACCATTTCCATCATCCCTCGAGTGCTGTTGTGTTGGTGGACCTATGTCTGCTGTAAAAGGGGAAGTTAATATCATTATTCAACTTCTTTTGTGTATTCGTATTGCGGTACTGTATCGAAACTAGCCAGATTTGAAATGCCGATTACAAATTTAACAACACTACACAGTATGGACCATTGTGAACAGTTGTATAGTAAGGGACGGACACACACACACACACACACACACACACACACACACACACACACACACACACACACACACACACACACACACACACACACACACACACACACACACACACACACACACACACACACACACACGCATGAATGCTGCCGTCTGCTTTACTATTATACTCTCTACATTAAGTGAGTATATTGGGTCGTTGCTTCGGGTATTTCGTGACACGTTTTCCTCAGCGATTTAATTTGGACATTAAACCTTATTAATTTCTGATATAAATTGATATAAACCGTGCGAATATAAGAAAGGTCATGGAAGAAAATATTTAGATGTAAGACGCAAAATCAGTCGTTAAGGGAAAGTTACTGAGAAGACTTGTGTGCCATCGAGAGCGTGACTCATTGTTTTGTTGAAGCCATCTGGAAGCACATGGTTAGCAAAGGATATACCCAGAACTAGAGGTCAAGGATGTGGTCTTTGCTCGTCTATACTGCGTGTTCCTTATCCGCCCTTTCTCAGAGAACTGGTTATGTGTGGTTTTACAAGACGGTATGTTATTTAGGTAGAATGTGAGTGGAACGGTAGCACAGTCCGTGATGTGGAAGAGTGGAGGTTAGTCATGTGAAAGAGATCGCTTCTGAGTGGGCGCTGCTGGGTTTGGTGTGGTGTGGTCTAGAATATACTGTAGCTTGAGTACAATGCATGAACGTTTTACAAACATTTACTATTATCGTGAGACAAGACTACAGCGATCCACACTGACGACTGTTATATGGGACGCCATTCAGCTGGGCGAGTCACAGGCCAGACAGGGAGGCGTCCGAGGATCCGCATTGAGAGCAGAGCTAAGAACCGAATGTCAACAAGCGCCTGGGAACCACAACACGGCTATCCCACCCCTCCCCTCCCCTCTATAACACCCCCGCAGCTCACAGGATGGATCTAAATCGTATCAGGTTGGAGGGTGTTAGAGGCAGATGTGAGAGTGCAGTGGTGTGTGGGAGGAGAAGACCCTTGCAATTGCACGATTGCTGAGCTTAGGCTGGAGGTTGTCTGGCTCGCACTGTCTGTTCCCTCTTTGGTTGTCTTCCTTTGTGCTTATTCTACTTAACTCCTTCTTTCGTATTAATTTTCTTTGGGGGGAAGTGTCAGAACTGCCTTCAGAGATAAATTAACTATTAATATTTTGGGTCAAATGTAAGGTTCACGATATACGGTAATTGTTTTTGAAGTGCATACCTTAGTAATATCTTGGCGCCACTGAGTGTAGCAAAAACCGCCCGGGCGGACGTACGAGCAAACAAACACCACCACTCCTCGCAGGAAGCTGGTGCACCACGGGTGGTAGTGAACTTGGCAACATCACATTGTGACGAAAGACACTCGTCTAGAGGCTGTTACACATACCTAACAAAACTTCTGTGTTGGATTAAAAGGTAAAGGCAACCGCTAAAAGAGCCGTCCAGAGAAATAAGCAGCTGACACATGCTGCTCGCACGCACACCACTGTCATCCCAAGATAAACAAACTTTCAGTCCATGACGTCACCAGTACGATGTATCATGACATAATCTCCTCAGCCACGCGTCTACCAGAGTCATCGACTTTTTAAACTGTCATTTGAGGAATGAATCACACGAAGAAGGAAACTCAGGTGCTGTACGGAAATAAACAGAACAACATAAAGAGGAAGGAGTGAATGAAAGTAAATGACAGACGTAAGCCAGAAATAGAGGGAAGGGCAGCTAACAAGTGCTTGGTTCCGGGGGCTTGTTTGTCTCTGCCCTCTTCCTGCTTCTCCCATCTTAATTCTTCTTTCCCTTGTTACTTCCGCTTCCACGGTATTCTTTCTCCTTTCCTTCCATACAGCCTACTTTCTTGGGGGGGGGGTCTCCCTCTCTCCTCCTCCTCCTATTATTCGTCCTCTCCATCTTTCTGCTCATCTTTGCTCCGAATCATTTCTTCCGTGTCTCTTGTCTTTCCTCTTTCCTTCCTTCCGTCTCCCTCCACCCCTCCTTCATTCTTTCCCATTCACAGTTATTCTACAAATCCTTCCTTTCTTCCATCCTTCCCGCCTCCTCTCCCTTCCCTTCCCTCTTCCCTCTTTTCTGTATTTCCCATCCAGTCTCCCTTCCCTCTCTCCCTGCCTCCCTCCCATTCCCCTCTCCCCTTCCTTCCCTACCTCCCTTCCCCCTCCTCTTCCTTCCTCCCTCCCTCCTCCATCACTTCCTGTGAGTTGAGATAACTAATCCCCCAGTGCCCCCTCCTCCCTCCCCTCCCCTCCCCTCCCTTATACTATTTTACCTCCATGTCCATACTCTCTAGTTCCTCACTCTATACTTATTTGTTCCCTTCCTCCCCCCCTCCTTTTCTCCCTCACCCTCCATACTCCCTCCCATCCGTCACACTTCATACTCCCTCCCTCCCCTCCATACCCTCACTCCTCCCGTCCCTCCCGTATCTTCCACATTCCCCTCCCTTCCTCCTTGCCCCACACCTTATACTCCTCCCCTTCCTCACTCCTTCTCTCTCTCTCTCTCTCTCTCTCTCTCTCTCTCTCTCTCTCATTTTTTATGTTCTCGTATTCCTTTCCCTGCTTATACTCTCTCTCTCTCTCTCTCCCTGTCCATTGTTGCTCATTCATTCGTATTCTTGTTCTCTTATCATTTTTCTCTTTCTCATTTGTACGTTTTCTGTTATTTCCCTGATTATACGTTTTCTTCCTTTTCTTCTACAGTTTTCTTCCTTTTTCTACATTTTCTCTTCTTTTTTCTCTGCTTTTTCTCCTCTCTTCTCACATTTGCTTGGACTTTCAAAAATCAACGTCATCCAAGAGTTCAAAGCCCAGGAGAAGAAGAGAGAAGAAAGAGGAGATAAGAAGTAACGAGAAGAAAAGTAAAAGGGGAGATGAGGGGCAGTAAAGAAATTAGTAAGCAGAGTAAAGGCAAAAGAAATGGAAAAAAAGAAAAAAGAGAAGGAATGAGTAGAAAAGAAGAAAGGAGGAGGCGAAAAGAAGTAAGGAAAGTAAGAAGGAAAAAAGAAGAAATGAAAATAGATGTAAGGAGGAGAAAGGGAGTCGTAAGAAGATAAAAGAAGTAAGAAAGAGAAAAATACGGACAGACAAGATCAAAGGAAGCATGAAAGGAGAGAATTAGAGCGTAGACGGAGGTGTTGAGGGAAGGAAAGGTGGAAAAAAGTGTGAGAGCTGAAACGAATGAGGGAGAGGAAAGAAGAAATGGGGTAGGATTGGAGAGGGCTAGTAGGAATGAAGGAAGAGAGGAATGGAATGATGGGGAAGGGGGGGTGAGAGGAGGGAAAGAAAGGAGGGAGGGAGCGAGGGAGAGTAAGGAAAAGTAAGTCGGAGCGAACAGGATAGACTGCGCAAGAAAAGGGGTAGGAAAGAAGAGGGAAAGGAAGGATGAGGGAGGCGAATGGAAGGAAGGAGTGAGGGATGGGAAGAAAGAAACAAGGGGAGTGGAGTGGAGGGGAAGGAAGGAAGGAACGAACGAGAGGAATGGAAGGGAAGGGAAGTAAGGAGTACCAAGAAAAGCAAACAGCATCCGACGTAATGGTGTTTTCGAGGTTGTTTGTTACAGAGAAGACCATGGCCATAGTATCTGTGAGTATTAGATAAGGAGAGAATTAACAAGGCTCTCCCCCCACTCACCAGACCCTTCCAGCCAAAGCCAGCAGGAAAAAATGAGGACCACCATGCAGTATAGAAAGTGTGTCTCGGAAATTTCATGGGAATGGATGAGTGGAAAGCTATATTCTACACAAACGCATAATCTGTAAGGGAAAAGTACCATTCATTGCATAACGATATTGCACTGTTGCGTCTGGATGAGAGGAGAACAGTTTTGATTTTATTAGTCTTCAACTATGGACGTGTGGGGTATAAGATGCTAGATTCATACCCAGAAGTATTTTAAACTTTAATACGCTATCACAATCAATCTTATTTCAATTTAAAATCCCATTTGAAGAAAGGAGGGGAGGAGAGCAGTGAGCAAAGAAGTGAAGGGAGGGAGTGGTTGGAAGAAAGGAAGGAGAAAAGAAAAGAGGGAAGGAAAGGATTGATGGGAGGGGACGAGAGGAGCGAAAGGGAGATGAGTGGAAGAAAAGGGAGGTGGGGTGGAGGAGGAGCTAGGGGAGGGGAGATGAAGGAAAGTGAAGGGTGAGAGGAAAGGAGCGAGGAAAAAAATGGAGGGATAGAAGTAAGGAGAGATGAGAGGAAGGGGCGAGGTAAGGGGAGGGGAGGGGAGGAAGGAGCGAGGTGAGGGGAAAGGAGGGGAGGGAAGGCAGGGTGAAGCTAGAGGTCACAGCTAAGTGGGTGACGCATCTGACTGCTATGTCTCGTGGCGCCCTCACACCCCTCCCCTCATTCCCCTTCCCTCACTGCCCTCTCCTCACTCCCCTCCCATCACTCCCCTCCCCTCCTCATCCCTCACTCCCATTCCCATCCTTCTCCTCCCCTCCCCTGATTCCTTTACCCTTAGTCCCCTCATTCTCTTCCACTCACTCCTTTTCCCTCATTTTCCTCCCCTTACGTTTACCCTTCCCCACACTCCCCTTGTTTCCCTTCCCTTCCCTCGCCTCCCCCATTTCTTCCCTCCCCTCCATCATCTCTCCCCGCTCATAACTCTCACCTATCAGTTTACGTTTCCCCTCAATTATTCCCTCCCCTCCCCTTCCCTCCTTTCCCCTCCCCTCTCCGATCATTAGTTATATATCCCCCTTCTCTCTCTCTCTCTCTCTCTCTCTCTCTCTCTCTCTCTCTCTCTCTCTCTCTCTCTCCATTCTGTTATTCCCTTCTGCCTATAAAGTTAGTCACCTCAAGGTTTGGAGAAGGGTAGGACGGATACAAGGCAAAGACGGTGAAACAGAACCTACTGGTACGCTGTGGTCTTGGCTGTGTTGTGCTGTGTATGGTGTTAAGAGATGGCAAGGATAGACACAAAACACAGACGATGGAACAGAAAATTTGGAAGTAGACGGTGGTTTGTTGGAGGGTTGGGCACGTACTTGAATGTCAGGGGCAAGTGCCAGGAAGACAGTTGAGTTTGACAAAAAGAATACTTTTGATAAACACAAATATGTCCGTTGATTTTGGTACAGATGGTGAAACAGAAGACTGTGGTAGTAGGTAGTGGTGTGATGTAGATTGGTTATTTGTTGCGTGCAGGCGTTAGGAGGAGGGTAGCACAGATACAAGGCACAGACGGTGAAACAGAAGATAACGGAAGTAGATTTTTTTTTCTTTTTTTTTTTTTTATGTATCCAGCTCTGGCCCAGCAGTCCTCCCGAACGCAGCCACTTCAGAGCTAGTACCCACCATCTTCATTGAGTATATGAGGACTGTTCAGGTCAGTGCTGAAATGATGGTATTCGTGTGAGTGTTCTTTATGACATGTTGTCGGGCCTCGATGAAGATCAGTGAAATCTAATTCAACGAAAATGAGATCGTCTGGTAGTTTCCTTTCCAGCCTGACAGAACTCGCGTTCTCTCAGAAAACAAACAGCTTCCGTCTCCCCTCAGTGTTAGCGTGTCCCCTCTCTCCAGACATGCTCACCTCACTGACCTCCCTCACCTCACCTCGCCTCCTGGTACACCCTCCCCGCTCTCTCCTCTTTCTCTCCCCTCCCCCTCCCCCTCCCTTCCCCAGTATCCCATCCTCCTCCCCTCCGCGCCCCTCATCTCCCCTCCCCCACTGCACCAGCCTCTCAGCGTCTCCAGTCAACTTGTGTACTGTCAGGAACTGTCTTGATTAACCTTTTGTACGGCAGGATGTCACTTTTTTTAATTTTTGGTTACCGTTTTTTTTTTCCTTGCCACCCATTTTTTCTTGTCATCCAGTGTTTTATTTTTTTTTATTTTTTTTTTTTTTTTTTACCACCACGATTAATTTTCACCTAAACTTATGACCGAATAAGAGTTCCCTGGACTGAGTAAAATTTTATGGTGTAGCCAAAATTAAATACGTGTATCTAAGTACACCAACAGAATTCAGAGGATCAGTAACGATAGTTTAACCCTTTGGCTGATACTGTTTTCATCGGCTGAGTAAAATACGAGTATATCAGGAGGTAGTCAGTTAAAAAAAAAAAAAAAATGAAGTGCGACAGCTGGGATGAAATTATTAAACAAGTTTCCTTATTATTCCCCTACTAAAGAGTGAGATTCTTCCATTATTTGAAATGTGCCATGGCCAGATAGCAGGTGTTGAGTACCTGAGTACAGCACTAACATATCCAACACTTTCCGGGTCTCTCTACCACCAGCACTACTGATATATTACTGTAGTCGGCCTACATCTGCAATCACAGATATAGCTGAACAGTAATTAATATTGCCACACAGTGTTACCGTTCATTTACGTAGTCTTAATCAGAAGCCGTGTTAAATACTATATGAAGCAGTTACTACAGTGGATACCAAACTGGTAGCCGTACTGCTGCAAGTTTCCGAAAATGAGTCGCTGAATGTATTATTGTACACACTCGTATCTTGAGCTGAGAGTGAGTTGAAGGCAGGATGTCATGACACTGGGCACTGTGCGAGTACTGAAGGTCAGAAGCCAAAGGTGACCCTGCCACCCACTGCCGCCTCACATTATACTGGTCAACCATGTCACGTCTCTTGAACTCACCTGCGGCCAGATGCAAATGAGTCACTGACATTTTTGTTTGTCAGCAGCCTTT
>NC_137024.1:52761651-52866651 GCF_032717465.1 Coenobita brevimanus | reverse complement strand
GGTGAAGAGAGGAGAGAGCAGAATCCCAAGACTTTTCTTCCTTCAGAAATAAATAATTGTTCAGACCACTGTCTAGCTGTCTAACGCAACTTCAGAAATTATTGTCCAAGTTAGCCCTTGATTCTAACTTTTGAGAGGGATGATCGTAAAGTATTTCGTAAATCTCTGCCCTAACCGTAAGTCCTTCCTCTCGCCCTTGTTTTTCCTCCAGATGCGGGCCGGAGGGCAAAATATGTTAGAAAAAAAAAAAAAAAACGTGCTGCAAGTAGATTACACCAGTATGAAGTGCATTTTCGCGCATAACCAACGAGCAGGTATTTGTTATTCTTTTCCCTGTTGCTGTTTTAGTGGGATAATGGTTTTGTGAATCATAAAATTGACTTGATTGGTCCAGCATAAAGAGAAATAACCACAGCTCAAACTTTATCAGGTTAAAAGTTTTAGCTTCTAGAAACAGCACAACGGCCGGGTCGAGCCGGGCTGCTCATTGTAATTTTCTGCCCATACACTGACAGTATACTTTGGTCGCTAGCATTTAATAATGTATAACTTACACCAACAGCAATGCCAAAATTTATCAACGTTACCATCCCGTTAGCCTAACCACCTTTGCCGACCGTTACGGCTTACTTATAATCTGTTAGCAGGCTAGTAAATTTTATCTTCAAAACTTTTTTTAATACTTTTCTTTCTAATAAAGGCAGTCAAAAGCTTAGTGTATATTTGTCCAGAGTTTGATAAAGAGAGGATGGCTACTCTTTCTGTACCACGTTTTAGGGAGGATTTACACGGGCGAATGAATCAAGCACTGGAGAACGTTCACTTGAATGAGTACATAATCGTACATCCCCGTGGGCATTCTTTCATGTCCCGGGACCTCCATAGTAGAAGTAGGCTTCACTGTCCCCACTGCCATCACTCACATACTAGAATGTCAGGGGAGACTAGGCAGTTGCTTATGTGGAATTAATGTCATCCATAGGCTGTTGAAAGAAATGATGACGATTCGATACCCACTGAAACATTCGCATGACCCCGTTCAGGTTCGATTGTGCTCGCCAGATAGGCAGCGCATGTTCACTAGTGTTTGCTCATGTTCGTTCACAAAGTGTAACTCCACCAGTTCACAAAGCGTAACTCCACCCCAGGACTGAACGTAACACCCTATAATCGATGCAGTCTGTAACTCCACCCTTCAAAACCGTTTAAAACGAATAATTCAGAACCAAGATGGTTAAACAACTGATTAAAATCTCCCATAGGCCAAAGGAAAGGAATGTATAGAAAAATAAAAAGTGGAGAGGAACACTTACATAAACGGTACGCAATTTTGAATAGGGAAGTTGAGATGGAGATACCTTGAGCAAAACGAGGTTATGAAATTAAGGTTGCTAGTGAATCAAAAGTAAACCCAAGGGTTTTTACCAAATGTACTGTACTGTACCGTACGAAAAAATAGATAGGATAGGACCTCTCAACAGAATCAGGTATAACATTGCCAGTGAAGCTAAAGAAATGTGTTCATTCCTAAATCATTATTTCCTATCAGTATTCACCAAGGAAAATCTAGACCCGGTCCCTCAATCAGCAAATATTTACTTTGATAATACGTACAATATTCTTGGTAAAATAACCATTAGTAAGGAGGACGTATTGAAAGAAATTAATAAGATAAAACCTCAAAAATCGCCAGGTCCGGACGATATGCAAAAATTATAAAGGAAGCCAAAGAAGAGTTATGCCAGCCACTTTTAACTTTATTTAATGATTCTTTAAATTCAGAAGTTCCAGAGGCGTGGAAGACCGCAAACGTAGTGCCCATTTTTAAAAAGGGTGATAAAGCAGCTGCATCGAATTATCTCCGATAAGTCTAACGCCAATAGTAGAAAAAATGCTCGCCTCAGATTTAGCAAATAAAATTAGGAAACACTTTGAAAGATTTAATCTTATAAATGAAAGTTTGCACGGATTCAGGCAAGGACGATCGTTCCTCACAAAAACTTGTCATTCTTCTTGGAGGTCTATGAGGCGGTAGAGCGATGAAGTTTACGATATTACTGTATTTATTTTAGTAAAGCTTTTGATAGGGTCCCACATGCATGGCTAGTTAGAAAAGTTCGAGCAGACGGTATAGATGGCGATATCTTAAAATGGACAGAATGCTGGCTGGAGGGACGATAGACGAGAGTTTTAATAAATGGAACCAAGCCGGATTGGCGATTAGTAACTAACGGTGTACCACAGGGATTAGTACTTGGTCCCTTACTATTTATTGTATGTATAAATGATCGAGCCTTAGGAATCACTATCAGTTTTAGCATACTTGCCGATGACCCAAAAATAGGGCGTATTATTAACTGACGATTGCCTTACCTTACAAAAGGACCTCGAAATACTGTCCAAACGCTCTGAAAATTGGCAAATGGAATTTAACGTTGAAAAATGTAAAGTACTTAACGTTGGCAAGATCATTGGTGTTACTAAATACAGCTTAGATAACAAAGAAACTAGTAAATCTAGTCGTAATGGTTAGTAAAGACCTGAAACCAAGGCAACAGTGTATAAATGCAAATAAAGCAAATAGGGTCCTAGGATTTATTTCGCGAAGTGTGAGCAATAGGACATCTAAAGTAATTTTGCAACTTTATCTAGCATAAGTAAGGCCACATTTTGACTACGTCTTGCAGTTTTGGTGTCCGTACTATAGAATGGATATAAATTCGTCTGAAAATGTACAGAGAAGAATGACAAAAATTATACAGGATTTGCGGAACCTTCCATTTGAAGACAGACTAGAAAGACTAAGTCTGCACGCACTAGAAAGACGTAGAGTAAGGGGAGACTTAATTGAGGTGTATTAAGTGGATGAAGAGATAAAGTAAGGGAGATATTAGCGAGGTACTTAAAGTAAACACACAGGATAGAACTGGAAGTAATGGTTTCAAATTAGATAAACTTTGTTTTGGTAAGGTAATAGGTAGAAATTGTTTTGGCAACAGAGTAGTAGATGAATTGAATAACCTGCCTAGTGATGTAGTTGCTGCCCCTTGCACGAAGAGTTTGAATCATAAGCTAGATAAGCATATGACAAATAAGGGGTGGATGTAAAAAAAAAAGAATCTTGTAACCAGTACTAATTCATTCTTTTTCCTTTTCAGGTTACACTATGATAGTCTTTTTCACACTTGCCTATAAAATATCCGCCCCAGTTTTTCTATACTGCGTGGTGTTCTTTCTTTTTCCTGCCGGCCTCAGCTGGAGGGTTTGGAGGGCGGGGAAGAGCCTTCTTTTGCTATCTTTATCTCATACAAGTACAGTAGTTCAGTTACTCTGTTAGGAGCCACCTGGCATGGGCCAACTGGCCTACTGCAGTTATCCTCTCTGCTTATGTTTTTATTTTCTAAGACTGAACATCATACCATATAATCGATAAAGTAAGAATTTCGTTGGTTTGCTCACACGCAGATCCACGTTTCAGGTTCAGTATGAACTGCTCTGACATAGAATTGTTGCTTGATAATCCTATGTAATTCATAGTGGTACTGTACTTAGATTTTTAAAATAAATTGTTGCAGTGTCGGAAGTGATGTTATGACAGAAATTAGTTGTTGGAAGGACACAAGGCAAGAGTGAGAGCAGTGGAAATGAGTTACTTAAGAGGAGCCTGTGGAGTCACATGGAGAGACAGGCTGACAAATGAGGATATAAAGGAGCGTTGTGGTGTGGATGTGGATGTGATAGGAAGCGTTAGGAGGAATACGCTGAGGTGGTTTGGCCATGTGGAGAGGATGGAGGGTGAAAGACTGACGGAGAGAGTGAATGTGAGTAAGGTGGAGGGGGGGAGAGGGAGGGGGAGGCCGAGGATGAGATGGAGGGATGGGGTAGAGAGGTATATAAGAGAGGGGTGTGTGAGCGGTTTTAAAAATATATATATTTATCATCCCGACAATCCCGGCTGAGATATTAGATAAGTTTTAAGAATGAGATATCTGGCAACTTGCGGGGCCCCCCATCCAATATCTTGGAGGGGGGTTCCGCTAAGAACCTAGCCCCCCGGGCCCCCAAATCTCTAGGTACGCCCCTGGGTGTGAGTTGGGAGCAAGGCAGCGAAATGGCAGGGGACTGGACGACGTGGAGGCGATTTGTTTGTGGCCACCCCGAACGGGATTGAGGCGTCTGGCAATAGATAGATAGATAGATCTATCTGTAGCCAAGCGCCATAATCCCAGAAGGGATGGCTGTTTGTCTTTGAGTTTCAATAGTTGTTTTACAGGATGGGACACTGCCGCTCCACCAATCCATTTATTGACACGTAGGGAACACATATGGGTTGGCTATATGGTTACCACCCAGCATTGTCAATGGTTTCCTGGCTTACAGGATGGCTCAGTGGTAGAACATCAGGCTCAGGACCGGGGGGTCGTGAGTTCGAGCCGCACCCGGTAGCTATCATGCCGGGAGGGGTAGTGCCCTCCTGTAACCTAGTAGGGCTATGTGATTTAGCAAGGTTTAGCCCAGGGGAACTATTCCCTATCAGTGTAAAGTCACTTGAAAAGGAAAGAATAAAAGGTATAGGAAACATGGGAGAAATAGGAAGAAAGGAGGGCAGACAGAAAAAGAATGATAAAGGTGAAGGAAGAAGTAGGCATCATTACATCAAGTGAGTGGATGATGGTTCCTGCCACCCACCACTGTGTTAGTTGTCTGTCTATCTATCTATTGCCAGACGCCATAATCCTGTACGGGGTGGCCATTTGTCTCTAAGTTATTTGTTTTACAGGGAGGGGCACTAACCGTCCACCAACCCACTTGACACATAGGGAGCACGTATGGTTATATGGTTACCACCCAGCGTTGTAAATGGTTTCTTGGCTTACAGGAAACCATTTGGCTTGTCACTCAATGTAAAGCCACCTGTAATGGAAAGAAAAGCATTAAGTAGTGACAGGAAAGATGGGAGAAATAGGAAGAGAGGAGGGCAGGCACAGAAAAAGAATGATAAAGGCTAAGGAAGAAGTAGGCATCACTACATCAAGTGAGTGGATGATGGTCGCCACCACCTACCACTAATGTTAGTTGTGCAATGTGTAAATTAAGTTCTTAATGATGTTTGAGTGTGTGAGTTGTACATCATTGTTTGACATGCTAGTAAGAATGGTATTAGACTTTGCACGTTGGTACACAATGAGGGATTGTTGTCTGAGCGAGCCACATCAGTAAAGGGACATAATTTTGCAGGCTGCTGGATGTGTGTCAGGGCCAGGTGGAGCAGGAACGCCGGCTAAACCTGGTGCTGGTCCTGGAATACGTCAGTCAAGACCTCTACCACTACCTCCGTGGCTGCCCATCCCCTGGACTTGATCAGGCGAGAATCAAGGTACAGTACAGTATACTGTTTTCACTCATACTTTCATCTCACTGTCTTGCCAGTTTGATCATACTCTTTGCTTTTTTCACAGGTAATATGAGTGTAATGTGCTGTTGTAGTTTGTTGTACTGTTAATAAAATTAATCATATAAACTACAGAGTGAAAGTGTCATCAAGTAGCTGTTTTTGTGATATTTCAGTTTGCTTACAAATATTTGTGACCCAAATCAGTAGCCATGCATTTTTAAATAATGCCTTCTATGAAAATAAGTAAATGGGCTGTCTCTCTTTCATTTGGAGGTTGTAATGCAAATTGTTTTTGTGTTAATAACTTTTAGTACCGGTAACATTTTTTTCTTTTTTTTAACTGTAAAAAGATTAAATACATGGTTTTTAGTTGCACCTTACAAAGAGTTTTTGTAACTTACATCATCTTTATGTGGACAGAGCCTGATACACCAGATCCTATGTGGGGTGGACTTCCTGCACAGCAACCGCATCATCCACCGGGACCTCAAGCCACAGAACATTCTGGTAGACAGGAATGGAAAAGTCAAAATTACCGACTTTGGTTTAGCAAGAATATACGACTTTAATATGAGATTAACCACAATGGTAAGTTTGTTTAGGCTTTTTTTTTTTTTTTTTTTTTTTTTTTGTACAGTATTTGCACACACACTGCATGGTCTCTCCGCCCAAACTGTCTTCATTCCAGATTTTACATGAATGCAAGCCAGAAATAAATGAACCGTTTTGATAGTCAACACTATAATTGAATTAACAGTTTTTCATTTGCGTCGTTAGTACATTGTGTATTCTTAGTATTGTAGCATCTGATGTTGAACATAAATTTCCCAGACTGAACCCGCTGTTTTTCAGAGGATAATAAAGAGTTAAGGGAGGTCTATATTGTGCGATATAAGTAGTCTGTACCACCACACGATGCCCATTGTGAAGCACTGTACAGTATTGAACATCATTTTATAATGCATGTTTCTTTATCACACATCATATAAACTTCTACAGTAGCTATTTAGGTCCAGAAAGTTTGTATAACATGAGAAAATGATGTATAACACACGATAGGTGGGGGCGCCCATCATCCGCTCACTCAATGTAGAGTGATGCCATATGAGCTCTACACTGAGTGACAAGCCAAAATGGTTTCCTGTACCCTGGAAACCATTTACTTCACTGGGTGGTAACCATATAACAGGGGTTTCTGGCAGGGTTAAGTGTCCCCCAGATTCCCCTATCTAAAATCTCTTAATCATGGCAGTCGTTTCAGAGAGCCTCCGAGGGCCCAGTACTTGCGCAGGGCCCCAACCAAATGGGCAGACACGTGTGGCCATGTGCAATGTGAGAGGTGTGAATGAGGAGAGCAAGAGGGTGGAAGTGGTGAAGGTGTTCAAGAGTGCGAGATATGCTGTGATGGCATTGTGTGAAACGAAGATGAAAGGGTGCGAAGTGGAGGAGTGGGAGGGTGTGAAATGTGTAAGATCGGGAATGAATGGGAGAGGAAGATGTAAGGAAGGACTTGCTTTTGTTGATGAATGAGGTGTGGCAGAGTGGAATCAGAGATTACAAATGTGTCAGCTCGAGGTGTATATATGACAAGTTCAAGTTTGAGAAGGTGAAAGTGGCTGTAATTGTCGCGTATGCACTGTGTGAGGACAGGAGTGAGAGAGAGAAAAACAGGCTTTGGGATGAGCTGGGTGAAGTAGTAGGAAAAATGCCCAGGAATTATGAAGTGATCGTGATGGGGTATATGAACGGAAGAGTAGGCACTGGTCCTGAGCATGACATAATGAGTTGTTATAGAGTACCAGGAGAAGATGATAATGGGAATCGACTAAAGGGTATGTGTCAAGAGAGGAGGTTGTGCATTCGTATTTTGTATTTCAAACACAAAGATGCACATAAATATACGTGGTATAGAGGAAACGGGGATCATGTTGAAAGAAGCCTGATTGATTGAGTGCTCGTAGAGAGGTCGATGTGGAGGTCTGTCAGATCATATGATCATGGTATGCAAGATCAAGCTGAGAGGAGTGATGTGGATCAAGAGAGAGAGGAGCAGCCAGGAAGAAAGGCTGAAAGTTGAGAAGCTGAGGATCAAAGAAATGGCAGATGATTTTGGGACCAAAGTAGAGGACGAGTTAAAATCAGTGAACTGGAATGAATTGGATCTGGACAGCCTGTGGAATGCATATAGAGATTGCCCAGTTAGGAATGCTAAAGTGGTGTGTGGTGTGGCAAAAGTATCAACAAAAAAGAAGGGTACGGCATGGTGGGATGAGGAGGTTAAGAGAGCGGTGGAGGAAAAGAGGAAGAAGTGGCTAAAGTGGTTACAGGATAGGGTTCAGTTGAAATAAGAACTGAGTATATTGAGAGCAAGAAACACACAAAGAGACTAGTGAAGAGGAAAAAGAATTGGGTAAATGATGATCCGGGAAGAAAAATGAATGCGAACTACTCTGAGAATAGGAAGTTATTCTGGAAAGAGGTTCAGAAGTGTAGAAGTGAAAGTGGAAAGAAATGTGATGGTGTGAGGGATGCAGATGGTAGGTTACTAACCCATGGAGATGAAGTAAGGACCAGATGGAAAGAATATTTTGAAAGCCTGATGAGTGGGAATAGAGAGAGCAGAGTGGCTGTAAACATGATTGGTTCTGGGGGCATGCAGAGAAGGAATGCAGTGCCAGGAGATGTGACACTCGCACAGGTGAAGAGCGCTCTGAAGCGGCTGAAAAATGGGAAAGTAGCTGGGGTTGATGAGGTGTATGCAGAGATGCTTAAGTGTAGTGCAGAGAATGGAATGAAGTGCCTGTTGGAGATATGTAAGAAGGCATGGGTGAGTGAAACTGTGCCTGCAGAGTGGAAAAATACTGTGATTATACCCCTGTACAAAAATAAAGGTGAGCGAAGTGAGTGCAAGAATTATCGTAGCATAAGTTAATTGAGTGTGGTAGGGAAGGTACAGGTATATGGAAGAATGATTACAGAGAAAGTAAGAGAGATATCAGAAGTCCTAGTGAGTGATGAACAGGGTGGCTTTAGGAGTGGCAGAGGATGTGTGGATCAAGTATTTGCAGTGAGAAAGATAGCAGAGAAGGTTTGTGAGAAGGACCATAAGGTGTTTATGGCATTCATGGATCTAGAAAAAGCATACGACAAAGAAGACAGAGAGGGATTGTGGAAAGTTTTGCGCATGTATGGTGTAGATGGTAAGCTGCTAGGTGCTGTCAAGAGTTTTTATGATGGTAGTGAAGCATGTGTAAGGGTTAATGGGCATCTAAGTGAATGGTTCACAATCAGTGTGGGCGTGCGACAAGGTTGTGTGATGTCCCCATGGTTGTTCAATATGCATTTGGATGGGGTGATGAGAGAAGTAAAAACACAAGTAATGGAGAGAGGGATGGCTTTGGTAATGAATGGTGATAGATGGAATATCTCAAACTTGTTGTGTGCATATGATGCAGTACTGCTTGCAAGTATCGGACAAGAACTTGGTAGGCTAGTGCAGAGTTTTGCTGATGTCTGTGAGTGTCGTGCCTTGAGAGTAAATGTAGAGAAGAGAAAGGTAATGGTCATTGAGAGAGAAGGTAACTCCCAGTGTGATGTCACAGTGAATGCAGAGAGACTGGAATTGGTGAGAGATTTCAAATACTCGGGTACAGTGATAGAAAAGAGAGGAAAATGTTCAAAAGAAGTTGAAAGTAGAGTGGCACAAGGAAGAAAAAGTAGCTGGTGCTATGAAGGCCTTGATAAGAAACAGAGGCTTGAGTGTTGCAGCTGCACGAGGCTTACATGAGGGAGTGTTAGTGCCAAATTTAACATATGGGTGTGAGACTATGGTGTGGCATGCAAATGAAAAGTCAAGAGTAAGAGCAGTGGAGGTGGGACTGCTGAGGAATGTATGTGGAGTACAGAGGGTGGATAGGATACGAAATAATGTGATTCGTGAAAGGTGTGGAGTGAGAAAGTTGGTGGACACCAGAATCAAAGAGAGTGTCCTGAGATGGTATGGTCATGTGGAAAGAATGGATAACAATAGAGTGGTGAAAAAGGTATGCCTGAGCGAATTTGAAGGAGGGAGGAGGCAAGGTAGGCCAAGGAGAAGGTGGAGAGATATGGTGGATAAGCGTTTGAGGAAGAGAGGTTTGGAAGTCGGTGAGGCTAGGGAACTGACAAGAGATCGAGCTGGCTGGATTAATATTGTGAGGAGAAGTGCATGATCAGGGATTTTGGCACCCCTTGTGAGGATGGCAGTGTCCGGATTTACTCAGTCGGATAAGTTTGTGTGAAGCTGCAGAATGTGGTGAATGTTTTTGGTGTGTCCGGCGGAGCCAGGATTCCGGGGGCTTGGATGATGAGTGAATGGAAGTGTGGCCTATTTGGATTGGGCAAGTTTGTGCTGTCTGGACATTGCTACTCCTCACCCTGCCCTTGGGTGGAAAAGGAGGTCCGGATGATGATGAGATATTTATATATCTATCTATCTGTATAGATAGATAGATAGATAGATTGGTAGATCAATAGATAGATAGATGGATTCATAGATAGGTAGCTAGATATCATCATCTGGACCTCCTTTCCCACATTAGGGCAGGGTGAGGAGTGGCAGTGTCCAGACAGCCCAAATTTGCCAAATCCAATGGGCCACTTTTCCACTGACTCACCATTCAAGCCCCCGGAGTCCTGGCTCTATCTGATATGCCAAAAATATTCACCACAATCTGCAGCTCCGCATAAAAATATCCAATAGAGTCAGTTCAGACGCTGTCACGTTAAAAAGACGGGCCAAATCCCTGATCATGCACTACTCCTCACAATGTTCATCCAGCCAGCTCGATCTCTTGTCAGTCTCCCAGCCTCACTGACCTCTATACTTCTCTTCCTTACATACTCATCCACCATATCCCTCCACATTCTCCTTGACGTACCTCACTTCCTCCCTCCTTCAAATTCACATAGATATACCTTTTTCACCACTGCACTATTTTCCATTCTCTCCACATGACCATACCATCTCAGTGCACCTTCTTTGATTCTGGTGTCCACAGACTTCCTCACTCCACGTCTTTTATGAATCACATTAATTTGTATCCTATCCATCCTCTGTACTCCACGTACATTCCTCAGCAGTCCCATCTCCACTGCTTTCATTCCTGACTTTTCATTTTCATGCCACACCATAGTCTCACATCCATATGTTATAGTTGGCACTAACACTCCTTCATGCAAGCCTCGTGCAGCTGTAACACTCAAGCCCTTGTTTCTTGCCAAGGCCTTCATTGCACCAGCTACTTTCCTTCCTTGTGTCACTCTACTTTCCACTTCTTTTGCACATTTTCCTCATTTGTCTATCACTGTGCCAAGATATTTGAACTCTCTCACCAATTCCAGTCTCTCTCCATTCACTTGAACATCGCACTGGGAGTCACCTTCTTTCTCAATAACCATCACTTTACTCATTTCTACATTTACTCTCAAGGCACGACACTCACAGACAACAGCAAAACTCTGCACTAGTGTACCAAGTACTTGTCCGGTATTTGCAAGTAGTACTGCATCGTCAGCATATAAGAAGTTTGAGATATTCCATCCATTACCATATATTACCAACACCGTCCCATCTCCATTACTCATGTTTTTACTTCTCTCATCACCCCATCCATATATATATTGAACAACTTTGAGGACATCACACAACCTTGTCGGATGCCCACACCAACTGTGAACCATTCACTTAGATGCCCATTAACCCTTACACATGCTTCACGACCATCATAAAAATTCATGTCGGCACCTAGCAGCTTACCATCTACACTGTACATGCGCAAACCTTCCACAATCCTTCACTGTCTACTTTGTTGTATGCTTTTTCTAGATCCATGAATGCCATAAAAACCTTACAGTCTTTCTCACAAGCCTTCTCCACTATCTGTCTTACTGAAAATATTTGATCCACACATCCTCTGTCACTCCTAAAGCCACTCTGTTCATCACTCACTAGGACTTCTGATATCTCTCTTACTTTCTATATAATAATTCTTCCATATACCTTCCCTGCCACACGCAATAAACTTATGCCACAATAATTCTTCACTTACTTTGCTCACCTTTATTTTTGTACAGAGGTACAGTCACAGCCATTTTCCACTCTGCTGGCAGTTTCACTCATCCATGCCTTCTTACATATCTCCAACAAGCGCTTCATTCTTCTCTCTCCACTACTTAATCATCTCTGCATACACCTCATCAACCTCAGTTGCCTTCACATCTTTAAACCACTTCACAGCACTCTTCACCTGTGCGAGTGTCATGTTTCCTGGCACATTCCTTCTCTGCACACCCCCAAAAGTAAATCATGTTTACAGTGGCTCTGCAGTCTCTATTCCCATTCAGCAGGCTTTCAAAATATTCTTTCCATCTGATCCTTACTTCATCCCCACGGGTTAATAATCTACCCCCAGCATCCTTCACACCTTCACATTTCTTCCGCTTTCACTTCTACATTTCCGCACCTCTTTCCAGAATAACTTCCTATTTTCAGAGTAGTTCGCATTCATTTTTCTTCCTAGATCATCATTTACCCCCTTCTTTTCCTCTTCACTAGTTTCTTCATGTGCTTCATGCTGTCAATATATTCAGTTCTAATTTCAATAGAACCCCTGTCCTGTAACCACTCTAGCCACTTCTTCCTCTTTTCCTCCACTGCTCTCTTAACCTCTTCATCCCACCATGCTGTACCTTTCTTCTTTGTTGCCACATCACATACCACTTTAACATTTCTCACTACGCAATCCCTATATGCATTCCACAAGCTGTCCAGATCCATTTAATTCCCATTCACTGATTCTAACTTCTCCCCTACTTTGGTCCTGTATTCATCTGCCATTTCTTTGATCCTCAGCTTCTCAGCTTTCAGTCTTTCTCCCTGACTACAACTCTTTTTTCCTGGTCCACCTCACTGCTCTCAGATTGATCTTGCATACCACAGTCATATGTTCTGACAGACCTCCACATCGTCCTCTCATGGCCTTCGTATCAGCTGCCATTCCCAGCATCGACCTCTCTGTGTGCACTTAATCAGTCAGGCTCCTTTCAACACGATCCCCGTTCCATCTATACCATGTATATTTATGTGTATCTTTGTGTTTGAAATTTGAGTTACAAATGCACAACCTCCTTTCCCGACACATATCCTTCAGTCGCTTCCCATTATCATTTTCTCCTGGTACTCTATTACAACCCATTATGTTATCCACAGGATCAGTGTCTACTCTTCCATTCATATCGCCCATTACGATCACTTTATAATTCCTTGGCATTTCTCCCACTGCTTCATCCAGCTCATCCCAAAACCTGTCTTTCTTTTTCTCACTCCTGTCCTCACACAATGCATACGCAACAATCACTGCCACTTTCACCTTCTCAAACTTGAACTTGATATACATGCATCTCAAGCTGACAAATTTGTAATCTCTCATTCTACTCTGGCACATCTCATTCATCAACAAAGCAACTCCTTCCTTGCATCTTCCACGCCCATTCATGCCCAGTCTTTCACGTTTCATGCCCTCCCACCCCTCCACTTCACACCTTTTCATCTTTGTTTCACACAGTGCCATCATGGCATATCTTGCACTCTTGAATGCTTTCACCACTTCCACCCTCTTACTCTCTTCATTCACACCTCACACATTCCACATGGCCATGCAAATCTGCCCATTTGGCTGGGGCCCCAAGCAGGTATTGGGCCTTCCGAGGCACTCCAAAACAACTGCCAATATATATATATATATATATATATATATATATATATATATATATATATATATATACTGTATATCCACTCACTCAATGTAGTGCTGCTCTCGGGTGTCTGCCCTGTCCTCTCCTCCATCCTTCTTTCCTTCCATCTTCTTCTATCTTTCTTTCCTTCATTCTTTCCTCGTCCTTCTGCCTACGGGTGACTTTACAGTCCCTCTTCTGTCTTTCATTCCTTCATTCTTTCCTCTTCCTTCTGCCTGTGGGTGACTCTACACTGAGTGACAAGCCAAATAGTTTCCTGTACACCAGGAAACCATTTACTATGCTGGGTGGTAACCATATAACCAAATTTTGGCGCCTGGTGGTTTAGTGGGTAATTATTGTGCTCCAGTCGGATTGACCCAGTGAAGGTTTATATCCAAGGGGTGGTTGGAGTTTATTGGTCACGTAATGCCACTCATGGATGAGTGAGGTTGGTCACTCTCATCTTAAATGTCAGGACCAACTGCCTGGCCTCGGGCTCCTACGCTCCTCATGGGGCGACGTAGGATTGGATGGTGGATGGATGGATGGATGGATATATATATATATTCATCATCCAATACTACATTGCCCCATGGGAAGCATAGGAGCCCAGGGCTAGGCAAGTTGGTCCTGACATTTAAGATGAGAGTTAACAGCCCCATTCATCCCTGAGTGGCATTGCATGAGCAATAACCCCAACCATCCCTTGGATATAAACCTTCACCGGCTTGATCTGATTGGAGTGCCGTAATTACCCACTAAACTACCAGGCGCCATAATTTGGTTATATGGTTACCACCCAACGTAGTACACGTAAATGGTTTCCTAGTGTACAGGAAACCATTCGGCTTGTCACTCAGTGTAGAGTCACCCACAGGCAGAAGGAAGAGGAAAGCATGAAGGAAAGACAAAAAAGGGAATATAGATAGATAGATAGATAGACAGATAATATACAGATAGATAGATAAACAGATAGATAGATGTAGATATATATATATAATACAGTATATGTATGCAGGGTGACTTGAAAGTGAGAATGGAGTGCTAGGAAGATAAGAGTACAATGGCAAGATGGAAAGAGAAGACAGCTGGTTGGTTGGAAAGTTAAAGCAGGACAGTATGAGATTGAAAATAGAATAGTCAGTTGGTGAGATTAGGATGGTTGAACTGTGAGATTAAGGTGACGGGGGAAAGCAAATTGTTGTCATGAACGTGAATATGATAAAATTTATGTGTAAGATGATTAATATTATCATGTTGAGGGTATGGTGGTAATTATATATAAGGGATGAAGATAGTGTCATACTCTAGCAAAATGGAAGTGAGAATATGATCTACTTAGGAAATTGCAGTGATGAGTAACATAAAAAAGGACTAGCTGTGAGAGAATAGAAATATTAGTAAAAAATATGAGCAGCTTGGCATAATGTTTTGATAAGTGTATCAAATTCCAGGTGGTGACGTTATGGTACCGTGCCCCAGAAATTCTCCTAAGTACCAGTTATGCCACGCCAGTTGATATCTGGTCTTGTGGCTGTATATTTGGTGAACTCTTCCGGCGGACACCCCTGTTTGAAGGACACAATGAGGGAGACCAGTTGCGGAGGATATTTTAGTAAGTTTTGCAGGTTGTAGTATAAATCTGGTGTAGTTTAATAAGGAAACACGGCTTTAGAAATGCAGTGCAGTATGGATTGTCAGAAATCATTGCAAATCATCGCAGACAACGTTCTTATATTGTAATTGCCTCAAGATCTTTGAAAGTGACATGCCTTCACAGTGTTTGGTTGCATATGTTATATGGGAGATGATATTCAATCATAATTGTACTCTACATTGTTGGAAAAATATTATGCAGTTATTTTGACCAAAAATATGCTTTCATGTTTTAGAGATACCATTAAGTGGTGGCAGCTATCACCTACTCACTTAATGTAGTGCTGCCTGCCTCTTCGTTCACGTTTATCATTCTTTTTCTGTATCTGCTTTCCTCTTCCTGTTTCTTCCTCCCTTCCCGACACTCTTTCGCCTTTGTCTATCACCTTGCACTTTTCCTTCGTGCTGGAAGTTTGCTCTCTTTCGGCCTGTCCCGAAGAAGAGTGACTATTCCCAGCTCTCTATCGCCCACTACCTTTAACATCCTGTATTTCAAAAGTTTTTGAGTCTATTCTTAACAAAAAAATTTTAAAGCATTTTTCCTATCACAACCTTCTTTCTGCTCGTCAGTATGGGTTTCACCAGGGATGCTTCACCGGTGATCTTCTCATCTACCTTTTAGACTCCTGGTCATCCTCCTTTGTAGACTAACCTTTCAGACTCCTGGTCATCCTCCTTTGTAGACTATGTCAAAAGCTTTGCCATTGCACTTGACATCCCAAAGGCTTTCAATTGAGTCTGGCATAAATCTTTAATTTCCAAACGACCCTCTTACGGTTTCTATCCTTCTATTTGTGCATGCATCTCTAGCTTACTTTCTGGTCGTTCTATTGCTGCTGTTGTAGACGGCCACCGTTCTTCTCCTAGAGCTATCGTGAGTGGTGTTCCTCAGGGCTCTGTCCAATCTCCAGCTCTCTTCCTTTTATTCATCAGTGACCTTCTAAGCTCTACATCTAACCCTATCCACTCATACGCTGATGACTCCACTTTTCACCTTTACATTCGATTCCCACAGCGTCCATCTCAGCAGTTACTTCAACAAACAAGGGAGGAGGCTATGGCACACCTAGTGTCTGACTTAGCTCATATCTCTAATTGGGGTAAAAATAACCTTGTTGTTTTTAATGCGTCTAAAACTCAGTTCTTACATCTATCAACCCGACAGAATCTTCCACAGGAGTACCCACTGATTTTTAACAATAGCCACCTCAATCCTGCATCATCTTTAAACACTCTTGGGGTTTCATTCTCTCGGGATTTATCTTGGAAAGAACATTTTACCTCTCTTGTAAAATCTGCTTCCAAGAGATTGGGTGTGCTAAGCCAACTCCATACCTTCTTTACCCCTGCACAGTTGTTGACTTTATACTCGGGTTTTATTCGCCCCTGTTTAGAGTACAGCTCTGATGTGTGGGGAGGGTCCCCACACACAGCTCTGCTCAACAGGGTAGAGTTAAAGGCTTTTCGTCTCATTAACTCTGTTTTTCTTACTGACTTCCTTCAACCTCTGTCTCTTCGCCACACTGTTGCATCTTTATCTCTTTTCCATCACTGCTTCAGTGGTCACTGCTCCTCAGAGCATCTGTTTGCATCCCTCCACCAGTATGGTAGCCAAGTAGTACCCATCTAGCAACAAACTCTTATCCCATTTCTGTCCAACTCTCTAATGCAAGAGTTAACTGCTACTTCCAGTCCTTCATGTATGCTACAGGTAAACTGTGAAACTGTCTTACTCTGTTTTTCTTACTGCCTGCGATCTCCAGTCTTTCAAATGCAACAGGTCAGCTCTGAAATTGCCTCCCTCTCTCTGTTTTTCTTATTGCCTATGATCTCCAGTCATTCAAATACAGTGTGTCCAGGCATCTCAAAATGAATAGATCTTGAAGTTGGTTCTCTGTTGTCTTGTTTTTGTTTTTTCTTGGAAGGAGCAGTTTGCAGGCCATTGGCCTTTGGCTCCTTTTTCCTTGCATATATATATATATATATATATTACTCATCTTTCCTTCATGTGGCTCTGTGCACTGAGTGACAATCCTAATGGTTTCCTTAAACTCAGGAAACCATTTACAGTGCTGTGTGGTAGCCATATAACCAAAAAATGGGTAATGTGAAGCCTACTATAGTGTCTCCGTTAACTGGTAGAGAGATGCAAATGCAGTATCCAGGAACTAAACCTCCACACTCTTCCCCATGCCTCACCTTCCATCATAAAGGAACACCAGTTCACTGCATGGTGTGACCCTGCAAGGGTGATTGTGTTTCTGCATTTGATGTGCACAGCCAGAGAGATGAGGATTATTCAGTGACAACAAAAAGAGATACTGAAAACATATTGGTTTCTATACACTTTGTAGCTATTTCAGCATTTTGGCTCTACAGTGCAAAAGTGTGCTTCCTTACTTTGTATCCTAAATCAGTTTTAACACTGGTATTTAATTTCATTAGAATGTGGCAGAATTTAATGAAGGATCATACATTACTTTTTGAGGATACATACCTACATATATATATATATATATATATATATATATATATATATACATAAAGTCCTATTATTCGGCAGCTGATTATTTGGTAGATCCGATATTTCGGCAGTTTTGAGAAATAGTCCCATTTACGAAAATCGCTGATTGTTCGGCAGATGTCTGGATGGTGATGATGAATGATATATATATATATATATTTATTTATTTATTTATTCATATATATATATTTTTTAAATGATGGTTCATAGTTAGTTACACAGTTCATTATGTTAGTGCTTTGTATTTCAGTGTAATTGGCACCCCTCATGAGCGTGAATGGCCACAAGATGTGTCCCTCACTCGTAACAACTTTCGCAATCATCAACGCCGGCCTGTGAGAGATGTGGTTCCAGAGATTACAGATGATGCAGCTGATCTCCTCCAGGTAATGTTCTAGTGGTGTACTGTAGGTGAGTCATGAGGGGGAGAACTTAATTCTTTTGTTTCACATCTGCTTACTCCGTACTCATAATTAATCCTTCTTTCTTTCTCCGTGTCTAGTCTCTGGACATCTGGAAGTATTTTCATGTACAGGTAGTAATGTCTGCTACTTGAGTATCCTTGCAGTGTTATCCGTATGTGAATGTGTTCAAGAGTGTGAGATATGCTGTGATGGCAATGTGTGAAACAAAGATGAAAGGGTGTGAAGTGGAGGAATGGGAGGGTGTGAAATGTGTAAGATAGGGCATGAATGGGCAAGGAAGATGTCAAGAAGAAGTTGCTTTGTTGATAAATGAGGTGTGGCAGAGTGGAATGAGAGATGACAGATGTGTCAAGTTCAAGTTTGAGAAGATGAAAGAGGGGGTGATTGTAGCGTATGCACCATGTGATGACAGGAGCGAGAAAGAGAAAGACAGGTTTTGGAATGAGCTGGATGAAGCAGTGAGAGAAATGTCCAGGAGCTCTAAAGTGATGCATTTGTAACTTGTATTTCAAACACAAAGATGCATATAGATATGCATGGTATAGAGGGAACGGGGATCGTGGTGAAAGGAGCCTGATTGATTATGTGTTTGTAGAGAGGTCGATGCTGGGAATGGTTACTGATACAGGGCCATGAGAGGATGATGTGGAGGTCTGTCAAATCATATGATTGTGGTATGCAAGATCAATCTGAGAGAAGAGAGGTGGACCAGGAGAGAGAGGAGCAGTCAGGGAGATAGACTGAAAGTCGAGAAGCAGAGGATCAAAGAAATGGCAGATGAATACAGGACCAAAGTAGGGGAGGAGTTAGAATCAGTGAATAGGAATGAAATGGATCTGGACAGCCTGTGGAATGCATATAATGATTGCTTAGTTAGGAATGCTAAAGCGGTTTGTGGTGTGGCAAAAGTAACAACAAAAAAGAAAGGTATGGCATAGTAGGATGAAGAGGTTAAGAGTGCGGTGGGGGAAAAGTGTAAGAAGTAGCCAGAGTGGTAACAGGACAGGGGTTCAACTGCAATAAGGACTGAATACTGTATACTGAGAGCAGTAAACACATGAAGAGATTAGTGAAGAGGAAAAAGAATGAGGTAAATGATGATCTAGGAAGAAAAATGAATGCAAACTACTGTACTCTGAAAATAAGAAGTTATTCTGGAAAGAGGTTCAGAAGTGTAGATGTGACAGCAGAAAGAAATGTGAAAGTGTGAAGGATGTAAGTGGTAGATTATTAACCCATGGGGATAAAGTAAGGACCAGATGGAAAGAATATTTTGAAAGCCTGATGAATGGGAATAGAGAGAGCTGAGCCACTGTAAACATATTGGTTTTGGGGGTGTGCAGAGAATGAATGCAGTGCCAGGAAACATGACACTCACACAGATGAAGAATGCTGTGAAACGGCTGAAAAATGGGAAAGCAGCTGGGGTTGGTGAGGTGTATGCAAAGATGATTAAATGTAGTGGTGAGAGCGGAATGAAGTGCTTCTTGGAGATATGTAAGGACGCATGGGTGAGTGAAACTGTGTCAGCAGAGTGAAAAAAGGCTGTGATTCTACCCCTGTAGAAAAATAAAGGTGAGCGATGTGAGTGCAAGAATAATCGTGGCATAAGTTTTATTGAGTGTGGTAGGGAACATATATGGAAGAATTGTTATAGAGAAAGTAAGAGAGATATCAGAAGTCCTAGTGAATGATGAACAGGTTGGCTTTAGGAGTGACAGAGGATGTGTGGATCAAATATTTGCAGTAAGACAGATAGTGGAGAAGGCTTGTGAGACAGTCTATAAGGTGTTTAAGGCATTCATGGATCTGGAAAAAGCATACAACAAAGTAGACTGAAAAGCATTGTGGAAGGTCTTGTGCATGTATGGTGTAGATGGTAAGCTGCTAGGTGCTGTCCAGAGCGTTTATGATGGTAGTGAAGATTGTGCAAGAGTAAATGAGCATCTAAGTGAATGGTTCACGATCGGCTTGGTCATGCGACAAGGTTGTGTGATGTCTCCATGTTTGTTCAATATATACATGGATGGGGTGATGAGAGAAGTAAAAACGTGACTAATGGAGAGGGGAATGGCGTTGGTAATGAATGGTGATGGATGGAATATCTCAAATTTGTATGCTGATGATGCAGTATTACTGGCAAATACCGGACAAGAATTTGGTAGACTAGTACAGAGTTTTGCTGATGCCTGTGAGTGTCGTGCTTTGAGAGTAAATGTAGAAAAGAGTAAAATGATGGTTACTGAGAGAGAAAGTGACTCCAAGTGTGATGTTACAGTGAATGGAGAGAGACTGGAATTGGCACAGTGATTGAAAAAATGAGGAAAATGTGCAAAAGAAGTTGAAAGTAGAGTGACACAAGGAAGGAAAGTAGCTGGTGCAATGAAGGCTTTGACAAGAAACAAAGGCTTGAGTGTTGCAGCTGCACGAGGCTTGCATGAAGGAGTGTTAGTGCTAACTTTAACATATGGATGTGAGACTATGGTGTGGCATGAAAATGAAAAGTCAAGAGTGAGATCAGTGGAGATGGGACTGCTGAGGAATGTATGTGGAGTACAGAGAATGGATAGGATACAAATTAATGTGATTCATAAAAGACGTGGAGTGAGGAAGTCTGTGGACACCAGAATTGAAGAAAGTGTACTGAGATGGTATGGTCATGTGGAGAGAATGGATAACAGTAGACTGGTGAAAAAGGTATGTCTGTGCGAATTTGAAGGAGGGAGGAGGCAAGGAGAAGGTGGAGGGATATGGTGGATGAGTGTGTGAGAAAGAGAGGTTTGGAAGTCAGTGAGGCTAGGTGACTGACAAGAGATCGAGCTGGTTGGATGAATATTGTGAGGAGAAGTGCATGATCAGGGGTTTGGCACCCATTTTTAACGTGACAGCATCCAGACTGACCCTATTGGATACGTTTGTATGAAGCTACAGAACATGGAGAATGTTTTTGGTGTATCAGATAGAGCCTGGATTCCAGAGGCTTGAATGTGAGTAAATGGAAGCATGGCTCATTGAACTGGGCAAGTATTGGCTGTCTGGACATTGCTACTCCCCACCCTGCCCCAATGTGGGAAAGGAGGTCCAGATGATTATGATGATATATATATATATATATATATATATATATATATATATATAGATAGATAGATAGATAGATATATATATATATATATACATACAGTACCCTCGCGTCCAACACGGTAATATTGTCATGCACAGGTCCCGTGTTGGACCAAAAACGTGTTGAACAAACAACAGAGCTTATGGGGAAAAATGAATTATGTCAGCAACCCTAGGAAAAGTCACCCTAAATACCTACCATATACCTTTACATATATTGATACTACTGTAATTATAATAAATGGTGCTGTACTATGAATGATAACTAACCTTTTAGGATAGTGTTGGTGGGCTTGCTGGGAATGGAAGGCTGTAGGTAGTCCTACTTGGTCCCTGGAGGATGGCTGCTGGCATCACTAGCGGGTAATGGCTGCTGCTCCTCCTCAACCTCCCTCATAAATCCTGCAAAATCACACTCAGAATCACTATCCTCATCCACATCCATGGAAGGTCCTGCTTCTGCCTGTCCTAGCACTCCGTAAGCCTTCTCTGCTGCCAGGATCTTGTCTTGGTTTTTTATTATGGTCCTCACGCTGGCTTCATTCACATCGTAGGCCTTGGCGATGTCCACTTTCCTCTCCCTTTTCTTCTTCCTCTTGAGGATTTCTAGCTTGGTGGCCTGAGGGAGGTGCCGCCACTTCTTGGGGTTCTCAGAAGGCTTCCTAGGCATCGTGAGCAGGATAAAATGCAGTAGCAAGGGCAGAAAATGCAGCGTGAAAAAAGCACCTTCCAATGCGAATTATGCGACTGAGTGCCACTGTGGCGGGAGAAATTTAAACAAAACATCACGTGAGAGCAGGAGCATTTTTGATTGGGCGATATCACGATCACGTCACGATGGCGGGTGGGGGAGGCAACTTGATCAGAAGTTTTGATTGGCTGTCAGCATCACAGGAACGTCCAGTATGACTGTGTTTGACGAGGGGTGATCGTGCATATATATATATATATATATATATATATATATACTGTATCATCGTCATCATCAGCCATTTTAGTATCCACTGCAGGACTGGCCTATCCCGACCGAAGTCGGGATGGTACAGCCAATGTATCTCTACCAAGTGGCTTAGGCTGTCTGGTAAAGACTGTATGTAGGGTGAGAAGTGCTTGTAAGTGTAACTGTAGTGTTGGAGTGGCTTTGGATGTGTGTGTAGTCTGAACTAAGTGTAATCGGCCCATGCAAGCCGACTGGGTGCAAGCATACTTTATAGTAAGCGACACTGGTTCAACTACAGCACCCCTGTGTCCGCCAGTGCAGTACACTCCCAAAGTTTATTACCCTGGCGGGGCGCGAACCCTAGTTCACCCGTATATATATATATATATGCACACACACACACACACACACAGCCCAAAGAAACATTAAAAAACCACACTAACTTCTACATAGCACCATTAAATTTGGAATTCACAGGGGTATAGCATGAAGTAATGCAGTACTTATTCAGCCTGCAATAGTATATACCAAAGCAAAACTTAAGCTACTCTATGTTTTGTTATCACTAGTGTCTACCCAGGCTGCTTTACTGTTGTTGCAGGTTGTGTGTGTATGTGTGTGTGTGTGTGTGAGTGTATAAGAGAGAGAGAGAGAGAACTTCAGACTTTGTTTTTTATATTACTTTTTTTGTTTTAAATTCATTATTAATTATTATTTTTCTTTTCACTAGAAAATGCTAGCATTTGAACCAAGTATGCGCATCTCAGCCTTTGATGCACTGCGTCATCCATACTTCTGGGAACTAAACACTCCACGGGTAATGGCTACCAGTAATCGGTCCACACCCACTCAGCAGGTGCTAAATCCAACTCCTGCCCCCCACCACCACCACCACCATCACCACCACCACCCTCGTCACACCCCACCCTCACCTGCGCCCCTCACTTCGGGTTCTACCACCACTCCAACCAGACAGGCTGCCTTGTCCTCTCAGGTAGCCACGAATGACGAGAATAACCCAAATGCAGTTAATAGTGCCAATACGAATGCCATAATATCAAGAGTGCCTGAGCCCAAGGCAACAGAGCGTGCTATGACCACTGCCAATACATCAACAAATACAGAAATGACATCAACTGTCACCACCCCTTCAACCACTAGTGGTCCTTCTCCCTCACCATCACGCACACCCAATAACTCTAGTAATAAGTAGTGAATGTAACTGACAATTCAGAAATTTACTCAAAGCTCATATCATTATTCTAATAAGGACTGAAAGTATTTATGAGAATGTGAAAGACTTGTTATTAGTGAAGTGCAAGTGAAATGTGAATAGAGACGTGGCCATTTGTAGTGACGTATTAGAATTTTATCATAAAGTATCAGAGTGCAGCGGATGAAGATTTCAATATATCTTTAATGTTGCATGCAGTATGTTAAATGTTTGTACAAATTATGTCAGCAAAGTTGCTCTGTCCCACCTCCTGTGCCTTACTAGTGGTGCCTATGTGAGCAACTGACCTGGCCAGCTGTAGGAGTTGTACTCCTTATCTTCACAAACAAGTTCCTCTCTGTGTAGTTCTCCCAAGAACTAAACTTAATGTTACTGATGTTCATATGTGACAATAGTATTAATAATGGGTATCTAAAAAAGCATTCCCCATCAACATTCCTGAGTTAGAGAAAGTGATGTTTGTTAACTAAGACCGAAAGGTGCTGAACCAATTTCATAACATATCCTCGCTTTTTTTGTTTGTTTGAAAAAAGTAGTTGTTGGACTGTCTTTAGTTTCTGCAGTCTTATGTTAGCTGTAACAAAAGAAATAAAAATAAATATATATTCAATATTAGTCAATTTACAGCTGAATTACAAGGTGCCTATGTTGAACTAACACATGGAGCTTCTCTAGTTATAACTAATATATTTTGTAATATACTGTGGTTTTCATATTTATTGGTACTTAGGTGTGAATAAATAACAATTTGAACTTATCGTGCATTACAGTGTGACATGTTTAAACACAGACTGTGATGACTGGCTTAGTTATGAGAGTGAGATTCATGATGATGATCATATAAATATGAGAATGCATTTTGTTTTACATAGTTCTGCATCGAAATACTGTTCTACCTTCACTGCACTTAGATTTGAATTTTATATAATATGATTAGTCTCACTACAATTTTTTAGCACTGAAAATAAGAGTGTAATGTACATACTGTACAGCAGTGTGTCAGTGGTTGCAGTTACCCAAACACCAGTGCATGTGCCAAGATTTCAGTAATTATATTCAGGATTGTGCTTTGGACACATTAATTTGAACAAAGAACTTTAACCAGTAATATGCGACTTACCTCAGTGTAGGACAGCGCTCGGGTTGCGATGTCATCAGTACTTCCTATGTACCCCTGTGTACTCCTATGTACCTGTAGGGAAACCAATTAAATCTGAATTTCCATTCTTCTATTCTGTTGGTGGTCATTATGGCTTAAGCATTGTAGATACTGACCTGGAAATTTGCATGCCCATTTTTCATTAAGCCCTCTTTCATCTAATACCTGTAAACATGGTTGTTCTGAAAAAAAAAATTATATATATATTTAGATAGATAGATAGATAGACAGATAGATAGATCAATCAATAGATGATATATATATATATATATATATATATATATGTATGTATATGTATATATACACGTATGTAGGTGGGGGCACTCACCATCCACTCACTGAATGTAGTGCTGCTCTCCATTCTTTCCTTCCATCCTCTTGTGTGTTTCTTTCCTTCATTTTTTTCCTTGTCCATCTGCCTATGGGTGACTTTATACTCCCTCTTCTGTCTTTCTTTCCTCTTCCTTCTGCCTGTGGGTGACTCTGCACTAAGTGACAAGCCAAATGGTTTCCTGTACACCAGGAAACGATTACTGTGCTGGGTGGTAACTATATAACCAAATTTTGGCACCTGGTGGTTTAGTGGGCAGTTATGCCGCTCTAATCGGATTGAGCCAATGAAGGTTTATATCCAAGGGGTGGTTGGGGTTTATTGCTCATGTAATGCCACTCAGGGATGAGTGAGGCAGGTCACTGTCATCTTAAATGTCAGGACCAACTTGCCTAGCCCCAGGCTCCTATGCTCCTCATGGGACAGTGTAGGATTGGATGATGAAGATGAAGATATATATCATCATCATCATCATCATCTGGACCTCCTTTCCCACCCTAGGGCAGGTAACACACACACACACACACACACACAGTGTAGTGTAAAAAAAAAAATATGTTTATATAGCTTTAGGACAAAAGTCGCAAAACCAGCTTTAGCAGACTGTCCTAAGACCTGGTGCATAGATATTTCATCAGAGTCTGTGAGTCAGTATGACAAGAAAATCAAATGCAAAACTTTTGTGCATCGCAGGCATTTCAGTTTTTCCTAAAGTTGCATATTACATGTTAACCTTCATACCTTGGGTTTTAGATAATGGCACTTTTGGGTTCAGACCTTCCTCGACCACAGGCTCACTCACGAATAGCCAAGTCATTACTGTATTTGGAGTAGATGTTGCTGTATTGTACTGTCAACCTACTTGTCACACATTCATTATGACCTGTGTAGGTGACTCTATACTGTACTTTTTATTTATTGCAGTTTTAAGTTTGCTATTTATCTCTTAGATGTACAGTATGTGCTGCGTGGTGTTGAGAGTATGATCACCATGAAGTAAGCAAATATGAAAGACAGTGTTCATATGAAGCTGGGTTTTTCCTCAGTGAGTTACTTGAGCTTAACTGAAAATTTTGAGGAATTTTTGTAACAGAACTAATAATTTATTAACTTATTTACCCTAATATATAAAGCTAACTGGCATTTCTGTCACTCCTAGGTAGCTACCAATATTTGTTATTCACAGCACTTACAGTTGCATTAACTTCATTATCATCACTTCAGTCATGATTAAAAACATTTCGTTTTATGCCTCATCTAGTCAAAGTACAGTAATTTGTGTCCTGGGTGGGGTACATAAATAATTGTTATTTTGCAAAGCACCAGTGGTATCATGTAGACACAGTTCATATGAACCATTAATATAAAATTGGATGCCCTTTTCAAATGTGAGCTGATGGGCAAGACAGGAGCAGAACTGGAACTTCATTCAACATCCCCTTATCACCAGTCTGTGGTGTATGTAATACCCTGTAGTAACCATACTCTTGAGTTGTGATAAATGCCATTAGTGTCATGTAGGGCAGACACTAAACATACATTGACTGAAGTAATGCTTTTAAAAAGTTTTTTATTCATGCCTTTAATAATCATCCATAAAAGACTTTGATAAAGTTATGAAGAAGTCCTTTTTCGAGGATGGCATACTCATAATGAGATGCATTACAATATTAGAGTCTTGTGTTGTAGTGCAACACAGTACTTGCATATTGTAATCTTGATTCTGGATAGAAAGGACTAATTTTTTATAAAATTTATTTGACTTTGTGCAACTGACTGTCAGAATTAAAATATAACTGATAAGTATCTGGTATCACCAGCTGTCACATGTCATTTGTTGAGTTGCTGAAAGCTGATGACCAGTTTTTCCCCCTAGTATCACCTACAAATTAAAACAATTTTAATAAACATTTGTTATTTGGCAAGAGACAGATCCCTTGCAGAAAAGGGACATTCTTCTCTGTGAAAGCCTTTAGTAATGATACAGTCATTGCCGAGGTGGCTAGTGGTTAATACTGTTATGTAAATTCATAATCCAGAACCATTTGTTTTCCTCACAAAATGATTGTACTCTGGCACGCTTTATTTTTTCTGGTTAGCAATTTTAAAACTACTTGAAAACTTAAGCCAACAAAACTGTATCACTTTTGATAGTAATCAGTGTTCGTTAGCCTTTTAGATGTTTAGCATATTTTACACGCGATATCAGGTAATAACTGTAATTGCATCATGTGTCTAATGCATATATTTCTCTGCTTAGTGTGTGGTTCATAGCAGAGACAGATTACTTTTATGGTGTGTCAGTATGCAGTAAATATCAAGGTAAAAGTGGTACCAAATGATAGGCTTCCCATTGCACCATTTTAGTTACCATATTGTTTGTATGAGAAAACTAATTATATTCAGTTCATCCTACAACATGACTAATTCCTCAGTTACTTGAACTGCATTATGCGAATTCATGCTATGGAAGATACAGAGCCTGTGGGGAAAATGGTGTATGATTAAGACCCCCTAAACCATCTTTGACCACCTCAAACTAGCCTTAAATGTACCAGTGACCACATCATCACCTAGACCATCATCACCTAGACCATCATCTCATGCCATCACTCAGACATCACCATCACCCTGGCTCCACACTAGTCACTTTAGACCATCATCTTGCACAGTCAGCCACACAACACCATATCCCCACACCATCACTTGGATCATCATCCCACAACATCACCCAGGCTATACCTTCATCCACACCATCACTTAGAGCATCATCCCACTCCCACACTATAAACCCAAACCAACACCCACACCACACCACTCCACACCAGAGTGCCTGTTTGCTGTGACATGCTGTGCTGTGGGAGATAAATCCATGCATTGACAGTTAATGCCATATTTTGACCTGTGGTCTGTGCTGTGGTGGACATAACTACCTTGCAGTAACTAGAAGACCTGAACAAATGCCCCCCCCTCTCATCCATCCATCATCCAATCCTATGTTGCCCCATGAGGAACGTAGGAGCCCGGGGCTAGGCAAGTTGGTCCTGATGTTTAAGATGAGTTAACCATATGATTAGCATTAAGGGGGAGGGGGGCATCTTATAGACAAGGTAACTGTATCTTCTTTTGGCACTAGTTAAGCTTTCAGTTCATAGAAGAGCTTCAGCTTTACCATTGCCAACCTACTGGTAAGTATTGGGTTTCCTTATGAGGAAGCATACTTTCAGAGTTAGTGTAGCCTATACCTTACATCACCGAAGCTAAATATTTGTTGTGCACTGTCAGTATAATGATAATCATAGCACATGGAGCAAAAATTTATTTTTATTCTTTTACATTCGACATTGCATTTTTGTAATATGCCATACAGTACAGTACTGTATGTCGCTTAATTCAAGTTTCTCAGTTTCATTGGCCTTATGAAAGCTCTCAGTTCACCACATCAAGACAGATTTGTTAATATTTAATACGGTATCAGTTGGCAATGATTACCAGTGCATCATTTCAGTTATGGAGGAAAACTGGCATTTTTTTTTAGACATTATTAAGTTCACTGTAGTTATCTTTATTTGTGTACCAAAAGGTGCATCATGTTCCTAAGTGAATTTGGTCATCAGAGTTGCATTCATAAGTAATGTTAAATTAGTCCTATGTCTTCTGTAGTGACATGGCAGTGGCTCCAGTTCATACTGGAGACTGCCTTTTAGATATTTCCTTTCCTGGTTTGCCATTGTTAAGTTGGACCTTTTGCATTAAACCTATAAAAGCATTACCAGTCTTCACCCTCCTACACAGGGACACCGTTTTCCAAGTTAAGAGGTGGTATTGATTACAAATATTATTTTTTCTAGGTGTTGACTTGAAACTTCACCTGTTTATGCACGAAGGATATTGTGTACTTTATTTGTAGGGATTTACATGCAACATAGTAATGAAAAAATTATAATGCTCATTTTCAATACTTACGTTGTTCAAGATTTAACCTGAACCAGTCACTAACCCTTGTTGATGATTCTGTATGTATCATCACAGTAATGCATCCTATCCTCCATTATTCATTGTGATTGTACAATAAAAGTACATTATTAAATTTGTGTTAAGTAACGTTTCAAGCTGTCGTAAATAAATATTAAGTCTTTCACCTACATTAATATATTTTATTGTTCTTGGAGACATGCAGCACAATCAGCATCCAGACCAGTGAAATATTTTTGTTTTGAAATGGTACAAATAGTCACAAAACATTTTATTTTCCTAAATTATTGTCAAAGAAGTTTGCCAAAATTTGCGATGGTCTGGTAAGGATTTGCAGTAATGTATATCAAGCACATCATGCACAGATTATAAAAATACAATGTTTAGCACTTACTGATCATAAAGTATTTGCTTTACTCACCAAGTTGCCTAGTTGTATTGTGCCAGTAGTATGTATGCCAGTAGCATACCATAGAGTTCACACACACACACACACACACACACACACACACACACACACACACACACACACACACACACACACACACACACACACACACACACACACACACACACACACACACACACACACACACACACACACACACACACACACACACACACACACACACACACACACACACACACACACACACACACACACACACACACACACACACACACACACACACACACACACACACACACACACACACACACACACACACACACACACACACACACACACACACACACACACACACACACACACACACACACACACACACACACACACACACACACACACACACACACACACACACACACACACACACACACACACACACACACACACACACACACACACACACACACACACACACACACACACACACACACACACACACACACACACACACACACACACACACACACACACACACACACACACACACACACACACACACACACACACACACACACACACACACACACACACACACACACACACACACACACACACACACACACACACACACACACACACACACACACACACACACACACACACACACACACACACACACACACACACACACACACACACACACACACACACACACACACACACACACACACACACACACACACACACACACACACACACCAGTGAGTGTATAAGAGCTTTGTCAATGAAGAACTATTCTCTGTCCTATAATAAAACTCTCCCTTCATTTAACTTGTATAATACCATATGTCATCATACCACATACTCGGTCGGAAATTTCTCTTATTACGGCGATGTGATATTGAATATCCACAAACTGATGTGTTAAGTTTAAAGGATTATCCCATACTAACTATCTGATTGCAGGTCATGTCATATTAATTGTGAAACTATCCAGAAATGCGATACTAATAATTTCTGATCAGAATAGTAATATTTCATTTATACTCACTGATTGCTCATTGTATCATATTATGTCATTGTAAAGGATCTGTAAGGAACTCAGATTTCAAAGGGAAGGGGGGATAGAAAAAGCTACTTGCTTCAGCCATACTGGGATGTGCTGAATTATTATACTTGAAAGAACTGTATATTGTGTAATCAAGAAGTCTGCATCAATTTCTGTAAAATGTGTCCAAAAATCTTGTGAGGGAGGTACACTTCTGATAAATAGGTCTGAATTATTTTAAGCTGCAGCTGAGTATCTTTTTCAGTAAATAACTTAATATCTTTGTTATTCTCAAGTGCAGCATTGTGTATGTATCATGTATTTTTGTAAGTTAACACCAGACTATGACATGTATAATGTTTCCCCAATTTTAAACTTTTACAGGAATGCTTTGTTAAGTAACAAGTACAGTACAGGCACTTCTTGAAGCTGCAATGCATATCTCATCTGGCATTAATAGCCCTCTAATGGCTTCTGATGTTTATTTATATTTTCTTTATTAATAAATTAAATAATTACTTTAGGAATCTTCTTTTAGTTAACCTTACCTTTGCTTCTCATCAGTTCTGTTAAAATGATATATCACCGTTCAGAATAACATGGGAAAGATACCTTTATGTTCTATCCTCTTAGAGAAGCTATGGTTAACTATGTTTCTTGTGCGCAGTGGACAATGCTCTTGAATATTCTGAGTTGTACTTGTAGGTGCAGTTGGGAAGGGAGGGGGGCTATATATTATGGGACCCTTTCTGCTCGCAGTCAGTAAGGTGTAATGGACAGAATGAGTTGTGTGCGCAGCAGTTCAGCTTTCATTAGTAGACAGTCAGTGAGCGTAATCAGTGAAGGACGGAGTAGTCGATCAGTGAACAGTGAGAATTAGTCAGCAAGTGAATGAACAGTGAACGAGTAGTAGTAGTAAGTGAAGGACAAAACTAATGTGGGAGAGAAAAGTCAGTGTTTTGCAAGTGTATCTCTGCTGTGCCTAGAACGAATAAAACCCTGAAGTGTTCAGCTGCCTTTGATGAACCACTTGGCCTGTCTACATGTTATTCTTGATGTATCAATGGAACCCCTGCGGTTGTAAAAATACTATATTTTCACGTTGGTGAAACCTTTATGACAGGATATGAACACTTGATATGATCATAGCTGTTGTGATTGAGCACACACACACACACACACACACACACACACACACACACACACCTCTTTCTTAAGCCGCGTTTTCGTGATGCTTTTAAGATCGGTCTTATTGCTCTTCTGGCGAGACAATTAGACCGGTACAGATAGGTCCAAAGCAGTCCTGACCCACAAGCCAGCCTAGGCGAGACAGGTCTGCGCACAAACGTATGCTCTTCAGCAACAGCCAAGAAGGAGGCGAGGAGCATCCGTGGCAGGGTGTAAACATCGATGGTCAACAATGCAGATGATGGTATACTTTTGGCAGGTAGCATTGGGGAGGCTGAAGAAGTCATCAGAGGAGTTACAATAATAAGTAGGGAATACAGACTAGAAATTAACAGACAGAAAAGCCAAGCATTGATATTCAATACGGAAAACAAGCCAGAACAAGTAGGGGGAATAGAAATAAAAAATAAGATAAAATATCTTGGAGTGGTAATAGAAGATACAAGAAACTTCTTTAGAGAACAAAAGAAAATTATGATTGAAAAAGCACGAAAAATGGCTAACACAACATACTCAGTAATTGCTAAAACTTGTTCCAGATTACGTATTGGTAAAACTTTTTGGAAATGTATAGTGCTACCATCAATATTATATGGAGTAGGAGTGATAGATATGACAGAGGAAGATATAGATTACAGAATATAGAAAATGGAGTTTATAGGCAAATTATGGGGGCACCAAGGTATGCACAGGAGGCTGCTTTGAGGGGAGAGGTGGGGGCTTCAAGCATGAGAGCAAGGATAATAGAAACACAGTGGAAGTATGTAAGGTATGGTATGAAAGAGGAAGGAAATGATTTGCTTAGAAGGATAATAGAGGAGATGAGGGTACAGAATGTAAGTAAATGGATGAGAAGTTTGGAGAAAAGGATTAGAATGATTGGGCACAGGGAGGAATGAATGAAAGTTACAGATGAGAGAATAAAAGACTGAGACACAAGAGAGTGGAAAAGAGAGATGGAGGGCAAATCAAGTTTGAAGATCTACAGAGAGTGGAGACAAGAAATTGGAGGGCAAGACAGCACATATGACAATAAGCAAGCATCATCCATATTATACAAGTACAGGACCAACACTTTAAACCTCAATGACAGGAAGAGATTTAGTGGTAAAGAAACTAAGTGCAAGATGTGTGAAGCAGAACACGAAGACCTGAAGCATTTCCTCTTATGGTGCCCCGGATACAGTGAAGAAAGAAAGAAAACTGTGAAACTACAACAGCCATATGTGGAAAATGAAGATTGTGTAATTGGTGATTATCTGTTTGATAATAATAGCACTGAAGAAGCTAAAGAGAAAATCTATACTTTTTGGAATATTAGAGAAAACAAAGCAAGAAATAGCTAAAAAGAAATGGAAACTTTGTAATTTCAGAGTAAAGCAATTGCCAAAGCTCAAACCATAGACAGCGTCAGGGAGTGCCGTTGCAAAGGCAAAACTCCCGAACATCAACTCAACTCAACTCAATGGGGGTGTTGTATGCACGGAGTGACTTATGCTGAAAGTTTTACTCTGTGCATATGACACCGGTCTTCAAAAGAACCCCAGATCAGTTCCTCGTACTCAGGAAGCAAGAGGTTGAGCTTTGAGTACGTAGCATAACAATTATCATTATTATTGTAGCAACTTTCCCGAACGTTAGTTGCTAATGTGTAGCCCGTCAGGTACTGTACAGTACTGTATGTTGCTGAAGTTTAGCACTGTAGCGAGTAAGATGTACTTCGCCACTTTATATGTTCACTACTCACAATGGGGAAGGATAGTAAACTCAGTTTGGGAGAGTGACATCTGTGTTAACACGTTGCCAACACTGTATCACACTTTCACAATTGGTTCATGAAATACCTGCCGCCGCCAGACTGGCCACCCCCCCCCACCCCACCACCAAACCGCCACCTCACCACCACCCCACGAGGACACCACGGAGGGCCGGGTCACCGAGAAGTCAACCCGGGGCAAGAAAGACATCAGTGCCCCCCTGTCCTGAGTCCCTCTAACCCTCAAACGCCTCGACGGAAACTATGCCGGCGGAAGACACGACCCTGAGGGCAGCACAGCACTCACCAGGTAAGGGGTGGGACTGATCCAGAGTCAGTCCCAAGCAACACCATGGTATTGCCTCAATGCGTACCGAGGAGGGTTCGGCCACTGTACGCCCCTCAGTTGTACCCTTGTAGCGCCACCACATTGGCCACTGTACGAGTGGGGGAAGGTTCGGCCTCTGTACGCCCTTCAGCTACAGCCACCTCTGGAGAAGGCCTCGGAGTGTCAGCTACTGAGCGCACTCCGACTGGCAGAAAGAGCAGCGGAGTGTCAGCTATTGAACGCACTCCAACTGGCAGAGAGAGCAGCGGAGTGTCAGCTATTGAGCACACTCCGACTGGCAGAGAGAGAGCCTCAGAGTGTCAGCTATTGGGCGCACTCCGATTGGCAAAGACCACAGAGTGACAGCTATTGATCGCACTCCAACTGGCAGGGAGAAGAGGAATGGAACCGCGATATCGGCCACTGTACGTGTCGGCGAGGGTTCGGCCACTGTACGCCCCTCATCCACTACCTCTTCCTACTACGGGAGTAACACCCCCACGTCGGCCACTGTACGTGTGGGGGAAGGATCGGCCACTGTACGTCCTTCTCTTACTTTCTGTGGGGCAGGCAGAACCACGGTATTGGCCACCGTACATGCCGGGGAGGGTGTAGCCATTGTGCCCCCCTCATCTGCCTCTTCTTCCTTCAGGAGCAGCACCGCCACATCGGCCACTGTACGTGTGGGGGAAGGATCGGCCACTGTACGTCCTTCAGCTGTAGGCCCTGGAGATCACGGAACCGCCACATCGGCCACTGTACGTGTGGGGGAAGGATCGGCCACTGTACGTCCTTCGTCTGTGATCTCTGAGGTCTTCCCAGAGAAGGAGGTCCCTTGCGCGGCCGGCCTTTCACCTCTCGGCTTCGTGGGACGCCCCTCTCTTACTCCCTCCAGGTGTGGTTCCCCCGAGGTACTACCGGAGTGGTGGTGCAGCCCCGTGTCGGCCCTGCCACCTATACTCCTGGTCAGTCCCGGTCTCTGACGGACGCCAGGAAGAAGAGGTGCTGCAGTCTGCCCCTGACGACACCCTTCACTAAAGGCAACCACAGCACCCAGGCTCACAGACTGGGCCGGCAGGCCCCAGAGTCCAGCCACTTGAGTTCTACTCCCCCACGACTCTGCCCGGAAGAAGAGGCGACAGGCTCGCCTCCTGCAGCTGCTCGGCCCCAGTCCAGAGGGCCGCCCTTCAGGTCAAGGCCCCGAGTCCAGAGGGCCTCCCTGCACCCCACTGACGAGGCTCAGCCATGAGGGCCTCTCAGGTCGAGGTCCCCAAACGGGAGAGCCTCCCTGCACCCCCCTGATGAAGGAACCCCGGGCAGGGACGTCCCTACGGGCAGTCCACTGTCTCCTGCAGGAGGGCTCCCCAGTAGAGCCCCCTCCCACGCCCGGGCGCGCCTTGTGTTAGCCCCAGGAAACAAAGGCCAGTAGTGACTTAAGTGTATCTCCTGTGACAGAGGAAAACTACGGAGACGGGGTGAACAGTGACAGTGAAAGAGTGAGGCCAGAATAATATTAGTACCACAGTGAATTAAAATTAGTAATACTCACTCTGTCGACCCTTGGCCCACTCCACCCATAGTGCATCAGGTCGAGATTATTAAATACACATTTTGCCTATAGACACAATACGGGTATATTGAACTTACATTCTACCAGCGAGATATAATTCCAGAACTCTACCCGCTGCCTGTGCTATGTGTGCTATATGTTATTGTGACGTTAACTCTGTAACCCTGTCCCTATCATATCTTGTAGCTCTTTGTTTGTGTTGTCACAGTGTATTGAAATAAGCTAATAGATGTGTTAAGGTGTACTACCTAGTTTTTATGCCCTGTTCCTTTGTGAGTGTTTTATTTCCGGTCCGGAATGAGGACCCCGCTCAGTCGCGAGCGTTTTTGGTGCGAGAAGTAGAGCTAAAAACACCTCGCATAATGTCGCATATGTCGCATAACAGTTCACAGTATTTGGGCTGGAACAATGTACATGGCTCTACGGGCACTTGATTAGCGAGGGTAACGAATATTCTCGGAAGTCGGTGTAGGTGATGATAGGTTTGTCAAAGATAGCGCTTGGTGTGCATGTGTAGGCAAGAGGCACGGCTGTGGCCTTGACGGGGTCAGGTGTGGGAGGAAGGCCTCATGCAACGACTCATCAAGCGCTTCTGTACACATGACGTTCACATAGGCCTTTGGTGACGTGTGCACACGACTAGGTCGACTGTGACTGAGTAATTAGACCTCATGGCGTGGCTTAAAAGTGACCTGATTGGAATAGTCATGAGGGACGCCCAGGGCGTGGGTTCGCGGTTTTAGGAGGGTGAAAAGGTCATGTCAGCCTCCGTGGGCAGTGTCACTGTGCCGTGTCGAAGTGTGGAGGAAATGTCGTTAAAGGCCTATTTTGGCGGGGTCAATGGGATCGGATTAGGATCGAGGCGGATTATCGATCCAGAAGGGCGGCAGTTTCGTATCGGCTTGTCCTGTTGCCATGGCTACACCCCAGGGCCCTACTGTAAACAAAACGATGGCGGTTGAAAGTTCAAACGGATGATCTGGTCAGCAATACTTCTGCTCTCATTTCCAGCAATACGGTCCCATTACTTACGAAACCAGACACAGTTGAGCCCCTTATGCCCACCTCAGTAACCGGAAGTAGCATTTTATTAGAATATTACTAAAAAAAAACAAGTAAATACGGCACTTACAATGTAGGAGCCGACGGTATATTTGTTTTGGTGTGACGTCACAATCCAGGATCGCCCAACTCAGTCCAAGGCTCAGTCCACCTCGGGGACGACGGGGAGGTGGACTGCCTCAGATCGACCCGGGATCATCTATCACTCCAATACAGGACCAGAACTGTGCCTCGCCAAAACAGGATTAGCTGTCGGGATCGACTTTATCTCGATCCGGGATTAAACTTTCTCTCGCCAAAACGTGCCTTAACTCGTTATTATGTATGAAGGCTGTATGGTGTGCAATAAGTGCTCTAAAGCTTCATAAAGAAGCGTCAAAGAAATGCCAAAAATTGCTAGGAAAAAAAAGTGCAACCAAACCTGACACAAAAACTTCGGACATCGTGGTTGCGTAGATTTATTTGTTGTAAACTTTACACATTATTACAGCACTTGAGTAAGAGGCTGATACATGACCACATAGTGGTTCCCACTCCCTGTCATCGATTTTCTTCATAAGAAAAGAAAGAAGGGACGACATTGTGAAAGCCACCAGATGTTCGTTTAGTAGCAGCGACCGTTGTCATGGCAACGTGACGTCAAAGCTGCCCCACTGGTTTGGCAACACTGGTCCTGGAACCGTGGCTGACTGTGGCAAGTGGCAACAGTGTTAGTCAGCGTTGGAGTAGGGGATGTGGATGTCCACTAGTCGTATTGGAGAACGTTAATTGAAATGTATATCAGCACCAGTCTCATCGTTTTCCTCATCTGTGGGTTGTACCTGGTGACAGTGACTGAAGGTATGGGAGTTTGTTTTGAACTGCAAGCAGTTTTATTGATAGAATTGAAAATATGAATGGCCGAAACTTTTACTTACATTGCACAGGAGGGTGTGTACACTGTTGAGCAAAATCGTTGATGGGTGTGTACCGTAGCCGTGACGTCTTGGGTACTCCTGAGATGGTTTCCATATAAATTATTAGCATGGGCTGTACCTCTGAAGTATTACTCTGGAAAGCAAAATCAGCCCCTTAAATGTGGGTAAATATTTTCTGCCAGTAATGTAACATTTTCACTAGTTATGATTTTTTTGGAAGCTGTTAGACGTTATTTGTGAGATCCTAATGTAGAGAAAACACAGAGGTCTAGAGCTCATTCAGAGTTGTTCCATAACACTGGCACACTTTCTTTCTTCCCTACTCAAGTGGAGAAAAGAAAATATAGTATTCACTGTAGTAGGTACTTTGTTCATTTATTGTGAGGGAGCACCGGCACTGTGTGATAAGGAAAGAGTTACCATTGCTGATTAAGACCTCTTCTCAGAGGATAGTCAGATAGTATGTAGATCTTGTATAGATTTTTTGTTGCTTATTTGTTAAGGATGAGATGGAGGGATGGGGTGGAGAGGTATATGAGAGAGGGGGGTGTGAGTTGGGAGCAGGGCAGTGAAATGGCGGGGGACGGCGACTTGGAGGCGATTTGTTTGTGGCCACCCCAAACGGGATTGAGGCGTCTGGCAATAGATAGATTTGTTAAGTTCAGTATCTGTAGGTGCTAACTTGACTTTTGAATAACAGGAATCAAATGCTGGTTCTGCAATAGTATGCTGGACCCCCACTGCAGTGATCCATTTGACAATTCAACAGCTAATCCCAGAGACTGTAGCATTGTTGAGGAGCTGCCACACTTACCTGGCATTCCATCAAGAATGTGCCGCAAGATTAGGATGAAAGGTCAGTAACTTTTGTAAGACCATGTTATTAAACAAAGAATGTCCCATTTTGCTGTGTAGTTGTTTGTTGTTTGTAATTAAGCCATTACAGTTCCAGAAATGTAATAAAATTAATAGCTGTGAAGTTACTTTTGCTGTGACTTTTTTGGTATGTAGTTTGCCATAGCCAGTAAAGTTACTTGTACAGTATCCTAATGATTTGGTTAGTGGGACTCTATATTCACTTTAACTACCACTTCTAGTAGGATTAGAAATTTCCAGTAGCATTGATACTTTGAGTAATTGTAGTGTCTTACAATAATTACCTGTATATACAGTATAGGATACGTTCATTGAGTGCATTTTTATGACTGGAACGTATTTTTGAAGTTAGATGATTATGGTATATTATTATGCATTCATTTATGGGCTTAGGTCAGGAAACCTACCTCTGAGACCCAGCAACCTTCGTTACCAGAAGTTGGTCCTACACACTGATTCATGTCACTACTTTGCAATGGCTGCCATACCACTGCATGTAGTGGAAGAAATGCTAGGGCAGTCTCATTTTAACCATTGTTATTTGTAAGGAACCTCACAGAATATTACAGACTTGATACCATAATAGCTAAATTAGAAAATATTAGTTGGGATATCCGATATTATAGGTCTGAGGGAGATCCACAGAAAAGAAGAAACCCTAATATTCCTACTCAGCAACTTTGCAGTGGCTGCCATACCACTGCATGTAGTGGAAGAAATGCTAGGGCAGTCTCATTTTAACCGTTGTTATTTGTAAGGAACCTCACAGAATATTACAGACTTGATACCATAATAACTAAATTAGAAAATATTAGTTGGGATATCCGATATTATAGGTCTGAGGGAGATCCACAGAAAAGAAGAAACCCTAATATTCCTACTCAGCAACCACCTATTTACCACAGGTGGAGACAGTATGAGAGTTAGTGGTGTACTGTAGGATTTCTGATCAATAGAAATCATGCAGAGAACATTATTAAATTCAGCAATGTGTCTGACAGATTAATATGGATTGTAATTGGACTGTGCAGAAGATACACCCAGAAAATATTACAAGTATATGCACCACTTCTTAGAGCACAGATGAAGAAAAGAAACATTCCATGGTGTCATCTGCCAGATTATGGAAGAAGAAAAGACCAGATAACTACAGTAAACCCTCGATATAATGAACTAATTGGGGGGAGGGATGGGACGTTATATCCGAAAGTTCGCTATATCCGATGGTCGTTATTAACCGAGGGATTGCCAACCCAAGGTCGCTATATCCGTGGAGTCATTCGGTCGTAGGTGTTCAGCCACAACATACCCTGTGAAGTTTCACATGGAGAATTCAATGGTTTATGTAGTTATACAGTACATGTAGAGTAAATACCATCCTGTATGAAGTTGAAATACAATACTGTACCTATAATGTAATGTAGTAGTTATAGTACACTTACCATGCCGCTCTGGAAATAGTGGGTCGTTATATCCGAAGTTTGCTATAAAAGGGTTCGTTATATCGGAGGTTTACTGTATAGTCATGGGAGACTTGAATGCAAAAGATGGCAAATTGAAAAATGGAGAAGTACGTTTAGAAAAATTCGGAGTAGGAGAGAGGAATGACAGAGATGAAATGGTATAAATTTTGCTGAAATGTGTAACACAGAAATAATGAACACATTCTTCCATAAAAGAACTGTGGACCTGGAAAAGCCCAAATGGAGTATGATCATCATCATCATCATACCCCACCCTACTGTAGAGCAGAGTGAGGAGTCGCAATGTCCAGACAGCCCAAATTTGCCCACTCCAGTGGGCCACACTTCCATTCACTCATCATTCAAGCCCCTGGAATCCTGGCTCTATCTGAGCAGATAAGAGCAAGGCAGTCACTAATGTCACAGTTATCAACAAAGTAAAAATAGGAAATGACCATAGAATGGTGGGTTGTAAAGCCAGATTCAATTTTGGAAGTGAAAGAAAGAAGCTGATTGAAAATAAAAAGGTATGCCCAATGAAAGTTTGCGAAAACAAAGCTGCATTTCAGTTAGAAATAAAGAATAGATTGCAAGCTCTGAGTTGTGCCAAGTGTGACATTGATGACGTGAACAATAGACTAACACAAGTGTTAAGGGAATCAGCAGAGGAAGGAGGGAAAGGTAATATACCACCAAAAACAATTTGTATTTTAAAAAATGACGCTTGAGGTTGTGGAAAGGTGATGGGAGATGAAAGTACAAACAAAGAAAGGCGAAATAGAAAAAGCAGATTTAAATAAGCTTATCAATGAGACAGAGAAAATGAGAGAGAGAGAGAGAGAGAGACCTACATGAAATCAGTCACCAAAAATGAAAAAGTCTGAAACAGTTTCAACGCAAAATGACATCAGTGAAGCAACAGATATTGTCACTGAAAGACAAAAATGGTGAAAACATTAAGTGCAGAGAGAAGATGGTGAAGAGAGTTGAAGAACTTACATAAAACTTTATGGATCAAAAACAATAGTGCCAACAGCTGATTTTTCAGTTGACAAGTAAAGTACCAGAGTTAATACCTGGTGAAGTAAACTTTTCTTTCAAAAGTATGAAAAAGGAAAGGCTGTGGGAGAAGATGAAATAGTAGCAGATTTACAACTGGATGCAGGAACAGAAGTTCAAAACTGACTCACCCACTTAACAGACGAGTTTCCGGTCAAAATTTTTTTGAAGTAAGATACTTGTATGGCAAAAAAATATGCAGAAAATAACTATGTCAACCATTATTTAAAAAAAAAAAATGCGCAGAAACATGAGAAAATAATAGATAAAGTAGCTGAAAAATCACATGACTCTAAAACGGCCTCTGATTGGACGTGACACCACTGCTCACACTGAGGCAGCATAATCTACTTTGTTTACGTTTAGCCTGCATACATTGTGCTTATTTCTGACCTCCAAGAATGCCCAGTGACAAGGGGAATAATTGCTAATGTTTCATTCCAGTGTGTAAGTGCATAGACAAAAGCACTCCAGGGAAATTATTCCTTTATGTACCAGCCAATAACAATAAACGAAAGTAGTGGCGGCTGGCTGCTTATCGGAAGTTCCCAGTGCTGGAATGCAGTCTTTACTGTTGTGAAAATATTATATTCTTCACCATATATGTTCATATACTGTACACCTAATTATCTGAAATTCGGTAAAAAAAACTATGATTAATTTAACTTAATAGAATACACTCGACCTTCAATTTGGCGGACCCCTATTTCCCGGATTTCGAATTTTCCAGACACGGGCTGAGGCTGGACAGTATTATCAAATGCCAGACAAATGGCCGTACAAGTCCAGGATTTGCAACAAAAAAGTCCAGCCATTATTCACTCATATAAAACTATAAGCAGTCTGCTGCACAACACAGTATAATTTTAGCAAGGTTTTGACTCGATAAAGGCCATTTGTAACACACACAAAAAATTATTTTCATACATGAAGTGCATCTTGGCCATTAACCTGCTTCACACCACCAGCTCCTAACTCGTGGCAATATCCCATTTGCCTCTTACCTTTCTCAAATGCCACTATAAATAGTTTATTGTATAACACAGTAAAGTTTAAGGGAGGCTTGGACACAATAAAATTCATAGGTAATAAAAAATATATATTTTCTTGAGGACGAAGTCAGTGGGATACATTCCTACTCAGCTCACCCTACTCAGTGTGACTAAATACCGAATCAGCACTTTTCACTGGAAAATATTTTAATTTTTTCGCCACAGTGGCTCATACACACCTAATTATCTGAAATCTACTTAAAAACTTTTACTTAATATAACGTAATTACAAATTTAGGTTTCAGGGCTAAAATGCATGAATGTTAGCAGATACTGTATATCCCCTTCAGATCGTCATTGGTGGTAGGTGGTGGCGACCATCATCCACTCACTTGATGTAGTGCTGCCTACTTCTTTCTTAGCCTTTATCATTCTCTTTCTGTGCCTCCCCTCCTCTCTTCCTATTTCTCGCATCTTTCCTTTCACTTCTTATTGCTTTTCTTTCCTTTACAGGTGGCTTTACAAAGTGACAAGCCAAATGGTTTCCTGTAAGCCAAGAAACCATTTACAACGCTGGGTGCTAACCATATAACCAAACCATACGTGCTCCCTACGTGTGAACAAGTGGGTTGGTGGAGGGTTAGTGCCCTTCCCCTTAAAACAAATAACTCAAAGTCAAATGTCTATCTATCTATCTATTGCCAGACGCCTCAATCCCGTTTGGGGTGGCCACAAACAAATCACCTCCAAGTCGCCCTGTCCCCCGCCATTTCACTGCCCTGCTCCCAACTCACACCCCCCTCTCTCATATACCTCTCCACCCCATCCCTCCATCTCATCCTCGGCCTCCCCCTCCCTCTTCCTCCCTCCACCTCACTCACATACACTCTCTTCGTCAGTCTTTCACCCTCCATCCTCTCCACATGGCCAAACCACCTCAGTGTGTTCCTCATAACGCTTCCTATCACATCCACACCACAACGCTCCTTTATATCCTCATTCGTCAGCCTGTCTCTCCACGTGACTCCACAGGCTCCTCTTAAATAACTCATTTCCACTGCTCTCACTCTTGACTTGTGTCCTTCCAACAATGTCCAAGCTTCACTTCCGTACGTTAGAGTTGGTATCACAATACTGTCATGTAGCAACTTTTTCACATCCATGCTCACTTCCCTGTTTCTTATCACTGCTTTCAAGGAACCAGCAACCTTTCTTCCCTGCTGTACCCTTTCTAGCACTTCACCCTCCAAACCTCCATCCTTACTCATCACACTACCCAAATACTTAAACGTACTCACATTTTCCAATTCCTCACCATCTAACCTCGCTGTACATTCACTAACTTCACCTCTCTCAAAGACCATCACTTTACTCTTCCCTACATTCACCTTTAGGTTCCGTTTCTTACACTCTCAAACTCATCCACCAAGCCTTGCAGCTCCCCTTCGTCTTCACTCAACAACACAGTATCATCTGCAAACAACAGTACAGGGAGTTTCCAAACACTATCCTCTCTCACCAGGGCCACTCCAACATCCACTACCCTACCTTGTACCTCTTTTATTACCCCATCCATGTACAGATTGAACAACCATGGAGACATGACACATCCCTGTTTCAAACCAACTTTCAAAGAGAAAAATTCACTTAGTTCACCATCCACACGCACTGCAGCCTTCGCACCATCGTACATACTCTTCACAGCATTCAACAACTTCCTATCTATTCCATATATTCTTAACACTTTCCACAATCCTTGTCTATCCACCCTGTCATATGCTTTCTCCAAATCCATGAAAGCCGCATACAACTTCTTTCCCTTCTCTAGAAACTTTTCCACTAAAGATCTAAGAATGAATATCTGATCTACACAACCTCTTCCCTTCCTAAAGCCTCCCTGTTCTTCTCCAACTAATTTCTCTGTTCTTTCTCTAACTCTGTCTATAAGTATCCTACCATACACTTTTCCTATTATACTAAGAAGACAAATGCCCCTATGATTACCACACACTTCTTTTTCCCCTTTTCCTTTGTACAAGGGAATAATTATACCTGACTTCCAATCCTCCGGGACTCTACCTTCCTCCCAGGCCAATCTGCACATCTTCCACATCCATTCTACTACTATCTCTCCCCCATGCTTCAGCATTTCACCACACACTCCATCAATTCCTGGGGCTTTCCCCGATTTAATTTTCTTCATTGCTTCCACAACTTCTATCCTACTGATTTCTTCCTGTCTTCTCACCTCCCTCCTTCTCCCAGCCATTCCCCAGCCACTTATACTCGAATTACTTCCATCCTCTACATTCAACAATTCCTTAAAGTGTTCTCTCCATCTGCTCACTTTTTCTCCCTTCTCCACTAGTAATCTACCATTTTTATCTTTCACTCCCCTGCTAACTTCACTTCCACCCTGTCTTACTCTTTTCATTTCTCACCAGAACATTTTCTTACAGTCCCTCCACTTTACACTCAAATTCCTTCCAAATTCCTCATCCACTCTCTTCTTCTCTCTCTTACTAATCTTTTCACCTCTCTCTTCCTTTCCACATATAACTCTCTCTTCCGCCTCTCAACTTCTTCCACGCCCCTATTTCTCACCCATTCATTGTATGCTTTCTTCTTTTGTGCCACAGCCTGTTTCACCTCTTCAGTCCACCACGCTGTTCCTTGCACCCCCCTCCGTCTTCTCTTCCTTCCACACACCACATCACATGCTGCACATATTTCTTCTGTAAATATCTTACACACACCCTTAAGGGATTATGGTGTCTGGCAATAGATAGATAGATAGATAGATCATCATTGTTTATATCACAGTCAGCTGATGAGTGGTTGGCCAATATTAGCAGATATTTCCCCTCCAGATCATCAGCACACCTTGACAGACTTCTGTTTTGCATAAATAATTATTTTGAGTACAAGAAAAATGTATCTGCATTGTAAATCGATATTTATCCAAAACAAAAGTACGTCAAGGTGAGTTGTTAGGCTGGAGGCAGAACACTTCTGCTAACTTTAAGAAATTTTCACTCTGAATCCTGATTTTCTATTAGTAATTAAATTAAGCACAAACTTTTGACTGAATTTCAAATAATTAGGTGTGCAAACCTGTATGATGATAAAGATTAAAATATTTTCCAATTAAAATTGCCGATTCGGTCCAAGATTGCATGTTTGTATCTCGGTCAGCTAATTAGTGGTTGGCTAACCTTGTGGAGCTCCATTCCTTGCTCATTTTCCTCTTTTTCCCCAGCTTTCTGATCTTCTTCTATCATACCCTCCACATTCTCATCAACAATTGTCTAAACAACCATTCTTAGGGTTGTAGCTAGCAAAATACAGGTATTGTGTCAGTTATTATTATTGTTATTGCATCAGTGTTATTATTTATGTACTGTGTATGTTAATTATTTTGGCATAGGTAGCCTATATTCCAGAATGCTCTAGATTATCAGAATGATTGCCGGACAATATTGGAGAATTCGGACAGAGTATGGTAATAGTACGGGGAATGGTATGTCGGGCCGGACTTTTGCCATTCCTGGACTTTTGCCATTCTTGGACTGGTCTTCCCCCTTTTTAGTCCGGCAAGTCGAGGGTCAAGTGTATTAGGATTCAGAGCAAAAAAGTGCTAAGGTTAGTGGGTATTTCTACTTTAAATCGCCAACACGCCTTGACAGACTTCTGTTTTGCACAAATACTGATTTTAAAGTTCTTTTGCACAAATACTGATTTTAAAGTGCAATTAAATGCATTTGTATGTTAAATTAATATTTATACAAAGCAGAAATCTGCCAAGGCAAACTGTTGAGCTACAGGAGAAACACTTCTGCTGATTTTAGCACTTTTTCACTGTGAATCTGGATTTTTAATAAAGTAAAATGAAATACAAAAATCTGACTGGATTTCAGATAATCAGGTGGGTATGAACCTATCCATCCATCCATCATCCAATCCTACATTGCCCCATGAGGAGCGTAGGATCCCGGGGCTAGGCAGTTGGTCCTGACATTTAAGATGAGAGTGAGGTGATAAAATCTATAACACTTACCAATTAAAAGTGCCGATTCGGTGTTGGTTCGGTAAATGACTGCCGATTTGGTATTTCATCACACTCTCCTGAAGGTACTTTACAATCAAGTTCAGAGTCACTCACTGAAACTGTTCTTTCAGAAAACTAATAATGAAGAGACCAAATATTAAATATTCATGAGCATAATACCATAATAAACTCACAGAACTGATACTGTACGCCATACATTAAAGACTTTCCACCTCATGAGGTACAAGCACAGCTCAGGAATGGTGTACCTGTAAGCTACTTTTAGTCGATTTCACCACAATTTACTTACCTAATAGGTACCACCCATTTGCACCATGAAAAGTATTCCTTCACAACCAACCTGAAGGGGGTAGTTTGGATCTGCAGTGGCCATGTAGGTACAACTATTATGTCTGTTACCAGTAAAGTGTTGTGTGATGGATTGGAGCGTCATCTGCAGTATGAATACTGACGTCATCGCAAACATGGCGGCTGCTTCCCTCCAGCCGCAAAGAATTAAAGTTATCACGTCTTGATAAGTGCAAATGATAAATTAAATTAAAAGATACATATACAGTGAGCTTCTAAGTATATGGCAGAGTGCATTTGCCATGTTTACCCAGAATCGGCAACACATATAGAGAAGAACAGACATCCCAAAAGATGGTGTACTGTAATAGTTATTTTTGCTTAAACAAGAAGGGCATCTCAAAAGGTCATTGTAACTATCAGCCTATTAGCCTATTAACAAACTCTTCATTAAAGCTGTTATGAACAGAATAACAACAAATTTGGAGGAATACCAGCCTCGTGAGTAGGCAGGATTCTGAAGTGGATATGCGACAACTGATCTTCAAAATACACAGTATTCAGCTAATTGAGAAAACTACAGAATATAATCAACCACTGTGCTTAGATTGTGTCAGTTATGAACAGGCTTTCTATTCAGTGGAACACATAGGAATTATAAATTCATTGTGAAAACAAGGATTAAGTGAGAACATTGTTAAACTGCTCAAAAACATATACAGTACTTGGTACAAACAGGGAACTGCAGCAGTAAAGTTGCATAAAGACTCCGAAAAAAGCAAGATTGAAGGAGGTGTGTGTCAGGGTGATAAAGTTTCACCAAAATTATTTACAGCATGCCTTGAGAGCATTTTCAGAAAGCTAGAATGGGAGAACAGAAATGTAAACATAGATGGAGGCAACTTAAACCATTTAAGATTTGCATATGACAGTGTCCCAATCTCATAAACCACAGATATTGCAAGAAACATTAAGTGACCTAAATAAAGTCGAAAAGTAGGGTTAAAAATGAACTGGAGTCAAATAATGTTTAACCCCATCATGCCCAGGATGTATGTATTTATGTCCATGCTGCGTCCAGTGAGTGCAACGTACATCCGATTGTCCTGTTATATCAGTGTTTTCTCAGTGCTTTTCACTTGGTACTGATGTGTGGGAGTGTTTTCTGAGTCTAGTGTAGGCCACTGAAGCTCTCAGAAGCTTCATCCATTGACTAATCATGCGCGACCGGGTTAGAAGGGGCTAATCTAAATATGGGCATGCTGTATACCAAAGAACTATCTCTTAATCTATCTTTAGCCAGATGCCTTAATCCCATAAGGGATGGCCACAAACACACTGCCCCCATGTTGCCATGTCCATTGTCTGGTCCTTGGTCATCACCTGTGGGTCAATCCTGATCCGAGGCTTTTTGTTTGTCGGTTTAGTTGTTCTCTGGAGAGGGGCACCAACCTTCCACCAACCCACTTGTTGACTCATAGGGAACACGTATTGGTTGGTTATGAAGTTACCACCCAGTGTATTAAATGATATCATGGCTGACAGGAAATCATTTAGCTTGTCACTGAATGTAGAGTCATCCTGGAGAAGAGTAGCACTACATTGAGTGAGTGGATGATGGGCACCCCCACCGTCCACAAATAGGCTATACCAAAGAGTGTCATCAGTTTAAATGGAGAAACTCTCTAGAAGTTGAGGCGTATAATAACTTGGAGCAAATACTGATACTAACAAAACACTGTAAAATGAAATACAGTATAGAAATGCATTACAGTTTAACGTGGAGCTTTTGGTTTAGATGGAAAGCTTTTGGCAAACATAGAGACATTGTGAAAATTAGCTTGCCAGTATGCATGAAATGAAAAGTATATCACAAATGTCTAATCTCAGCTATGACGTACAGATGCCAGACCAGAAAACTGACAGAATCACTTGGAAACAAACTAATGTTTTTAGAAAGAACAGTGAAAGGTCAGTGTTGGGAATATCTTTGAGAGACAGGTTTTGGGAATATCTTTGAAAGACAGGAAGAGATCAACTTTAGGTATCGAAGACATTAGAGAAGTTATATTCATCCATCCATCCATTATCCAATCCTATGTTGCCCCATGAAGAGCATAGGAGCCCGGGGCTAGGCAAGTTGGTCTCGACATATAAGATCAGAGTGACCAGCCTTACTCATCGCCGAGTGGCATCATGTGAGCAATAAACCCCAACCACCCTTTGGATATAAACCTACAAAGGCTTAATCAGATTGAAGCACCATAATTACCCATTAAACCACCAGGCTCCATAATTTGGTTATATGGTTACCACCCAGCATAGAAAATGGTTTCCTGGTGTACACTCAACCCCTGCTATCGTGCCTAATTGGTCACAGGAAACGCGCGTGATAGCTGAACTGAACAATCAATGGGAAAATTTCTAATTGGTTTTTCGGTGGCCCATTTTTCTAACTTTTAACCACTTTATGCCTACGATTTCCTGCCAGTCTCTCCTCTAACATGATATAAAGCATTATTATATTAATAATAACAGTATAATGAATAAATAATCAAAATAAAAGGCCATCAAACTTTTATAAGGATTACGGCTAATACTAATACACCAGTCCTGTATGAGACAGCCCTAGCATGTATTCAATATGGACGGTGGGTGTTAGCGCCGAAGTGGTGACATGTAAAGGTGCTTGGTATGTAGGAGGACTACTGGGCCTTGAATGCGGGCTGTGAAGCCTATGCCCAGAGTCAAAAAAAAATATGATCCACACATCCTCTGCCATTCCTAAAGCCACCCTGTTCTGCACTCACTAGGACTTCTAATATCTCTCTTACTTTCTCTGTAACAATTCTTCCTTATACTGTACCATCCTTACAACACTCAAGAAACTTTGCTTACTTTTATTTTTGTAAAGGGGTACAATCACAGCATTTTTGCATTCTGGTGGCATAGTTTCATTCATCCATGCCTTCTTACATAACTCCAATAAGCACTTCATTCTGCTCTCTTCACTACACTTAATCATCTCTGCATACACCTCATCAACCCCAGCTTCTTTCCCATTTTTCTGCCGGTTCACAGCGTTCTTCACCTGTGCAAGTGTCATGTTACCTGGCGTGGTATTCCTTCTCTGCACACCCCAAAAACCAGTCATGTTAACGGCAGCTTTGTTCGCTCTATTCCCATTCATCAGGCTTTCAAAATATTCTTTCCATCTGGTCCTTACTTCATCCCCATGGGTTATTAATCTACCACTTACATCCTTCACATTTTCACATTTCTTTCCACTGTCACTTCTTCATTTCCACACCTCTTTCCAGAATATCTTCCCATTTTGAGAGTAGTTTGGATTCACTTTTCTTCCTAGATCATCATTTACCTCCTCCTTTTTTCTCTTCACTAGTCTCTTCATGTGCTTTTTGCTCTCAGTATATTCAGTTCTTATTTTAGTTGAACCTCTGTTCTGTAACCATTCCAGCCATGTCTTCCTCTTTTCATCCACCGCTCTCTTAACCTCTTCGTCCTACTATGCCGTACCCCTCTTCTTTGTTGTTACTCTTGCCACACCACACACTGTCTTTATCATTCCTAACTAAGCAATCCCTATTTGCATTCCACAGGCTGTCCAGATCCATTTCATTCCAATTCTCTGATTCTAACTCCTCCCCTACTTTGGTCCTGTATTCATCTGCCATTTCTTTGATCCTTAGCTTCTCGGGTTTCAGTCTTTCTCCTTAGCTGCTCCTCTTTCTCCTGGTCCACCTCACTCCTCTTAGCTTGATCTTGCATACCACAGTCATATGATCGGACAGACATCCACATTGACCTCTCACTGCTTTGATATCAGCAGGCATTCCCATTATCGATCTCCGCACATGTAATCAATCATTAGGCTCCTTTCAACATGATTTTGGTTCCCTTGATACCGTGTATATTTATGTGCATCCTTGTGTTTGAAATATGAGTTACAAATGCACAACCTCCTTTCCTGACACATATCCTTCAGTTGCTTCCCATTATAATATTCTCCTGATACTCCATTACAACCCATTATGTCATCCTCAGGACCAGTGCCTACTCTTCCATTCATGTCACCCATTCTGATCACTTTATAGCTCCTGGGCATTTCTCCCACTGCTTCATCCTGCTCATCCTATAAACTGTCTTTCCCTTTCTCATTCCTGTCATCACATGGTACATACGCTACAATCACTCCCACTTTCATCTTCTCAAACTTGAACTTGACATACATAAATCTCGGTCTGACACATTCGTAACCTCTCATTCCACTTTGCCACACCTCATTCATCAACAAACCAAGTTTTTCCTTGCATCCTCTTCACCCATTCATGCCTGATCTTACACATTTCACACCCTCCCACTCCTCCACTTCACACCCTTTCATCTTTGTTTCACACAGTGCCATCATGGCATATCTCGCACTCATGAACACATTCACCACTTCCACCCTCTTGTTGTCCTCATTCATACCTCTTACATTCCACATGCAGTGTTGCCAACTACGAATTTCAAAACCCACTAGATTGGACCCCCTAAACCGCTAGATTTGGGCAAAAACCCGCTAGATTTTAAAACGTTGTCTGTTAAATAGAAAATACTAAGAAAATGATCATTCACAGTTTTAGAAGCTAATGAAGAATTAAATGTTTCATAATTCGATTACATTTAACCTGATTACAGCAAGAAAAAATAAATAAAAAGTACTATTGTCTTCATTGTTCCATGGACACATTAGTCAGTACTGAGATCTGACTATAGAACAGGGTATTCCATTTGTATGGGAAATTAAACATGAAAATTACTTATTATCTCATGCTGTACAGTACTTAGTCATCAGTGCATTTATAAAGAGAATACACGTGATTTTCAGACCTTGATAAATGAAGATGTGTTCTAGGAATGTTGAAAACAACAGTACATCCATCACAATCAAAACTGTAGAGTAAACTGACTCAACGGGGGCAGTAACCGATTCGCCAATGTTCAGTATGAACGAACTGACAGGAAATAGACTTGAACCAAAGAACGTGAACTGAACGTAAGCAGTAGTGTAACGTATGTACATATTTATGAGTGGGTGGCAGACTGATTACAAGTTCATTAATTTTATTGGTTGAACTTGTGAAACTGCATGACATATCCATTCCATCCCAATAGCAAACCGTCAGTCAAGAATGAAATCCCATTAGATTTCCCGCTAGCCCACTAAACCAGTATTTTACCAGCTAGATTACAAACAAAACCTCCAGATTCAGCAGAAAAAATGCCAACTTGGTAACGCTGTCCACATGGCCATGAAAATTTGCCCATTTAGTTGTGGCCCTGGACAAGTATTGAGCCCTTCGAGGCTTTCCGAAACATCTGCCATGATTAAGTGATTTTGCATAGGGGAATCTGGGGAACACTTAACCCGGCCCAAAACCCTGATTATGTGGTTACCACCCAGCGTAGTAAATGGTTTCCTGGGTACAGGAAACCATTTGGCTTGTCATTCAGTGTAAAGACCATAAGGCATCCCTACATTGAGTAGGGACCCCTAGGTAATCTGAGATCTGTTCAGAAAGTGTCTGACCTTAGGCCCCCAAAAAATAATTAGCCAACCCATTGAAGTAGGACACTAATCCCCCATAAAGTAGGCCCCATCTGACTTGACACACACAGCCCAGCATTCATTCCACTGCCTGAAACATTTTTCAGAGTTGGTTTTCGGTGTCCCCTGCAGGTGCTTTGTCGCGTTCGTCGTGATGTCTTCTCTCGTATCAAATTGGGAACCCTTCACTTCCATGGCTTCAGTCCCCAGAACTAGCTGGATCTTCCTGATAGTTCCAGCTTGGGTATCACCTACTTTAACCCCTTAACCACGGGGCGTCACTTTCGTGACGCTTGGGAGCAAGGGTTCTTACCACGGGGTGACACTTTTGTGATTCTGTGTTATTTTGAATTCGCCCGGGCTTTCAAGTGGTGGCTTGTATCATCTATCAGTATTGCCAGTGTCCAACACTAGTCAGCACTCCTAATCTCATCCGTACTCCCATCCATTGTTGACAATTTAGCCATTTCTCCCCGTTCTTGACTCCCCTCCCTACCTCCCCTCCATTACCCTATCCTCTCGCCTGCCCGGCCGTGCTACGCTAAGTAAATCTTCCCTGGAATGTTTCACTGATTTCATCCATTGAAATAAGCCCTATGCCCTATTCTTATACCAAAAAATATATATAGGAAAGAAATAAGGTAAGTGAGAGTGCCATACACTTAGAATTGGCTAATTATCACCTGACAACACCTCACGTGCACTATTTCGCTAATTTTCGCTGTTTATTTCCCCTTGAAATATGCCGTATAATCTATTTTCATAATAAAAATATATATAAGAAAGGAAGGGAGAAGCCTAAGTGATATTTACATTCACCTGGAACTACCTAATTATTGCAGACCACCACACTGTATTCTACGCTAAGTAAATCTTCCCTGGAATTTTCCACTGATTTCATCCATTGAAATAAGCCCTATGCCCTATTCTTATACCAAATAATATATACAAAAAAGAAATAAGGTAAGTGATAGTGCCATACACCTGGAATTGGCTAATTATCACCTGACAACACCTCACGTGCACTCGTTCGCTAATTTTCGCTGTTTATTTCCCCTTGAAATATGCCGTATAATCTATTATCGTACTAAATATACATATAAGGAGGGAAGGGAGAAGCCGAAGTGATATTTACATTCACCTGGAACTACCTAATTTATTATGTATTGTCTTGGTTTCCTGCCAATCATTTCTATCTATCTATCTACTGCCAGACGCCATAATCCCGTAAGGGGTGGCCATTTGACTTTGAGTTAGTTGTTTTACGAGGAGGGACACTAACCCTCCACCAACCCACTTGTTGACACGTAGGGAGCACGTATGGTTTGGTTATATGGTTACCACCCAGTGTTGTAAATGGTTTCTTGGCTTACAGGAAACCATTAGGCTTGTCTACTCAATGTAAAGCCACCTGTAATTTCATTGCTATATATTAGCAGGTCTCATAGGGCTGAAGTTGGTAGTATTGGACCTACCTTAGCCAGGTGGCAGGAGGCCACCACTATCAGTTCACTGTCATCTTTGAAAGTGGGAGTATGTCTGATTTGCTCCTGCTAACTTCCGTCGCTTTATAGCCCCATGCAAAGGGCCCTGTGACCTTTGCCCCCTACTAAACCTCGTGTGGAAAGAGGTAAAGGGCTGACAATTGATAGAGAGTGACTATGATCTTTTTATTGAGTAAAACAGTGCAAGTGGAATTGTAAATAAAGTGTAAATAATGTGTAAACAGCAAGAAAGCAATGAATGTAAATATAAGTGAACAGTGGAAAATAGTTTTATAAGTTACTTCAGGTGACTGCATAACACAGTGTAAATAAAATAGAAATGTAAATAATGTAAATAAAGTAGAGAACGTAAATAGAAATGTAAATGAGTGGTATTATAAGAATACGAGTATATATACTAGAAGTAATAAAAGTGAAAGTTTCACTCTAGCATGTATGAATACTATGAGTTATGAGAGTGAAGGTGAAAGTGACATTCACTCTCAATGCTAGTATAAAAGATGAGAAAGTGAATGCTACGTATTTTACTGAAAGAAATTGAATCCCTACAGTGACAATAAACTACTATTACTGAAGGAAACCTATGGATAAAGACTGTAGATATATATAAGTGTTATATAGTAACGGAAATATAAACTGTGAGTGTTTTTATGAATAATAGACAACACTAGCGGCAAATGATCGGAAGTGGGATGGTCATATGCCCTCGTAATTTTCATTGCTTTCACAGTGTTTTTTGGGGGGAGTATGGATTCCAAACTATTTGAGAATCATAGATTAGTGTTTCTTGTGATAATATCAGGCTGTGGTAATCATATTACGAGTTGTCGGGAAGTGTAAAGTGGAGACTTCGTTACCCAACTTCAGAGGTCTCCGCAAGTCCTATGGTACTCGACAAAGGCTCAACAAACACCCAAGGAGAAAGCTGAAGGTATGTGCCATAAGTATATGTGATTTTAATATTCTAGGACTAATAACTGATTTTTGGCAAATATTTTTAAAGAGTCTGTCGGAGTGCGAATATGTCCGCGGGAGCCGCAAGTCAAAGCGAAACAAGCCCGTGGTGTAAGGGTTATTGCAGTAACGTTGTTCGACTTTTTTGGTCATCATGATGGTCATCGCGATGAGCGTAAGGTGCACAACCATAAACACAGACCGACCGACAGCCAATGAGTCACTCATGGCAGCTGGCATTGATCACGCATGCTCACAAAGGTCCTGCACTGCCTTACATAAAACCCCACCCCTATCCCCCATCTGGTTCGTGAGAAAGAAATGAGGTTGGCTACTTTCTGAATAGACCTCATATGACAGTTACCTGTTGTCAGTAAATTATCATTGACCAAAATAAAAGTCTCCATTACAAATGGAAATTATGGGCCCGTGTGTGTACAGTGAGTCCTCGGTATACGAAAACTCGATGTATGAATTTTCAGTGGTACGTAAGCGATGAATGTAGGACAAATTCCACAATATGAAAAGCCTCTTGTCTCGATGGTACAAAAAGCGATATGAGAGGAAATACGAAAAATTCAAAATGGGCACGCTGCACCACACCGCGCTCGCTTGCGGCGAGAAAACGAACTAACCCCTCTCTGGTAAACACATTTTCTCGCGCTTCTCAGTTGAGTTACGTCCGTCCTCTACTCTCAGCTTCGCTGTACGTTTTTATGTTTGTCGCTGTTCTTCACCTTTTTGTAATTTCACCATGCCTCCCAAACACCCTGCATCATCTCCAGCATTCGGGGACCACCTGCAAGGAAGAAACAGCATCGTACTTTCACTCTTGAGAGGATATTGGAAATAGTAAGACGCCACAACGAGGGGCAGGGAGTCTCGGAGATTGGGCGAGCTTTAGGCCTTGTACCATCTAATACTACAGTACTAATACTTCAGTAATTAGTTGTATGTTTTATTTTTTAATGTCTTTACGATAGTATAGAACTGCATTCGTGTATTGCATACTTCAAAATAGGAGGGGTAAAGTTTAAGTGGGGAGTCCAATGGGGTCCTGGAATGCATCCCCCCCCTTTCTATGTATATTTCAATGGGGAAAATCGTTCCGATATACGAAATTTCGCATTACAAAAGTTTTTTTTGGGTCCCTATCCCTTTCATATATATTGAGGACTCACTGTACTTAAAATTATAGTATTAATATTGGCTTAGAAGTCTTGATTGGGCTTGGTACTTCAGGTTGTATTGAGGTATTACAACATTTATGTTATTGTTGTTAACCAGGGTTAAGGTGTGGACAACATTGGTTGGTGAATAGTCTGCTGATAAGTTAGTCACATGCCATGAGGGTGGGTACCTACTTTGTCAAAGACATCTCATCTGGACCTCTGGTTGCATGTACCTGGGCTGCCGGAACTTGGAGTTTGCAAGGGCTGTGTATGAGAAGGCTGTTAGTACCCTGTACTGGCCTGTTATTGATCAATAACCCTTTCACGTCAACATACCACTAAGGAAATGTCTGTAGCCATCAGGTGGCACTAAACGTGTTCTGGATTTTTTATATTTGTGCACCAGTGTTGGGGGCCCAACAGTGGTTCAGTATCAGGAGGTGGCAAGACTGAGGAGTTGCCATCACGGGAGGACTATTTATTGTCTATTATTTTCATCACGTACGAGAAGCATGTTGAGGCATGCAGTACAAGATGTTTTGTTGCTGTAGCAGCATACTTTGATCTTATGGAAGCAGTGTCTGATGACTCAGATTATGTTGTCAGATGAAAGTGGGAGTGAAAATGAAAGTGCTAAAAAAAAAGAAAAAAAAAGAAGAAATAGAACAGCTTTGAGTTTATCATTATACAGAATGGCATACATCTGGCAGTGGAGGAGCTCCAGCACCACAGATTTTGACAGCTCACAACACAGGTAATTATTATTTTTTTTAACATTATGTTAAACATCATTATACTCAGGAAATTATGGTCTGTTTTATGGTGAGGAATATTTTATCAAAATAGTTATCTTCATATAGCTCAAAACCCCCGTGTGTGGGACATCCAGCCAAAATGAAACACTCAAAGTGGAAGGGTTAAATAATGTAATGGTGATTGTTCTTAACCCTTAGATGCCAGGCTATTTGTACCATTGTTGTCAGCTCAGTACGGCCAGTTTTCCCAAAATTGCTTGTTTTTAAACCTTAATATCTCAGAAAGTATAGCAGTTAGGTAACCAAATTAAAAACACTGTTACTCACCAACTCTTCTTCTTATGAATAAAAGCACCCCCATGTCTGTAGGTGGTTGAGTAAGTATGAGAAGAATATAAGTACCTTTTGGCGTATGAGACAGGATGTATTCGTGCATGTGTGCATGGCCTCGTTTTGGCATCGCTCTCAGTGTGATAACTTCATTACTAGATAAACTAGACACAGTTGCATCCAAGGCACACCCTGTGCCACTATCACTGAGTCCTTTCCTATTATCCTTGGAAAGAGGCTTGGCAGGGGCGGATGAAGGAAGAGGTCCATGTAATGCAGGAACGGAATCTAACAAGAGGTTTAAGAAAACATTGTCATTCACCAGGCAAAGTCACAGAGACGACTGAGGTATGCTTGCCTCGGGTGGCGGGAGTCTATCTCAACCCTTTGGTGACAAGATCAAGTGGCGGCCATTTCAGACTGTTGCGCGAAAACACTTTTGGTTATATCCGACACTCGGCATCCCTGGCCCACCAATTTCTCATCGGATATAACTGTGCCCTGGCAGATATGGGTTAACAAGTACTGTAAGCTGCAGCTTTGGAAAAATGCAGTACCCCTGGTTTGCAAGAAACACTTTCTTTTCTTTGTTTTATCAGTTGATTTTTGGTCCTACTGGCCTAAGAGAATGTGGTGAAGTATACAGTATATGTCTGTTTTTAGGTTGGAATGGACCATTGTTTAGCTTTTAGAATGTTCTGAATATGTTCACTTTTCATTAAAAAATGTGTTTTTATTTCATCAAAGACCAGTGTTTTTGGTATGAGATAGAAGTGAGTTTGTTGAAATATGGATATGCAGATTTCCAGGTCAGTAACTGCTCTAGCACAGCCATGATGAGCACCAAAACAATTTTAGGTTTTCAGCCTGCCCTACATGACAAATTGCAATCATCCCAAGAACAGCTTATGATGCATGTCGTAAAGTGTGTTAGTTTCTACAGCATTTGTAAAGTGAAGGTTTGTGTTGTCTTGGGAGTGTTTTGATATGGAAGTGTTTTCTACTAAATGTAGCTTACCTAGTTTGGTGTAATAAAATTGTTTCATGTGGTCTGTTATGGCACACCAGACTGTGAGTGCATGGTGACTCATTGGCTGAGTGTTGTGGTTGTCATACCAATATGGGTATGTTTTTCACACTTAGAGAGTTTTAGAACAAGTGACTTTTTCTAATGTGATGAATACTTCTCTTACGGTGAAGTTAACGGCCATTGGAGGTACAAGAGAGACTGTGCTCGTCTGGGTGAAGCAGGAGTTGGTGGGGACGCAAGGTACTGCATCTATCGTTCTGGTACCTTCAACATCCACATGGAATACTGTACCTGTAATGACAAGGATGGCTGCAACGCTGCTCCCTGTGCCACTCACAGTACTAGTTTAGCAGTGGCTGCCTTCTCTTCCAGTTTGGTGATGGTGACTCACTGGCTTCTCAGTTAATAAGTCCACACTTACACACATACTGGTAGCTACATGTAAAATGGCATTACTTATGCAGTAGGCAAATCATGCCTGTATGACAGACTATGCAGATAGATGTGTCTATTAGCATCTGCAGTCTGAGATGTCCCTTCTAATCTGAAAAAAACTGTGTGGGGTAGCCTGAATAAAATAGAAAGCATGTTGGGTCGAAGGGTTTATCAAGATTGTACCTAATCTCTTCAGTCTGAAGGCCAAAATAACCAAAGTACACTCTTGGGTTGAAGGGATTAAATGGACTCTCCTTGTAGTTAGTGTTTTTAAGTAACATTTAAAAAAAATAGTAATTACAGTACTGCCATGGGTGGTAACCATTGTAGCCAAGTTGATGCCTTGTGTTATAATGGCTTAAGGTGCTCCAGACCAATGTGACCCATAGAGTTTTACATCCAAGGAATCATTTGGGTTTATTGCTAACAATTTCACTCAAGGGTAACTAACCAGTCACTCTTGCCTTAAATGTCTGGAATAAGTAACCTATCCCCAGACCCATATGTTCCTGTTAGGGCATTAAAGGAATGGATGCTAGATACTGTATACAGTTTTTATTATTATTATTATTATTATTATTTTTATTTTTATTATTATTAGTAGTATTTTTATTATTATTATTATCATCATTTTATGATTGTGTTAGTGATGGCACAGTTGTCAGAATTCATAACTAGGAGGTTGTAGTTATAGTTGAAGGAGAGGCAAAAGTGCACTGTTGCAGCTGTTAGGCTGAGAAAGTAAACTGGGCAGCTACGAGTGATCTGTTGATAATATTTCTGAATGAATTGCTTACCAGGAAAAGCTATTTTGGTAAGAGCGCTATTGATATAGATAATTGTGTCTTAAGTATCAAGCACCAAATTGAGTAAGTATTAAACATTGACATTCAAATGTTTCCTATGGTGTGAGATGAGAGCCAGAATTATTATGCACCCTACCAACCAGTTCCCTCAACCAGTCTTTCGGTTTGAAAGCAGTATATATATATATATATATATATATATATATATATATATACATACATACTGTATATCATCTGGACCTCCTTTCCCACCAGGGTTGGAAAAATATCCGATTTTTTTAAATTAAAAAAAAAAAAAAAAAAAAAATTTTATCATTTTTTTTATAATTGATTTTTTTTTTTTTTTTTTTTCCCACTCCACTATTCACATATCACTTTTTATACAATAATGCATGCATTTTTTCTGTGTCATGTTTAAAGCCATTCTTGTAAAATGTAAAATAGATACATATTTTTTTTACAGTGGGTATAATTTGGCTCAAATATGTGTATGAAATGGTTATTATAATTATACACTTGATGACAGTAACCAATTAAATACAGTATACCAAATTTAGTGATGTAATAATGACGAATAATGAGGGCTGAGTACAAAATATCATTATCAAAGACATATATAAATATAAAGAATGACAAGAAGTTTATTCACCCACTAAATACACCAAGCTGACACTCCCACTGAGTGAGAAGTTCTGGAACAAGTTCAGTACAAATCACATCTGAATAGCCAGGAATATGTCCTGAAACCTCCAGCGTGTTGTGACTTCGTTTCTTTGTCTCTAACTTTTTAGGTCTTAATAGTGATAGATAGTATGCATATTATTATATATAAAATAAAAATGTTTTGATTTCAATCGGTGATTTTTTTCTCTGATTATAATCAATTATAATCACTTGATTAAAATCATTTGACTTTAATCATGCCAACCCTGTTTCCCACCCTAGGTCAGGGTGAGGAGTAACAATTTCCAGACAGCCCAAATTTGCCCAGTCCAATGGGCCATGCTTCCATTCACTCATCATTCAAGCCCCCGGAATCCTGGTTCTATCGGATATGCCAAAAACATTCACCACATTCTGTAGCTTCACACAAACTTATCTGATAGAGTCAATCTGGACGCTGCCATGTTAAAAAGGGGTGCCAGATCCCTGATCGTACATTTCTCCTCACAACATTCATCCAGCAAGCTCGATCTCTTGTCAGTTCCCTAATCTCACCAACTTCCAAACCTCTCTTTCTCACACACTCATCCACCATATTTCTCCTTATTCTCCTTGGCCTACCTTGCCTCCTCCCTCCTTCAAATTTGCTCAGATATACCTTTTTTACCACTCTATTGTTATCCATTCACTCCACATGACCATACCATCTCAGTACACCTTCTTCGATTCTGGTGTCCACAGACTTCCTCACTCCACATCTTTCACTGCATTATTTTGTATCCTATCCACTCTCTGTACTCCGCATGCATTCCTCTGCAGTCCCATCTCCACTGCTCTTACTCTTGACTTGTCATTTTCATGCCACACCATAGTCTCACATCCACATGTTAGTGTTGACACTAACACTCCTTCATGTAAGCCCCGTGCAGCTGCAACACTCAAGCCTCTGTTTCTTATCATGGCCTTCATTGCACCAGCTCCTTTTCTTCCTTGTGTCACTCTACTTTCCGCGTCTTTTGCACATTTTCCTCTCTTTTTTTATCACTGTGCCCAGATTTTTGAACACTCACCAATTCCAGTCTCTCTCCATTCACTGTAGCATTGCACTGAGAGTCCCCTTCTGTCTTAATAACCATCACTTTACCCTTTTCTACATTTACATTTTTCATCATTCATTCATCATCCAATCCTACATTGCCCCATAAGGAGCGTAGGAGCCCGGGGCTAGACAAGTTGGTCCTGACATTTAAGATGAGAGTGACCAGCCTCTCTCATCCCTGAGTGGCATTACGTGAGCAATAAACCCCAACCACCCTTTGGATATAAACCTACACAGGCTCAGTGTGATTGGAGCGCTGTAATCGCCCACTAAGCCACCTGTCGCCAAAATTTGCGTATATGGTTACCACCCAGAGTAGTAAATGGTTTCCTGGTGTACAGGAAACCATTTGGCATGTCACTCGGTGTAGAGTCACCCAAAGGCAGAAGGAAGAGGAAAAAATGAAGGAAACAGCAGGAGTGTACATTTAAATATCTATCTATCTATCTATCTATCTATATACCTAGGCTGCTTCCCCCAAGGAAAGGGAGGTAGCTGAGACAGGACGACACACTCCCCATTGACTCATCCATTCAAACACATTCATTCTCATCTTAGCCCCAAAGGGGAGAAGGGACAGATCCTCACCGCACCACACCACACAAGGGTCAACTGCACAGTGCAATCAGTGACATCCGCAGCAGGGCCCTACAGCAGAGCTGGTTTACCCCTGCCACATCGTAATAGACCCATTCCCTTACGCGCACCTGACCTGACTAGCTGATCAGACCAAATGCGGGAGAATATCCCCTTAGGGCTGCGTCATCATTTATTCATTCACAATTTCTCTTCATTTATTTCTGTCAGGCACAACCACTCTTCCTCTCTCTCTCTCTCTCTCTCTCTCTATATATATATATATATATACAGTAGGTACCCACAGTACGCAAGCTCACGGTACGCGATTCTCACTGTATGCGAGGACCTATTTTTTATCAAATTTTAGTGTATTTTTTAATAGTGACGCGAATAGAACTCGTAATAGGCGAGACGGCAGCGAAGAGTGGCCCAAATCTGGGGTTTACCCTGAGCATGCGACATTGCCACCCCAAGAAGCGCCAACCACCAGTGATGGAGAGTGGAGACTTGTCGATGATGGAGCTCAGCTGGGTACTGTGTGCCCTAGATAAATTCAAGGAAGAATTCAAGAACATTGAACACTGTCAGTTGCGAGTGGAGGAAGTGATGACTTCACTTTGAAGGGTTTGTGAACAAAGTGAGTGCATTAGCTAGTGAAAGTGTCGAAAGTGCTGGTGATGAGAGTGGTGTGGCGGGTGGTGCAGGCGGTGCATGCTAGGGTTCTGAGAATATTTGTTATCAAGTCAGTTCGCCATCAGACAATAATTAACTTGTTTCTTCCTTGCTGTAGTTGTCTTTGAATACATATTCTAGCGTCACCCATAGCTGTCTTCATTAATGACAGCGAATTGTCTTGTTATTGTTGTGATGGCGAATTGGCTTGACGGCAAATTCTCCCGAAACCCACACTAGGTGCCTCACCCTGCCTCAGATCCCCTTCTTACCTCCATTAAGCCTGTTGTCCTCTTGGGTGAAGGTTCGTGGCCATATTCTTGTTGGTTTAGTTAAGCCAGATCCTTGTTGATTTAGTTAAGCCATAATCTTGTAGGTTTACTTTATCTTAGGTAATATGTCTTAGTTAGTTTCCCTGTACAGTCCAATACTTAGGTCTGAAAGGAGTCTCAAGGGTTGCCCATGAAGGGGGGTGCTGCCCATATGTAATTTTTTCCATAAGTTTATGTATTCAGAGTACGCGAATTCCTAGTACGCGATATCCTCTGTTGCCCTTATACTCGCGTACTATGGGGACCTACTCTGTCTGTCTCTCTCTCTCTCTCTCTCTCTCTCTATATATACTTTCACTGTGCTCTGTACTTCTTGATAGGTGAAAACAGACATTCAAGAGTGCTTTCAAACAGAAAGACTGGTTGGGGGAAATGGTTGGTGGGGTGCATATGAAATCAGGCTCTCATCCCACACCTTGGAAACATTTGAATGCCATCATATGATACTTATTTTGCATTGTTTATATATATATATATATTACAGGGAATTTGTGTAACCAGTGATTTCTTGATGTCCTTAGGGAATTTGTGAAGTGAGTTGAGTTTAAATTAGGATAGGTTAATTTAGGCTACAGTTAGGTTAGGCTTGGATAATCTAGTTTAAGTTTAGGTTAGGTTAGGCCAGGTTAGTTAAGATAGGTTAGGTTAGGTTAATTTATATGAATGTTATGTTAAACATTTATAAAAATTAACCTGACCCATACTATACTATACCATAATGTATTATCATTTACCTCATAATCTGAGCAGTGGTGAATTGTAATGGTTCCAGTGTTTTATTTGCATATTATGCATAGTATTTGATAAATTTCAATATTTAAATAATTAATAACTTTGAAGGCATGAACTCCATTCCAGTTCATATAAAAGAATGTTGTTTAAAACACACACACACACACACACACACACACACACACACACACACACACACACATATTCATTCATTTTTGAAGGCTCCAACATGCTTGCATGCATCAGCCTTGGTCACCTAATTCAGCAATGTCACATCTTACTCTTGTAGACCATTCTTCCATGTTATTTGTGCCATCCATTGTGTTGCCTTGATGTTGTCTGTTGAAGAAAGTATGACATATGCAGATATTATATTGGATTAATTTTCAATATGTGTTCCATAGATGAGATACTACACTAAACTATCATACAGATGAAGTATATATTTCCCAGTCTCATCCAGCATGCAGTACAATATGGTATGATTTCTGATTATGTTGAAATTATTGCATTGTATTACAGAGGTTATTTGAATATTAAGAGTTAATCAACAATTTTTTTTTTGGGGGGGAGACTAGGATCTTTGAAAATATGACCCACATTCCAGTATTGTGATCACATCCGTCCATAGTAAACATCATAGTGTACAAAGATCTCCGTCCATGTCAGTAGTAATTATACTGATATGTATAGTATATTTTATAGTACAGATTGATATGCATATATCAAGTGTATTTATATATATATAAGATAATTTAATGATAATTTGTTGTATGCACTGTATGTCCATCCATTGGTGAAGATATGGCATTTGTATGAACGTAGTAATAAGCGTATTATTTTGGTACACATTCAAGGTCTGCAGGTATTGTTTAACTTTATATGTAAATATATGAATTTGAGCTATCTGATGTCTCATTGTTATACTTATCTTACTAATAAGTACATTCACAGACATCCATCCATCTATCCATCCATCATTCAATCCTATGTTGTGCCATGAGGAGCATAAGAGCCTAGGGTTAGGCAAGTTGATCCTGACATTTAAGATGAAAGTGACCAGCCCCACTCATCCCTGAGTGGCATTACGTGAGCAGGAAACCCCAATCACCCCTTGGATATAAACCTACATAGGTTCAATCCAATTGAAGTACCTTAACCCGTTAACTGCGCATGGCGGTTTTTTGGAGGTGTCCATGGTGCTCAGACATAGGGGTAAAAATGAAATATCCCAAAGGCCAAATTTTGTCTTAGGAATTGAGAGAACACATGCCAAAGTATATAGTAATGAAATATTAGCTAATATTTACCTTGGTAAAGCCATGGATGAACATCAAAGTGTCTGATTCCCTCTTGGATTTTTTTTAAGGCTCAAATATGCTTGCATGGGTCGGCCTTGGTCACCATGGCACTATATTCGAAATTCACCTGCGCAGCCAGGGCTGTATTGAGCAGTCGCACTCGGAACAGCTCAGGCTGTATAGAGCAGTTAACGGGTTAATTACCCACTAAACCACCAGGTGCCATAATTTGGCTATATGGTTACCACCGAGTGTAGTAAATGGTTTTCTGGTGTACAGGAAACCATTTGGCTCGCCACTCAGTGTAGAGTCACCCATAGGCAGAAGGAAGAGGAAAGAATGAAGGAAAGGAAGACGGAAGAGGAAGAGAGGAAAAGGCAGACACCCAAAGGAGCACTACATTGAGTGAGTGGATGGTAATAATGATAATAATGACGGTGATTATTGATCGAATGGTAAAACGAAATACAGAACTGGCGGTGCAACTGCCAGGGTCGTATGCTGCAGGACGTCAAGCAAAAAGATGGTAACAAAGAATAAGTGCAAACAAGAATCTAAAACACAAGCAAAAATATAGACACTAAAATCATTAAAAACACCAAAAAGAATCATTAAATACCAAAACAAAACACTGATTAGTAAATCTTACTGAAGCATTCTAGCTGCCTCCACAAAGCTGAGGGTTTTCCCTCCCATACATCAGACAGCCTCCCCAAACACTGATGAAAGACTGTACGAGCCACCATTCTCCTGGTGCTCAGAGAGGCTCTGATGGAGTAAATTTCCAAGACTAGGGTGTTCGACCAGCAAGTGCCGAACAGTCAGGAGGATCAAGCAATCTTGACAGAAAGGAACGAGGGGAGTGCCCTCCATAAAAAATCCTTGAGAGAACCAGATGTGGCCTATTTGCAACTGACATAAAGCTGTCTCCCATTGGTAAGACAAGCCTTGGCAATTGAAGGAGCCCACCATGCCACAAATAGCACACCTCTTGGTAGCCCCCACCACATCCCAGCAGTCTTGCCAACAATGCCAAATCCATCCAGCAATAAAAGAGTAAAAATCATATGCAGGCAGCCACTGCAGGGGAAGATGGGATACCAGAGTAGCAGGAGGGCAAGCCAATGCTGCCTTAGCCAGCAAATCAGCCTGCTCACTCCCAGACACTCCCACATAAGCAGGAACTCAATCAAATTCCACACAACTGCCATGACAGCCAAAGGGGAAAAGCTACTCTAAAACTGATAAATGATGGTGATGATGCTGATACTGTAATGATAAGAATAATGATAATATGCTAATAATAGTTCATTTTTCATTCATTCATTGCCAGACGCCATCTATCCCAAACGGGGTGGCCAAGGGCTTAGAGTTAATTGTTTTACAGGGAGGGGCACTAATCCTCCACCAACCCCACTTGACACGTAGGGATGATTGCGAGGATTCGAACCAGTGCTTACAACTGCGTGCCAGACGCCTTAATTCCGTGAGGGGTGGCCAAAAACAAATTGCCTCCATGTTGCCCAGTCCCCCACCATTTCGCTACCCTGCTCCCAGGTCACACACCTCTCTCTCATATACCTCTCACTCCATCCCTCCATCTCATCTTTGGCCTCCCCCTTCCTCTCTCCCCCCCTCCACCTCACATACACTCTCCTCGTAAGTCTTTTGCTCTCCATCCTTTCCATATGGCCAAACCACCTCAGTGTATTTCTCCTAACGCTTTACATCATGTCCACATCCACACCACAATGCTCCTTCACTTCCTTATTTGTTAGTCTCTCTTGTCATGTGACTCCACTTGCTCCTCTCAAGTAACTCATTTCCACTGCTCTCACTCTTGACTTGTGTCCCTCCAGCATGGTCCAAGCGTCACTTCCATACTTAGAGTTTATATCACAATACTGTCGTGCAGCAACGTATTTACATCCATGCTCACTTCTCTGTTTCTTATCACTGCTTTCAAAGAACCAGCAACCTTTCCTCCTTGTTGTACCCTTTCAAGCACTTCACCCTCTAAACTTCCATCCCTACTCATCACACTACCCAAATACTTAAATGCACTCACATTTTCCATTTCCTCCTCATCCAACCTCACTGTACATCCAGTGACTTCATTTCTCTCGAAGATCATAACTTTACTCTTTCCTGCACTCACCTTTAGATTCCATTTCTTACACCATCTCCCAAACTCATTCACCAAGCCTTGCAGCTCCCCTTCATCTTCATTGAACAAAACAGTATCATCTGCAAACAACAGTATAGGGAGTTGCCAAACACTGCCCTCTCTCATTAGGGCTGCTCCAACATCCACTGCCCTACCTAGCATCCCTTTTATAACCCCATCCATATAAAGACTGAACAACCATGGACACATGACACATCCATGTTTCAATCCAACCTTCAAATAAAAAAATTCACTCAGTTCATTATCCACACACACTGCAGCCATAGCATCCTCATACTACATACTCTTTACGGCATTGAGCAACTTCCCATTTACTTCATATATTCTTAATACTTTCCACAGTCCTTGTCCATTCTCCTTGTCTCATCGATCTATCTATCGCCAGACGCCTCAGTCCCGTTCGGGATGGCCATAAACAGATCGCCTCCACGTCGCCCTGTACCCCGCCATTTCACTGCCACGTTTCCAACTCACACCCCCCTCTCTCATATACCTCTCCACCCCATCCCTCCATCTCATCCTCGGCCTCCCCCTCCCTCTTCCCCCCTCCACCTCACTCACATACACTCTCTTCGTCAACCTTTCACCCTCAATCCTCTCCACATGGCCAAACCACCTCTGTGTATTCCTCCTAACGCTTCCTATCACATCCACATCCACACCACAACACTCCTTTATATCCTCATTTGTCAGCCTGTCTCTCCATATGACTCCACAGGGTCCTCTTAAATAACTCATTTCCACTGCTCTCACTCTTGACTTGTGTCCTTCCAACAACGTCCAAGCTTCACTTCCATATGTTAGAGTTGGTATCACAATACTGTCATGTAGTAACTTTTTCACTTCCATGCTCACTTCACTGTTTCTTATCACTGCTTTCAAGGAACCAGCAACCTTTCTTCCCTGCTGTACCCTTTCAAGCACTTCACCCTCCAAACCTCCATCCTTACTCATCACACTACCCAAGTACTTAAACATACTCACATTTTCCAATTCCTCACCATCCAACCTCGCTGTACATTCACTGACTTCGCCTCTCTCAAAGACCATCACTTTACTCTTCCCTACATTCACCTTTAGATTCCGTTTCTTATACTCTCCCAAACTCATCCACCAAGCCTTGCAGCTCTCCTTCGTCTTCACTCAACAACACAGTATCATCTGCAAACAACAGTACAGGGAGTTTCCAAACATTACCCTCTCTCACTAGGGCCACTCCAACATCCACTACCCTACCTTGTACCTCTTTTATTACCCCATCCATGTACAGATTGAACAACCATGGAGACATGACACATCCCTGTTTCAACCCAACCTTCAAAGAGAAGAATTCACTTAGTTCACCATCCACACGCACTGTAGCCTTAGCACCATCATACATACTCTTCACAGCATTCAACAACTTCCCATCTACTCCATATATTCTTAATACTTTCCACAATCCTTGCCTATCCACCCTGTCTCATGCTTTCTCCAAATCCATGAAGGCTGGATACAACTTCTTTCCCTTGCTAGAAACTTTTCCACTAAAGATCTATGAATGAATATCTGACCTACACAACCTCTTCCCTTTGTAAAATCTCCCTGTTCTGTTTCAACTAATTCCTCTGTTATTGCCCTAACTCTGACAATAAGTATCCTACCACATACTTTTTCTGTTACACTAAGAAGACAAATGCCCCTATGACTAGCACACACTTCATTTTCCCCATTTCCTTCGTACAGGGGATTAATTATACCTGACTTCCAATCCTCCGGGACTCTGCCTTCCTCCCAAGCCAATCGGCACATCTTCCACATCTATTCTGCTACTGTCTCTTCCCCATGCTGTAGCATTTCAAGACGCACTCCATCAATTTCTGGGACCTTCCCTATTTTGACTTTCTTCATTGTTCCCACAACTTCCATCCTACTGATTTCTTTCCCTCTTGTCACATCCCTTGTGCAAGTAGAGTGAAAGAAGAGTTCTGGCAAATGTGGAAGCATGCATGGAAATTTTTGAAAGGAATGAGAGAGTGTTTTTGATTGGAGTTATGAATGGAAAAGTAGGGAATGTTAAGGTGGATGGAGTACTTGGTGAGTGGGGTGTGCCTGCAGAAGTGGATGAGAATGGCAGTGCTTTGATGGACATTTGTGCTAGGGTGGGGTTGGTGATAGTCAGTACCCTCTTTAGGCACAAAATGATCCACAGGTATACGTAGTGAGTGATAGAAGGGTGGGTGATGAACGTAATGAACGGAAGGCAATGGCTGATTTTGTGTGTGTGGATGATAGAATGAGAGGGTGTGTAATGGATGTAAGAGCATATAGAGGGTGGGGGAGTGGACTTCTGACTGCCACTTGGTGGTGGTGAAAGTCAAGGTTCAAATGCCATGGAGGAACAGAAGAAGGGAAGGACAGGAGGAAGTAGTCCATACGAGGAGGGTAGAAAGGTTGCAAAATGATGGAAAAAAGGCAGAATATAAGAGAGAAGTGGGGGAGCAATTGAGTAAATATGATTAAGGTCCTTCAGTCAGATTGAGCCAATGCAGGTTTATATCCAAGGGGTGGTTGGGGTTTATTGCTCACATAGTGCCACCTAGGGATGAGTGAGGCTGGTCACTCATCTTAAATGTCGGGATCAACTTACCTATCCCGGGGTTCCTACACTCCTCCTTGGGCAGCATGGGATGGGATGATCGATGGATGGCAGGAAGTATGATGTTAAATGAAATGAATAAAAACTAAAATTGTATTATAATATTTAACACTAGTATTATGATGATACTGTAGCCAAAGACAGGGGTCTCTTTTGTGATGGGGCCCTGGGCAGTTGCCCAATTTACTCATCCATAAAGCCACCACTGGCCTCACCTAATTATTCTCACAAATTTTTCCCAGTGTCTTATTGTGTCCATATTTATCATGCCCCCAACATTCTTAGTTCCCAAGTCTTCTCCTAAATCTGTGGGGGGGCAGGCTTGCTCGGTGGTAGAGCGCCTGACTGGAGACTTAAGGATCGAGAGTTCATACCCCACCCGGGTAGCTGCCCTGCTGGGAGAGATAATGCTTTCTTGTCACCTAGTGGGGCTATATAATCTATCAAGGTCGAGCTCAGGGAATTCATTTCCCCATATTAAAAATTCCAGCAAAAATTCCTAAATCTGTGGATGTTGTTCAATCCCACAGTGTGACACCACACATTCACTCCATCTTTCTCATTTCATTTTTCTCAAATTATGAACATGTTCCTTCTGTACTGCCCATGTTTTGCTACCATACTTCATTACACTATGCATACAAAACATAAAGTTTCCCTCCTATATGTAGAGAGAGTCCCTTCATTGTCAGTAGGACACAAAGACTGTAGATGTTTTTCATACTTTTTTTTTTCTTCCTTGCTCTCTCAGTTAAGCTAGTTTTAATGCCCCAGTCACCCACCTCCATGCTAATCATACTCACGCAAGCAGTGAAACTCATATTCACACATGAGCTACATCCCCAATGTGTCTCCTCGAGCCTAGCTCAGACCATATGAATTCACATGCATATAACTCACAGGTAATTACATGTACCATGCACACCACATCTCATACGTACATATACTCCTCAAACACCATACAAAATAGAGTTTCTACCCGCAGTTTTCGTGCATATAACACCCACAGTGGAAGGGTTAATTAATGATTTTTATTGTTACATGAAGTACAATATATTTGATGACCTCTTAGGATTTTGTGCTTGTAAAGCTATATATCCAAACTTTGCCTTAAGTAGGCCTCCTTATCACCTGATTGCTTCCACTGAAATGAAATTAACTCTGATGTTTAACAGTACTGGCAGACAGTTGAAATATCCATGGAGTGAAGTTCCCCTTTAGCCTAGTGTCCTTGTCATTGAGACCCATGCACAACCTGCCTGTCAGTTCTTTGTCTCAAGCCTCAGAGTGAGCTCCCCTGCCTGCCAGGACCCATTTGCTTGTGTTGTTTTGACTTATTCTGATGTGTTCCAATGGTGACACTGCCTCACAGTTTTCCAGGCTGTTAGCATCACACCATGGTCTTTGTGGATGTCCTTTGGCCACTGTAATGTGTGTGTGTTAGGTGTTTATGAGTGTGGTAAGGCAGAGTAGTTGCTGCTTCTTCCATGCTACAGTACTGTATTTTCCATCTTGACTTCTGTTCTCCCACATTTCTTTCTTCCATCCCTTACCCTATTTAGCTCTTGAGTGCACTTCGTTGGGGTGGGTTAGCCCCCCCCCTCTCTCTCTCTCTCTTGTTTAATTTTTTAAGCTCTTGCTGCTCTGGTGCTGTTTTGCAGTCTTTACTCTTTTTAACATTTTCTTCTGAAAGAGGAAAAGCTGAGAAAAAAAGCAGTTACAGATGAATAAGGTTGAAAGGTAATGGAGAAGTTAGGGCTAGTGAATTAGGAGCATATTTACGTGTATTAGGAAAGTTAGTGCGGTGCAAGTTGTTGGTGTGGCTCCAGTTTCATCTGGATCTGAATCCAGTGGACTGCAGGCTGATTGCCTTTCTCTTACAGTCCACCATCCCCCTTTAAGGGGATAGGGTGTTGAGGGATGTTTACATAACCAGGCAGCAAAGCTGCCTGGATATATCAGAGTCACCATGCAAAAATATCCCTCTCGAGCATTGCCAGGGTACCTATGTTCATGGAGTGTTTGATTAGGATTGCTATAGCTTGAACAAACATCTTCATTTACTTGGATGTAAATGAGCCTGAAAGGATGTGAATGGACATGATGTGACCTGATATGTCCTCATTGGATCCAGACTGACCTGAATGGGCCAAATTGACCTTAATGGACATGTGAATTGATCTTTAAACTCCTTGCAAAAGACCTTTCAGAAATTGATCATTAGACACTGATTGGTAATTAAATCAGGCAAAAGAATAACTGACTTTATCAAATGTTATTTTCCTGTCTTTAAGCTATGAAGCAGGGAGACAGTTGAAGAATGTTCTTGATCATATTGTATTTTTGTATTTCATCAGATAGGTTTTGAAAATTCTGCCAGTAGATGTTCAGATACTTGGTTATATTATCATTCATTTTGCAGTATTATAGGACATTTTAAAATCATTTAACCAATCTGATTTTCGTTTTTGCAGAAGAAAAAAACCTACTTCATATTCTAGATGCCTTCCAAGTTAGCACAGTAGTAGCCATATTAATGCAGCACAGGATCTTTGACAGTATAACTGTGTTTAATTCTTGTAGACCTTTTTGTATTCCTTTAGTTCTTGTCTTCTGTTACCTAAACTACCATACAGTTACTCATGAGTAGTGAATATGTGGCTTGCAGAAAGAGTTTACCACTCCTGTAAAAGGTCAGCGATTTCCATTGGAAAAATCTAATGAAGTCCTGCATTGTTGGAAAATCACCAAGCAAATCCTGTTTCATTTCATTGCTCTCATGACTTTCTGTGCTGAAAGAACTTGTCTCACTCCCATCTTGCATGTGCAAGCCCTCTGTAATGTGATATCTTTTCAGTGTTGAATTAGTAAAGGTGAACATGTAGAAGGCTGGGTGGGAAGAAGTTGTGGTTAAGGAATGCATACATCCACTTGGCAACACCACTTGGTCTCCAGAGCTTAGAACCAATGACTGCAGAGCACCTGTTATCCTGGTTTTGGTTTGCCATCTCTGAGTAGTTCTTTCAGCTGAATCTCTCCACAGTTCTTCACTGGGGTGAATTGTATCCACAGCATTGTTTTGTGAGACCTGCAAAGTTGAGCCTTAATTAACATATTCTGCATTTACTATTTATTACAGTATTTATGATGGCCCTGAACTTGAATTTTGCCACATAGAAGTGTCAGTTTAGCATGAGCTATTGAGGCATCTTCATTGTAATTGAGCTGATCAAAGGTTTACATTCAGTTAGCTTACCTGTATTGTCGTAGTCAAGCTCCTGTTAAATTGTGGAAAAGGATGAGGCAGTGATGGTGTTATGGTGGATGGCAGCTGCAATGTTACCTCACCCCACAGCACCTCTAAGGTCACATTCTCCAAGTCAGAGCTCAGATAATTCTCCAGAGTCAGACCTGAGGAGACAGTTGAAAGGGGGTCATACAGTGGATGAGGGGGAAAAAAAATGAAAAGGGAAGAGTGTTGGGTATAAGTGGGGGAAAATAAGGTAAGGGAAATTACTGAATTTGTAGGTTAAATATGATGCAGACTGCTGTATGAACATCCTGGCACTAGATTTGTGATACTTTTCCTGTTGCCAATAAACTCTGCAAGATGACGTCAGTTGTATGGGTTCTTATATTGTCACCAGGAAACAGCTCTGGCCTACTGTAAGATCGATCGTACCTGCCTGATTCACTGCCATCCCCTGGAGGAAAGGTCTCATCCTTGTTGTGATTATTGCCCTGTCTCTCTAGCAGTGCATCTTTTGTTAACTGAATACCCTAGTCTTTTAATAGCTTGCTGCAGGTCCCTTTCCACTTTTGGGGTAGGAGATGAGTCTTGTAGTCTGTCTTGGATTCTTGGTACAGCAGCTAGTGTGATGGGAGAAAGCATTCTTGTTTTAAGGAAGTAGACTTCCTTGTATATAGCTATGTGACTTTTCCATGTAATTTAATGGTATGTGATGTTTGTAGATTTAAATAATGTAATACAGTGTATATTTTACCTACAAATTGGACTGTTTGTCAGCAATAATGTTTGCTGTTATGGTTTTTTCGTTTTTGTAGGCTCCAACATGCTTGCATGGGTCGGCCTTGGTCACCTAATGGCGGCTCTCTATGCTGCACAATCTATGGCAGCCTCCCTGTTCAGTCCATTAACCCTGAGGTCACAGTTAATGACCTCATCCCACGTCTTTCTCGGTCTACCCATCGAAACCCCACCCCCAGTATTAACACTTCTCACCATCTGCATCCAGTTATCATCCTCCATCCTCTCTATATACCCAAACCATTTCAATCTACCTCTCCTCATCACAACACCAGTACACTCCAGTCCCATCCTACCTCTCAACTCTTCCATCGTAAGTCCAAGGCCCCCCCAGGCCTTGCACGCAGGGATGCACAGCACATCCACTTAATCGTTGTCATTTCTGTACGTTTGAGCTTGTGAATATCCTATTCCTTTACTGCCCAGGTGTCACTTCCATACAGCAACACACTATTAACACATGTTGCATACAAAGATCCCTTAGCACTTAGGGAGAGTCCTCTCAGTATCAGGAGAGGCAACAGCTCCTTGAATTTCTTCCAACCACTTCATACCCTAGCCACAGAGCTAGCTCCAGCCTCACTTCCAGCACATAACATGTCTCCCAAATAATAAAACTCTTCCACACACTCAAGAGACTCACCAGCAAGTTCAATCCATTCACACCTGACAATCTCCACCTGCTCTCCCCGACACGCTGCACACATAAAATCAGCATTATCTCACACTTTACCTCTAATACCACTACATCTCTTATGCACCCATTTATTACAAACACTGCACAAAATGGAATTACTTTCCATGCCCGTGTGGCAAACTGCACATGGCCACTCTCCCTCTTCTTTGATCGTACCACCGCCAACCCTAGATATCATCACTTTTGTGTTACCTGCATTTACCCTTAAGCCCTTGTGCCCCATACCATCTCTCCACTTCCTAAATCTTTCCTCTGCCTCCCTTTCATTCTCTACAATCAACACCAAATCATCAGCATACAACATCTCCCACAGGAGTCCATTTCTGAAGTCATGGGAGAGGGCTTCAATTACCATGATAAACAACATGGGACTCAAAACTGACCCCTGATGCACACCAACATTCACGGAAAACTCATCACTCAAATCTCCATTCACTCTTACCTGGGTGTGAGCACCCACGTACATGGCCATAACCACCTTAACCAGCCATTCTTCCAACCCAACCGTTCTCATTACCCACTTCACCACCTCCCTGGGGACTTTGTCAAAGGCCTTTTCCAAATCAACAAAAACAAGATACAGATCTCTTTTCTTCCCAATATATTTTTCCTGAAGCTGTCGAACAATGAATATGGCATCAGTGGTCCCCCTACCTGGCATAAACCCAAACTGCATCTCATCAATATTCTCTCTTTCTCTAATCATACCTTCTAGAACTCTCTCCATTGCCTTCATTATCTGATCTAAAAGCTTTATACCTCTATAATTTCCTCTTTCCAGGGCATCACCCTTCCCACTGTGCACATTTACAATTACACTCTTCAACCAGTCATCTGGGACAACACAATCATATATATTCATATTTATTAGGTCAGTGACTAACCTCACCCCAATATCTCCTGAGGCCTTGAGCATTTCGGCAGTCAACCCAGACGCACCTGCTGCCTTCCCCACCTTCATCCTGCCTATTGCCTCACTCACAGTAGCTGCTTCAATCAAAGGCCAAACACTGGATCTGCTGGCTCCAAACCTTCCCTGTCCCAATCAAACTCCTTATTCAACAACCGGCTATAATGCTTTCTCCATGCATCTTTAATATCCCCACTGTTCACCACTACCTTTCCTTCATCATTCTTCACATACTGCTCACCTATAATATCCCGATTATCCCTCTTCATATGATTTGCCACCTTAAATATCGTATTTTTCCTTTCCCCATGATATAGGTTATCAAGTAAAGGTCTCTGTGACTCAGACTTCACCCTGTATACCTTTCTTCTAGCCCTACACTTGGCAGCCAAGTATTCCTCCTTGTTACCACCCTTCTTCCATTCCTGGAGAAGACTTCTTTTCTCCTTAAATGCAGCTTCTACACCCTCATCCCACCACCAAGTTACTTTATGTCTTGGTGGGCCTCTTGTCCAACTGCATATTACATCAGTAACTCAAGAGGTTGTTCTTGACTGATCGTTAACACCTCTGACTACTACTCCCTGTTCAGCCACCACTCTCCTCATTATGTTATGTTGCCGGGAAAATCTTCCTTAATTAGTTTTTGCCATTTGAGCATACTGTGTTTAAGTCAGGGATCCCCTGTGCAGTCATGATTGTATGCAATAGAGTTATGGCTAGGGAAAACCTATCACGTACTGATTTATCGTACTGCATACTGTACTGATGTTGATTTAATATGGGTTAATGGGGATACGTTGGGGGTCAAGGGCCACATGGCCTAAAATTTCAAGAAACCTTAATGTTTTTGGCTTGCCCTCGGTGCCCTCATTAGCACCATAAAAAGTTATTCCTGTACGTAATGTTGCACACTGCACCATTCATTGTGCACTTTTGTTTGGCGATGGTGACTGTTTCAGTGGCCTTGCACACATGGGACAGAATGAAAGGGAGACAATCACAATACATGTAAACACTGTGCAGCCATCATGGCTCAGATGTCTGATTGTTGGCTTGTGTGGGAGGCACCGGGTAAGCATGAGATTGTCACACAAGGCTATCACAAGTATCGTACGAGTGAATTCCATGATCATTTACCTGAAGCTAAGTATAACTGATTTTGTTAATTTATCGCATACCAAAGTAACTAATACCTAGTCATGGCTGTATTTCATCTTCCTGAATAAAGGGCATCTCTACATGAATGATAGCTATAAGAACTGTTAAGTAATAAACTAAAAACAATAGGAGGGAAGATTGTCACAGTAAATAACTGCATGGGAAGAATATGACATCACAACGATCCTCAGATTCAGGGATGTTGCCAGATGGTAGGATCCACGTATATACCATAGCAGGAAGGTCAGAGTGCAAACATTTAGAAACCCTGCAAGAGGATTCTCAGCCTTTACAGCATTCTGTAGAGTAATGAGGACTCTAGCTGTAGCTCTTTTTTGGTCTAGACTCTAAATGACTCCTCCTAGCCTCCACAAAATATTGATAGCAGTCACAGAGAGAGATAACATCTCTCTTCCACACGAAAATATGGATTTAATGATGGCAAAGAGAAAATATAATTAGTTCAAAAGCTCGCAGTTAAATTTTGGCAAAATGAAGTACACAATGAGTGAAGAGGAAGAAATTAACCTTCTATATACAGACTAATAATATTTTTTATTTTTATTTATTTATTTTTTTTTTAAATGAGAAATGACCCAAGAACTTGAGAAGAATTATCAAAACCCTCAATAATCCGAACCTTCTTTTAATGAATTTCGGTTTTAACGACCACCATGAGCTGGCAGAACATTATGTGCTTTTAACAAATTTTGTTTGGTTAGGACAAATGGGAAACACCGACCAGCGTGGTGTCCCTATGCATACACATGGACACCTGCGCTCCTCCGCATCCTGCAGAATGCCTCACCAGTCTCTAGGTGACAAGCATCATAAGAGGAGCCGTAAATAGAGCATTTATTGAGAAAAAGAAACATTTAGACCTGGCTGTATGCTACTGTGTACGACTGTACAGCCAAACAACGCTCTATATTTTTGTTCGGTAAAAGCCACGACGCCTGGGAAATTACCGGGCAGCATGGTATTCAGCTTTAACGTCAAGGGTCTGGTACCAAGTAGTTCATTATATTGAGGGTGTACTGTAATAAAAATAATTTGGTTTTACGCCAGGTATCCCTGAACGACTAAGGCGTTGCCCCTGGGTAGAGGACTTTTGGACTGGAGCGTGTAGCATTTTATGACCGGATGCCCTTCCTGATTTTTACCAATGACCCTTGGGTGGATTCGATCCTCCGACCCTTCGGTCAGAGCGGAGCGCTCTAACCCACTGAGCCATGGCTGCTACATTGAGGGTGTACTGTAATTTGGGAAAAAAAAAAAAATCCTTTTCGGATTGACATACAGCTCCCGTAAGAAGATGCGGAATGTTCCTTAATAGTGGCAGGCATCACATGCCATAATACCCAAAAAGATTTTTTTAAATACAATACCTGTACTGCACTTTCCAGTGTACTAATTTTTGCTTTCTATGAGTACAAGTGAGCATTTATGGACCTCTGTTACTAACCAGGAAAATCAGCAACAAAGATCCTTTCAGTAAAAGGTGACATTAGGATAGCTTGATGATGCAGATGGTGAAGACGTTCACGCCACGGTCCTACAGCAACCAAAGGCAGTACCCACTCTGTCTTAATAGTAAGAAAAAAAAAAAGAATCAGCAATTGCAGGGTCATAATAAATCAAGAGGACAGCTTATCATCTGTCTATCTATCTATTGTCAGATGTCTCGATCCCGTAAGGGGTGGTCACAAACAAATCGCCTCCACATCGCCCTGTCCAATGCCACTTCACTGCCTTGCTCCCAGCTCACACACCCCTCTGTCCTATACCTCTCCACTCCATCCTTCCATCTCATCGTCGACCTCCCCCTCCCTCTCCCCCCCACCTCACTCGCATACACTCTTCTCGTCAGTCTTTTGCCTTCCATCCTCTCCACATGGCCAAACCACCTTAATGTATTTCTCCTAAAACTTTCTATCACATTCACGTCCACACTACAGCGCTCCTTCACTTCCTTATTTGGCAGTCTGTCTCTCCATGTAACTCCACATGCTTCTCTCACATAACTCATTTCCACTGCTCTCATTCTTGACTTGTGTCCTTCCAACAAGGTCCAAGCTTCACTTCCATACGTTAGAGTTGGTATCACAATACTGTCATGCAGTGACTTTTTTACTTCCGTGCTCACTTCCCTGTTCCTTATCACTGCTTTCAAAGAACCAGGAACCTTTCTTCCCTGTTGTACCCTTTCAAGCACTTCACACTCTAAACTTCCATCCATACTCATCACACTACTCAAGTACTGTACTTAAACACACTCACATTTCCATTTCCTCCTCATCCAGCCTCACTACACATTCAGTGATTTCACTTCTTTCAAAGACCACAACTTTCCTCTTCCCTACATTCATCTTTTGATTCCGTTTCTTACACACACTCATAAATTCATTCACCAAGCCTTGCAGTTCCCGTTCGCCTTCACTTAATACAGTATCTTCTGCAAACAACAATAGCCTACAGAGAGTTTCCAAACACTGCCTTCTTTCATCAGGGTCGCTCCAACATCCACTGCCCTACCTTGCGTCTTTTTAAACCTCATCCATATACAGATTGAACAACCATGAGGACATGACACATCCCTGTTTCAATCCAACATTCAGATAGAATAACTCATTCAGTTCACTGTCCACACGCACTGCAGCCTTAGCACCCTCATACATACTCCTCACGACATTCAACAGTTTCCCATTTACTCCATACATCCTTAATACTTTCCATATTCTTTGTCTATCCACCCTGTCATATGATTTCTCCAAATCCTTGAAGGCTGCATACAACTTCTTTCCTTTCTCTAGAAACTTTTCCACTAAAGATCTAAGAATGAATATCTGCTCTACACCTCTTCCCTTCCTAAAACCTCCCTATTCTTCTCCAACTAAGTCCTCTGTTATTTCCCTAACTTTTTCAATAAGTAACCTACCATATACTTTTTCTGTTACACTAAGAAGACGAATGTCCCTATGATTACCACACTTTGTTTTCTGATTTTCCTTTGTACAGGGGAATAATTACTCTCTACCTGACTTCCAATCCTCCGGGACTCTACCCTCCTTCCAGGCCAATCTGCACATCTTCCATATCCGTTCTACCATTATCTCTCCCCCATGCTTCAGCATTTCACCACACACTCCATCAGTTCCTTGGGCTTTCCCCATTTTGACTCTTCATTGCTTCCACTACTTCCATCCTACTGATTCCTTCCTGTCTTCTCACCTCCCTCCTCCTCCCAGCCATTTTCCAGCCAATTATACTCGCATTACTTTCATTCTCTATATTCAACAATCCCTTAAAGTGTTCACTTTTTCTCCCTCTCCATTAGCAATATACCATTTTTATCTTTCACTCCCAGACTTACTTCTTTAACACCCTGTCTAACGCTCTTTACCCCTTTCCAGAATATTCTATTACATTCCCTCCACTTTACACTCAAATTGCTTCCAAACTCCTCATCCACTCTCTTCATACTCTCTCATACGAATTTTTTCATCTCTTGCTTCCTCTCTTCATATAACTCTTCTGTCTCTCAACTTCCTTCATGCCCCTGTTTCTCATCCACTCACTATATGCCTTCTTTTGCGCCACAGCCTGTCTCACCTCTTCATTCCACCATGCTGTTCCTTGCACCTCCTTTCGTCTTCTCTTCACCCTACACAACACCTCACATGCAGCACAGATTTCCTCTGTGAATATCGTGCACACACCTTCCACGTCCCCCATCTGCTCCAAATCATATTTACCCAATCGCTCCTCCACTTCTCTCATATATTTTGCCTTTTTTCCATCCACTTGCAGCCTTTGTACCCTCCGTGTATGGACTACATCCTCCTGTCCTTCGCTTCTCCTACTCTTCCATTTCATTTGAACCTTGACTTTCACCACCATCCAGTGGTGGTCAGATAGTTCAGAAAGTCCACTCCCCCAACCTCCGCATGCTCTTGAATCCACTACACACCTTCTCATTCTATCATCCACACACACATACTCATTGCTTTCCGTTCATTCAGTTCACCACCCTCCTTTCTCATCACTCCCTACATAAGCCTGTGGATCATTTTGTGTCTAAAAAGAGTATTGGCTAACACCAACCCCCTCCCTGCACAAATTTCCACAGCTTATCAGAACAACAGAATATTTTCTGTTTCAACAAATTTAATGAAGTGGATGGGTTTGATTGCTAGTTGAGTGGAGCTGGTGCCTTATAAATGTTTGCTGATAGGGAGCAATACTGTTGCACATGGTACAGAACTGCACAGTTACCAATATTTGACCAGTGGTGCAGGTGAAAACTGCAGTTTAACTATGACCATGCAGATGGAAGTGGCTGAGCACTCCCATTAAGGGTATCAATGCTGTCCAAAGCTGTGAAATAGGTTGCATGGATTTGCTGCCTAATCAAGGCTGGTGAATACAGTGTTTGCAACTCACCTGCTTTGCAAGAAGGCCTGTTAGGTTAGAGTGGTGTCACCCAGCCCACTCTTTTGTGTGTGATCTCTGAGTCGTCACCCCGAGTGTGGCATCTCCCTCTGCCTCATGAGCCCTTCTCTCAGTGTACACAACTTGTGCTGTACCTAAGCCCTTTACATAAAACCCATCTCCTTGCTGACAAACCTATTACCGTTGTCTTTCAATGTATCACAAGTTAAATGTGCTGACGAATTATATTCGGTAAACCGGTAGCTGAACACTGAATTCTGTACTGTTCTAAACTGCTAATAAAATAGTTTTTTTTTTCTTTTTTTAGTGATTAAGAAATAAATACAAAATAAAATAACAAGTTCTGATTGTGAAAAGTTATTGGAAAATTACAGAAGTTTACACTTTGAAGTGTTAAAACACCTTTTGGACACATGAAAAACCAAAAGATGAGTCAGTGGTTGGGTAATGCAGCATGTTTTGAACATAGCTTGTCTGGCCCACATTGTTGCCAGTATCTTGATTAAAAATTGTTATGTATTGTAAAGCTTCAGCTAACCTGTTGCCATGGTGACCAGGGGGCCTGAAGAATGTTGACAGTTGGGTCAAATATCCGCTGCTGAAACCTTCCATTGAGTGACTTCCACACGTCAAGATGAAGTGCAGAAATGTTGACCCCCTGAGCTGCCAGTCGCTCCCTCACACACCTCCCATACTGCACTGCCATGTCTGCATGACTGGTCCATCGCTCGGTTTGCACCCATGCCTGCCCACCCCATACACTTTTATTGTGATGTTCAAAACTGATCTGTTCCATGTAAATTTAATATGATTACTATATATAAACAGACCTGAGATAGGCTTGAGATAAGGAGTTCTGAGATTAGGGGATGGAGAATTAGTGGTCTCCACCATCTGGGATTAAACTCCTCAGGTAGCCTATGACCTTATCTTTGAATCCACCAAAGCCATCAGATACCACAGATTTTGCACCGCCATTGTTGGCAAAAACCAGCTGAGGTGCGTGATAAAGGTTTTTAGCCAATAAATGCATATAACTCAATTGTAAACTAATTACCGGTAATTAACTACATTACAGTATTGTACAGTACTTACATCCACCAGTCACGACTGACTCACGAAGCAAGTACTGTATTTTAGATATATACAGTACAGTACTAAGCGTGAGCTAAACTGACAGTGAATAATGAAAGAATAGGACTGACCCTGGGGTCAACAAAGAGTGTGTTGCCATTGTCCTCCCTGACGGTGACTCTGACGTGCAGGGTGGTCCAGGAGTGTACCATCATATCCCAGCTGTATCCGTATGGACCATCCGTCCATGTGTTGTACCCCTGCAACATCACCAACAGATTTTGGCTATGTATGGGGATATTTTATTCTAAGTACATAATTAGTCACTTTATGCAGCAGTTACTAGCTGCATATTTGCCTTGATGTTTTGTACAGTTTATGCATGTCATGGTAAGGCAGTATTATTAGCAAGAACAGAGAACATTTCTTATGTGCCTCCCCAAGCAGAGCTGCGTTATATGAATTTCAGAAATATTTGAGGAGTGCCTGTCTTTGGGTTGAACCTTGCCTCCAAAAACGGTATTTTTTTTTTTTTTTTTTTTTTTTTACATCTGACTAAAAATCAGATAAACATGTCAAATTTTTCTCTTGCATGGTCATATATCAAGTGACAGAGTGGGACAGATACTTGCCGCACCTTGGTAATTGAGTGTGAGAAAGGGAGGGCCAGCTGGAGCATGATGTACCCCACCACCACCACACTCCGACCCCGAGCACCCCACCCCACACTCAGCTCGCCTGGGAAAGTGGGGGTAAGCATACCTTGTGTAGTGTATAAGACCGTTTGCTTCGTACAGCTACCCTACATTTAATAACCATACTGAATATTTTCATAACCATACCTTGGTGAATATCTGAATTGAAAAACTATGAGAAAAGTAGCACCAGAGAGGCGATTTACACTCGTACCGCACCAAATGGTCTAAAAGCTGGATGTCTGACTTTGCCCAGAGACTTTAGTACTTGACATTTTACTGTCATAATTAAATTGCTTCATTCTTGCCAAGCCCTTAACCCTTCCACCAAGTCTGGTTCATATCAGATCAAAACTGTTTGAGTTGACTGCCCAGTGACCTTGACTTTTAACTTTTCCCTGTAACCTTGACCTTTGAACTGTTCTCAGAATTGAAGCTTTTTACCTTGTCTACACTTGTACCCTTCCACAAACTTTAGTCCAACTCAGACAAAACAATAAGTTGACTTGGCCATTGTCCTAGGTATGTCAGCCCCTTGGGTGATCCCCAACTTATCCACCAGATATGATTCAGGTGAGATAAAAATGCTTGTTATTAACGTACCCGGGACTGAACTTACTGTAATGCTAGTCGGCTTCCCGTTCCTTTAACGCCTAGTGTGCAGCTAGGTTCTCTTTCTAGACCGGAGCATAGACAAATAAGAGAGGCAGGACACAATAATTCAAAGCAACAAAACCTTACATGTGTATTGCTAAATTCCACTGTGGAACGAGCAGATGTCACAAATACAGGTATACTGGACAACTATAATTCTAAGGCCTAGATATGAGGTGTTTGTATCGCGCAGGATACTACTCAGGACAAGATCGGGTGAGGTGAATAGCACTTAGGGCAGAGAAGTTATGCACTATTATTGTGGGAAAGTCTAGGTTCTGTGTACTGGTGGAGGTGGTGGCACTGTTTCACTGCGGGTAGGCTAAGGGGTTTGTTGGTCAGGTTGTTAATTATTACTTTTGTACTGGGGCCTCCGTATGATAGTGTGAGGCGGTGTCACCATCTGATAGCGTGTTCACAGAGATAGACCCGTATTTCACTGCCTTGCCGTGTTCACTGTTTCACTGTTACCTTGCTTATTCCACCACTCTTTTATATTATTACTGATGCTTTTCTCACTGACTTCCCCTATTCTGTTAACTCACTGTTCTGCCTTTACTTCACTATGTCACAGACGCTGTGCTTTCACTATCACTCACTTTCGGGTCTGGGCATAGTGGCGGTCAGGTACAGGGGCGGCGGAGGTGACTCAGCCTCACTACTGATGGGGCTGAGTTACGCCAGGGGCCTCTGTATTCAGGGCCCACGGGATCACGCTTAGGGGCGTCCTCTCTTGTCTGGTGCTGCTGGTGGCGAAGGGTCCCACGCTTTCAGGACTTCGGGCGGGAGTCTGGCCGTCAGGGCTGGGGCCGAATAGCTGCCTGAACTTCTCGTTCAGGCGCCTCACGGAGGACGAAGATCTCCGGTGTCGGGGTGTAGAGAGGTCCCACCCGGAGGTCCTGGGGGCGGTATGGAGGTCCCAAGGGCTGCGGTCCCCAGCGGTCGGGGATGCCGTCAGGAGGGAGCTGCGACGTCAGCCTACATCTGGGTCCATCAGGTGAGTCCTCTCAGGAACCGGCTGCAGGGAGAAGAGCCCGGTGGTAGTCACAGGGCCTCTCCAGTACTCCTCCACGCTGGGGGTTCCCTCTGGGTCGTAGGTTGGTGGGCAGGAGTCAGCACCTGACGGAGGAGTGGCTATCAGCCGTCTCCTACTGTAGGGCCCGGCTACTGGCCGTGGCCTTCTCGGGGAGCAGCTGCCAGCCGTCACTAAGGCCTGGCTGCTGGCTGTGGCCTGGGGAAGGGAGCGGCTACCAACCATCTCCTGATGAAGGCGAGAGCGGCTACAGGCCATCTCTTGCGAGGCACCTTCAGAGCAGCTACCAGCCGTCTCCTTGTTACCTCCAGAGCGGCTGCAGGCTGTCTTCTGTAGGAGGGTCAAGCAGCTACCGGCTGTCTCTTTGTTGCCTCCAGAGCGGCTGCAGGCTGTCTCCTGTTGGAGGGTCAAGCAGCTACCGGCCGTCTCAGGGGTGCTGACTGGAGGTGGAGTAACAGCTCCACCCTGTGGTTGTCGGTGGTCGGTTCACCCGAAAGGTAGTCTCGTATTCCTGCTATGGTGGTGACTGGCGAGCTCCGGGTCATAGGAGTGCATGGCCTGGGCGGACTTATGTCCCTGTCGCCTGGAGTCCAGGCGCGCTGTATATACTCCCCTGTGGGCTCCTTCTGGGGGTGTTGGGTTGCCCTCGGTGATACTATACTGCATTTTACTTATCTCAGTATCTGCTCCAGTCATGACCATGGAAAACCAGCGCTCCACAGAAAACCACCTTCGGCAGCCAGGTGCGACGGCCAGGATAGGTACAATGCGAGTGCCTGGCTAAGAGCGGCACGAGGAGCACACATGCACAGCTATGAGCAGACCTTCTAGCCCTGAGTCGTCACCTTCCTGCTGTTGCAGCCCAGACCCCAAGTACTGCCGGCAACCACAGCTCTCCAATCCAGTACTTGCTAGAGGTGGCACGACAGGGAAAGTTAGAGGCTTCTCTGCTACCAGGTTTGCTAGAGATGAACTTCATATATTTGCCAGAAGCGACATGCCCCCTGGATCTGCTAGGTGCAGTCTTGCTATGCAGGAGCACCAACGTCCCACTTCGGCCTCTGGACTGGCTAGACGCGGTCCAGCTACGCAAGGGCACCAGTGTCCCCCTCTGGCCACTGAACTTGCTAAATGCAGTTCGGCCTCTGGACTTGCTAGATGTGGTCCAGTTCTGCAGGAGCACTGACATCCCTCTCTGGCCACTGAACTTGCTAGATGTGGTTCGGCCTCTGGACTTGGTAGATGCGGTCCAACTATGCAGGAGTCCCGATGCCCCTCTTCTACCACTGAAGTTGATAGAGGCGGTTTAGCCCCAGAGGAGCCATGATGTGCCCCAGGTTTGGACCAACTGCCACCAGATACCTCTGCCCTTGGAGTGGATCCTCTTTCAGTACTCCCCACTTCACCCCTCCTCAATTCCCTTCTCCCTGCACCTGGAAAGGAGATCCCGGAGATAACAGCAGATGACCTAGCTGTCCCGGTTTTCCAGGGTCTCTTCTAGCTTCTTCTCGTGCCCACTCTGGGAACAAAGCATGTGTACTGTGCGTCTGTCCTCCACAAGGTCCATTGAGAGAACCGGACATCGGGTTCTTCCCCTTTGGAGCCAGAGTCACAGTATCTCCCTGCAGGCTTTACCAGTATCTTTACACATCACAACACCCACATGTACAGATGTAGACTCAACCCCCTGGGTTTCCTCACTTCCCAGTGCATAGGCCTGGTGGGGATCTCCAGTACGAAGGAAGAGAGAGCTTCCCTCCAGACTCTCAGATCGAGACCCCACTCCCTAACTCGGCCATTTTCCTCCCATTGTCGTTGTTATTCACTCCACTTATCCAGGTTGTATAAAGGGTCAGTAATAATAAACTTGTACTATAGCCATCCAGAGTTTGTGTGTCTTTCTTTTGCTATCAGAGTATGTCGTACTTTGTGTGTTCCTCCCTTTTTAGAAGAACCCAAAGGAACTAGGTTTGCACCAGCATAACAGTTATATTGTTCACATACAGCCACACAGGTCGAACTTTGATCTTGCCCAGTGACCTTGACCTTTGACTGATTGTTCTCAAAACTGATCTCTTCATTCTTGCCTGACCATTAACCATTCCATGATGTTTGGTTCAAATTTGGCCAAAATTGTTTTAGACCTTTCACTGTGACCTTGAACTTTCAGTGATTGTTCTCAAAATCGAATCTTTTATTCTTGTCTCATCCTGAAGCCTTCCTCAAAGTTTGGTGTAAATCAGGTAAAACTTTTAGTTGACCTTGATCTTCTTTTTCAAAAACAATAAATGAGCCTCTTGGTAGATCCTCAACCCATCCACCATGTTTGATCCACAGCAGGTCAAAATTGTTTAATTTACACTCAGACATACAGTTCAAACTTTGGCCTTGACCTCTGATTTTTCTCTAAATTGATTCACTTCATTCTTGCAGTACACTCAACCCTTCCCTGAAGCTTGGTCTGAACTAGGTAAAAATGTAATGTTGATAATGCTAGGTCAGACTTTGAGCTAGCCCTGTGACTTTGACCTTTTATTCTAAAACACAAGTTTACTCACTGGCTGACTTTCAACCCTTCCACCAAGTTTGGTCAGAATTGGATTAAAAAAAAAAAGTTAATTTGTAAACACACACACACACACACACACACACACACACACACACACACACACTGCAAATAGACCGAAAGTGGCGTACGCTAATATAGATAGTCTAATCTCAGCAAGGCTGGAAATAGACGATTTCTTGAGGGTAAATGAGTCGGACAATATGTGCTTTGTAGAGACCAAACTTAGAGAGAATAGGCTATTGAAATCCAAATGGACGATGGGAAATACAAACTATGGAGAAGAGATAGAAACGAAAAAACGGGAGGAGGAGTTATGATAACAGTGAAGAACAACATAAATGTGGACAGTGTGGAACTGGGAGAAGGTAGGGCTGCAGTGACAAACATGATAGTAGAAACCAGAGGGAAAGGCAAGAGAGACATCGCAGTAGCACATGTCCCCTCCCATCGCCCACCCCCAAGACAAGGGCATGGAATGAGGGGGAATATCGGGAAATATTGTCGGACATGGCTAGATACCAACAGAGAGTGACTGAGAAAGGAAACATAATCCTGATGGGTGAGTTTAATTGTAAAGAGGTAAACTGGGAGGAGTGGGACCCAGGAAGTAGTGAAGATTCGTGGGGCAGTATACTGTTAAATATAGCAATGGATAATGTAATGACCCAGTGGGTCAAAGAAGAGACAAAATTTAGAGGTGATGACGCACCAACGAGACTACATTTAATTCTAACCAAAGAACCTGATGCAATTGAATCTCTGAAATATCTGTGGCCCGTAGGAAAAGTGATCATGTAGTGATAGAATTCCAAACGATAGAAGGGAATGGGAAGACAAGGGATGAGCTATACAGGCATGGAAGATACAACTTTGGGAAGGCAGACTTTGTAGGATTGAGAATTTTTTTCGAAGAAGCGGATTGGCGAGAATTCAGGGAGACGAGAGATACAGAAGAAGTGGGATATCTTTCTAGACTTCTATAATACGGGTGTGGAAAAGTATATGCCAAAAATTAGTGGGAAAGAGAACTGGAGAAATGACTGGTTCAACAAAAGGTGTATGATAGAAGAAAAAAATAGAGAGAGAGGGATAAGGCATGGAACAAATGAAGAAAGAGATAGAACAAAGGAAGAATATAAGAAAGCTAGAAATGAATATACAAGAATACGTGAGAGGAAGAAAGAAACTTAGAAAAAGGTATAAATGACATGTGTATGGAAAAACCTACGTTGTTTTACAGGTTTGTTAATGGAAAACTGAAACAAAAGGAAGGAATCAACAAGCTGAAAGTAGCAAGAAATTTCTATAAAGATGCGATTATGTAGGCTAAAATAATGAACAAATGCATCCAATCAGTCTTCACTAGAGAAAATGATTTTGTGGAGGAGGAGGAAGGGACTAGAAATGCGGTGCTAAAAGATGTAAAAGTTGATGTGCAAGAAGTGTACAAATTACTGGAAACTCAAGATGTTAGGAAGGCTCCAGGACCAGACGGGATCTCTAATTGGATACTAAAGGAATGCAGAGAACAACTGGCAGATAAGACTCACGATTTAATTGTGTGTTCTCTGGAAGAAGGGAAAGTGCCTCGGGAATGGAAGAGGGTCAGTGTGGTACCAGTTTATAAGGGACGGAACTAGGAAGAACCCCTGAATTATAGACCAGTGTCCCTGACCAGCTTGGTCGCAGAATTGTGCGAATGAATCTAAAAGACGGATAAAACATCTGGAGGAGATGGACATTTTGGCAACTCAGTTTGGATTCAGAAGTGGAAAGTCGTGTGTTTCCAACTTGTTGAGTTTCTACTCAAGAGCTACTGACGTGCTACAAGAGAAAGATAGTTGGGTGGATTGTGTGCATTTAGATCTGGAGAAAGCCTTTGACAAGGTACCCTACAAGCGACAAATGTGGAAATCGGAACATATAGGAGGACTGAAGGGGAACCTCTTGGAGTGGATGAGAGACTTCTTGGGAGACAGACAAATGAGGACAGTAATAAAGGACAGGATATCTGGATAGAGGGAAGTAACAAGTGGATTCCCACAGGGCTCGGTGTTAGCGCCCGTAATGTTCCTGATTTACGTAAACGGTATGGTAGATGGAATGAACAGTCATGTAAGTCTGTTTGCTGACGATGCAAAGATCATGAGGAAAGTAGAAGTGCAAGAAAACTGTAAAATGCTGCAGGAGGATTTGGATAGAATTCATGAGTGAAGCCGGAAATGAAATCCATTGCAAAAAAAGTAAAATATTGGAAATGGGTAAAAGTACCAAGAGATCATCACTGAATTATTTGATGGGTAATGAACCAATCACAAAAGCGAGAGAAGAGTAGGACTTGGGAGTGCTGGTCCAGGATAATTTGTCACGCGAAAAACACAGTAACAAGATAGTTAGAGGGACGTGTAATCTCTTGACTAACATAAGAGTAGCATTTCATTACATGGATGAGATGATGAAAAAATTGATAGTGGCCATGATCCGTCCCAGGTTGGAATGTGCAGCCGTAGTGTGGTCCCCACATAAAAAGAAATATATAAACAAGATCGAGAGAATACAAAAAACAGCAACTAAGATGGTCCCTAGCCTGGCAGATCTGTCGTACAATGAAAGGCTGGAAAAGCTAGATCCGCCTACCTTAGAAGAAGGGCGACATGACTGCAGTGTTCAGGACCATGATGGGAGTAGAAAAAATCTGACAGAGAAGATCTGTTTGTATGGGATGGGAGAGTAACATGAGGACACGGAATGAAACTGAAAAGGCTAAGTTGCTTGAAGGATATCAAGAAATGTAGTTTTCCACATAGATGCATAGACCTGTGGAATAGCTTGGCCAAGGAGATCGCCCAGTCTAAAAACTTCAATGAGTTCAAAGCAATATTTGACTTACTAAGAAACAGAGACGGGACCCAACAAGCGTAGCTCATTCCCTGTATATCACAACTAGGTAAACACACACACACACACACACACACACACACACACACACACACACACACACACACACACACACACACACACACACACACACACACCGATATAATACCAGCTCTCACGTCGCAACCGCTGGTATAATTTTAGTTGATGCTGTGGCCCCGGTCCTATCTGGACATGATACCTGACGGACTGCAAGCTGAAATTGTCCTTCTACATTCCACCAACCACCTTTTGAGGGACAAAGAGGGAGCTGAGGTAAGTTATAGGCAGCTCCACGGCCTGGTTATACCAGTCCCACCTCGTGAAGGCATCCCTCTCCAGCACATGGTGCTGAAGAAACGATTTCTGATAATGATTGACTGCTGTGGAGCTTGTATGCAAACTAGTTAAGATCCTTTACCAATACTTACTATCGGTATACAGTAAAACACGTATGGATAATGTTGAATGATAAACCAGTGTAGCATTTGTTCGTATTTTGTTGATATTTCTTCCTTTATTGTCATTTTAATATTCTCCCTGCATGGAAGCTGTATTAACGGTAATGTTAAGAGTACCTGGGTAGCTGCAGGCGAGGTTGGTGGCGAGGGTTGTGGTAGTGGGTGGCGGGCGTCGGGTAAGGGTGGCTAGGAGAAGGCGGGGCCAGGCAGGGTCACAGAACACAGGCAGCGTTGCAAGGCATACCCACGGGAACATTCCTTGAATCACACAAAACACTGCATCATCATCATCATCATATCCAAATTTCCACACCCACGGCAGCATTCTTAGCATCACACAGAACACATAATAAATTCATCATCATCATCATCATCATCATCTTAACCCTATTTCCCACAACTACTTGGTGTGCAAGCGAAAGACTATCTGATCTACCGATGGAGAAGATCTGAGAGTTCAGGAGATGGAAGGCTGTGGCGGGTACGAGCGCGAAGGGTCGGGTGGTTGGGTGCAGAAGGAGTGGGCCCAGACTAATGTCCAACAGCAGACCCCCCCAGTGTACCACATAGTAGTCCACCCACTCCACCTCGCCCATCAATCTGACCAGGGGAAAGTATGTGGAATGAACCAGATAGTTAGGGGAAAGGACCTGTAATCACATCCTCCCATTAAATGGGATGGATGGGATCCAGAAATGGGGAATGAAAAACATAAAAGTAGGGAAAGTGTTTACAGTGCCTACTGAAATGAGTATAGGTCTACATTTATGAGCTAGTCTTGGACATTCATGGCTCCCTATAAGTAAAGCCATTCACACAATTCGTCTTGATTTGACCCAGCCGCGAATTGTTCAGACGTAATAATTACACCCGTACACTGAAAGTGTTTATTGTCAGGATACAACAGTTTCTGTCCGACTTTTATCCTTTTGAACCATGTCGAAACCACTGCATTGTTACAGTATCAGTAAATGCATAGACAGTACTTGTTTCACCCGCACAGTATTCTTAAATTTAATTATATCTATCTATCTATCTTTCTATCTGTATCAAACTGTCTGTCTATCTATCTATCTATCTGTCTATCTATCTATCTATCTATATCTATATCTATCTATCTATCGATCGATCTATCTATCTATCTATCTATCTATCTATCTATCTATATATATATATACACACACACACACACAGATGTATATAAATATGTATATAAATAGATAGATAGATAGATATTATATACATAGAGAGAGAGAGAGAGAGAATTCAAAAAACTTGCGAGAAAGGGCCTTCCATTGGTTCTCAAGCTAAAATAAGGGTGAAAGCCTCTCTATGTGCTCCATTCTTCAGCTGCCTTCCTCTTACTCTACTGAACTTCTGAAGACTGACCTGAATGGGGTGAAAACCCAATGTTCACCAAGATAGCGCATGGAGTGTCCGCCCATCCAGTCAGAGTCCAACTTCTTGACGCCAGCCAGGAAGTACAAAATGAAGATCTGAGCGCGCAGAAGGACATAGTTCCAGAGTGGCACATGACTTGCTCCCTCGCCTTTCATCAGCCCATCCAGCGACCTATGTCGGAAGAAGAGCGAGTCAGGCGGGATGGAAGAAGAGTGAAAGCACGCGGTTTTCACCATCAATAGCAGCCAGGTTCAGTCCACTGTGCACCAAAGGCCTAACTCTCCCCATCCTGAAATATTTGTTGTTACTCTGTTCCCTCCCAGTGTGGTAAAGTTACGGATTCCATCCATTAGTCTTTCTTCTGCCTACCCCTTTATCTTCGGGTTGCCAGTCTGTTACCCAAGTTGTTCACTGGAAAAAAAAAAAATCCATGCCCATACTCATTATTCCTCTGAAGACTTGAACTGGTAATCTAAGGTTTTCCTATGGCCGGTAAGCTGTCTAGCGTTTGTCAGATTAAAATAAAACTTAAATGCAATAGTAACATAGATCATATCATTTACTTTAATCTCTTTCCCTATCAAAAGATGATGCCCCCTTGTCCATCCACGTGATATCTAGTACTGTCCTAACCATTCCCGCCTGAACTCTGCTGACTTCATACAATACGGATTTTGTCAGGCTCCTTGTTTCTCCACAAATTAGAACAGGGACAGCCTACTAATACTCTTATCTGTAGCTGGTTTTCTCGATTTTTTACTGGCCATTGCTTCATCTTCCACGTCTGCCATAATCCATGGCTCCACCAAACTTTCTCACAGCTGTTTCCTCAAAGGTTAGTTTTTGCATTTCAACCTTGTGCGAGAAGTAATTTTCTCTATGATGATATTATGTTAACAAATACCCTTCCGCATCATCTGTCTTCATCCACTGACTTAATTGTCATGACTGATTTGAAGAATGAACAATTCTAGGCCTTGTGGCACTAGACAGAGAAAGGTAATGATAGGGAGAGAAAGGGTAAAATTAAAATTTAACTACATAAATGAGATTTATGATTTAGATAGATGGAGCAGAGTTATAAACTGGAAAGGACGTTAATTTGCCTGAAAAAGAACATACGACGAAAAAAAAGTCAGAATGAGGAAGATTCAGGTAGAACATCACTGACTTCAGGAGTCCCTCGACAGTGAACCAGCTATGGGAAGAAATTGTGTTGTGTGTTATCGAGCAGAGGACAGTGTTTGAAGTGTGTGGGAGACACAGACAGACCTGACTGACAGATTGAACTGTTTTGGGGAGGGGGAGGGGGATGATCGTTGTTTATGAAGTGACCGTGGGTAAGTCGAGTATATTGCCCACTTGGAGCAAGTGGAGTTTCCCAGCGGCCGTTTTTGAGTCCAGGGGAGGACCATGTAGAGACAAACGGTTTTACAGAATAAAATTTGTTGTGTGTGGCTTGTGATCTCAGGACGGCCATTTTTGTAATAGTAAAGCTTCAATAAACATGGGGAAATTATCCGAGCATGGAAATGGGTAGGAGGCAAAAATTTTAAGTGAATGGCCGATGAGGCAAGCTGATACACCTTTTCATTACTTGTGATGTTTCCATGTTCAGAAACCCAGCAAAATTGGATGGACGGATTGTTGACGGATAGGTAAGCAAAACAGCCACTCTTGGATCTTGAATGCTATAGGATGGGTGCAAGGAGTTGAATGAAGGAGCTGGAGTGCAGTAACGGGGTCGGAAGAAGTGGTAAATGAAGAGGAAAGTTAAGTGTAAAGTCGATGTTGGGCAAAGATAATGGCAGACTGTTTAGCTGTCAATACGCTGGCTGCTGATGGGAGATGGTATTGAAATGAAGTGGGGGGAAAGAGATCAGTAAAAAAGGAATGGAGAAAAAAAAAGAAGAAGGAAGAAGCGACAGTAGAAGGAAAAGGCCTTGCAAAATTAGGTGAGGCGGGGATCCAAGGAGAGTAAAGAGGGGCAGAAAGGCCCCCCTCCCCTCCATCCATAAAGTCGCAGTCGTCGCCCCGAAACCCCCCACCCCCACCACTATGGCGACAATGGACAATGAAATAGGGGGTTTCATTTTGTCAAGCTGAAACTACATTTTTGGAATGTATATACAGGTCTGTTCCCAAGCGCACTCAGTGGGGTTAAACTAAGTTATTTTGCACATTTATTGCTCTTAATCCACGTAGATATTTTATTCTGGCTCACGTCGTCAGTACGATTACGTCTTTTTTTTATCATTTTTGTTACTACCATACGTTGTTTTTCAGCTTAATAGTCATGTGCATAGCGCAGGAGTTAGATATTGTCCCGAATAACACCTTCAGTGAAAAATTCCTAATAAAATCGTCCTTTGGTAGCCAGCATGAAACACAGAAATATGTTGTCATCATAGTGAAGGAGTTAAGAACTGTAATCAGGAAAGCTAAATTATATTCATTTTCCATTGATATTAATCCTTTTACTAAGATGTGAATTAAACCATCTGGCGGTGGCGGGAATAGATCAGAAGGCATCGTCATACAGAAGGGGTATGTGGTAACTTTCAAATTCATTCTCAACGAGAGATCTCCTGAACAGAATGAAAATATGGCAACGGAATATATATATATATATATATATATATATATATATATATATATATATATATATATATATATATATATATATATATATATATATATATATATATATATATATATATATATCGTTTTGAAGGAAACATTTTATCATCTCGCTGCCTTTTAGCAGCAGCCACTGACCAGCCTCTGTGAGAGTCCGAGACGAAGAGAAGAGAGGCGAGAAGGCCGTAGAGGTAAGAGTGGTTGTTCCAGGCAGCTTTGTCAAGTAGGAAGATATACCAGTAGCAAACCACGAACACCCCACAGCTGGATCGACACCGCCACCCCACAGCCATGCACGCCGCACCTGTTATCATAACCACCAGCTTGGCTTGATCACTGCTTTCCACTAGCACCATTACGCACCGCTGTCCACCATCCTCACTCTGCTGGTCTATAAACTTAGTTGATTACTTATTATAAAACTACACTAAGAAGAATAACATTCAGCCTGAAATAATCAAGTCCTACAGCAAGCACTGCCCGTTCCATGTTCCGAGCAACTCCGTTCAGACGGTCTTAGTCGGAAGAGTACTTTCGTCCATTCTCGTAATATTCGAACATAGAGAAAAACAACAAACAATTCTGGGCATAGCAAAAGCCCCCACAGAAGCATTAAAAGTTTGAACCCAGTTTTGTGATCTTCCCTATGGTGTTTGAAGTTTGTGAAAGTGTCCTTTTATGAGCTTTGAGGTGGAGCCAGATATGCTATACTTCATTATTTAATATATTACAGGCAAAATAGTTTATTGTTGTCGTTGACAGATTTGCAAAATGTCAACGAATACACCAGCGACACATTCCACGAAACATAACCATGTGAGCGCTGATGGGCTTGAGGTTATGATGTACTCACAAAGGATCATGATGCCATACATGAGGACCATGAGGGAGAAAGGCAGGGGCTGGAGGGCTGGGATGAGAGGGAAGCGGCAGGTGGTCGGGTCGCCCCATCTGCGGTCAGCCACGCTCATGCCTCGCTCCTGCGGCACGTCCAGCACCATCAGCACGCCTGCGGGTTCCATCATTCACTCGGACGGCCACACTATATTTCTTTCATCTTAACTTGGCCCAGATACATAGTTTTTTTCACCGATATTTTACGGTTCTATCCTTTTCATAGCACTTTTTCGTGATGTTCATGACTAGCATCATGTTGTTACTCTGCTGTTGCAGATAAGCAAGCAATATGTAGAAATAATATTTTAGGCCAAATTAGAGTGAAAAGAATATAGTGAGCAGAGGAGGGCATCACAGACCCACCACCGATTCCGCATCGAAGCTTTATATGTTTTGGGGGAAGAACGAGTTAAGAGATCCTGCACTCTGCTTTCCTTGTTCCTGCAAAAATAAAATATTACAATTGAATATTGAATTAAAGCTTGTACATAAAACCAAACCATACGTGCTCCCTATGTGTCAATAAGTTGGTTGGTGGAGGGTTAGTGCCCCTCCCCGTAAAACAACTAACTCAAAGTCAAATGGCCACCCCTTACCGGATTATGGCGTCTGGCAATAGATAAATAGATAGATGGATAGACATAAAACTGGTCCAGGTCTTGCCAACATCACCATGGTTGTTTGGCGTACTCGCAGCTGTTGATGTCATTATTCTTTTAAATTATCTTTAATCATCTGGTATCTCACTGCTTATAACTGGTACAGAACACAAACAGAACTTGTAGTGGTAGACATTTTACCTTTTATACTATTCTTCATTTGCGGGTTATAGTTTGATTAATTCTGCATTATACTTATCCCACCCAAAGTGAAAGATTAGTGTATGTTCAGTTTTTTAGTAGCAGAACTTTTCGCTAATAAGAATATTCACTATGAAACGTTCACTGGTGTCAGTTCTGGCGGAGCAATGTTCTGTGATCAGCCTATCTAGGATGAAAAAACGGGTTAATGAAGAATTATGATAATCTAGCTTGGTTAAAGGATTCTGTGTGTGTGTGTGTGTGTGTGTGTGTGTGTGTGTTTGTGCGTGTGACGACCACTGGAGTGACGCGAAATTTAAAAATTTCCTACTGGGATGAAGCGTTGACAGAATACTTTGTTATTTTTTGATTAGCATATATAGTGGACTTTTTTTTTTTTTTTAGTTAAAATACTCATAATTAGGGGTTCCATTACTGTACTTCAAACTGTGTATCTTAAATTTTACGAATTATGAAGCGTTTTTATTTAATCGCCGAGCGTTGTTAGCCTGTAGCATAATATGATGGATGTTTCGTGTGTGATGTATATATAGATTTGCCTTGTGATTGCAGTTAGCTTCGCCATCGCACGGTCATGTTGCGATTAACGAATGCTCCGTGCTTAATGAACGCTCTTAACGCACGATACTGTTTTGGCGCAAGTTTTACCTAATGCACATCTTAGTTTGTAAGCTGCGAGGTAGGTTACGATCATTGTGGCAAGGCCAATAAGACTACCAGGTCTTCACCGCTAGTGGTGCTACATGGATGTGGTGATGTCACGGCGTGGAGGACTGTCACCTATTTTTCTCTCTACTCCCCCCATTCACCCCCCCAGTCTCTGCCCCAGTCACCTCTTTTGTGACAACTCGGAGAGGTAGAGGCGGACACCCAGTGATTCCAAGTTTTTTTTTTTTTTTTTTTTTTCACTACTGTGTTGGCTTTTATTATTTTGCTCTAGTTATCAGATGAATTTACCCATATTAGGAAGAGGCTGTGGGAGTGAACGGGGAAGTCGAGTTAACTAAAGTATAAAGAGAATGATGTAATGGTGATGAAGAGTAAATGTAACTCTGTAACAATATGCTCTTGCCATACTTTCATCTCCCCTCAGTTCCATGAACAATTATGCATTCCATGTTTTAGTATAATTATCTGCAGCATGGAAGCTGGTTAGGGTATATGATTTGAGAAAGGGGGAGAGACGCAATAGAAAGAGGGTAGAGGAAGGAAAAGTGAATTGATTGTTGCCAAACACTTCCAGAATACTGAATACCCCAAGTCAGTTCAGACACACTGTATGCAAATATCCATTGGAAAAGGGGGTAGAGGAAGGAAAAGTGAATGGATTGTTGCCAAACACTTCCAGAATACTGAACACCCCAAATCAGTTCAGACACACTGTATGCAAATATCCATTAGAACGCACATCAGTTCGAACAGTACAGGTAATTCTGAAGCTTATCATTAAAATTGCCCTGACATGGGCGGGAAATGAAACAATTATTATTGTGCAGAAATATGAACATTAGAAACTCACATGACCAGTTACCAATCACTCTTTTTTGTCAAATTTGGCTATATGAAAGCATGATCAATTGATTTTTCATTATACTTAAATGTTATACTCCACAAATATATACATGCACAGTAATGCACACTAATTCTATCACAGAACATAAGATGAAGCAAATTTATCACCGTTTATCACTGTCTGGCAACCTCTTCTAAAGTGTGTCCATGCCGTGATGGTGTGCTCGAGCTGGACGGCAAGACCTGTTAGTCTTATTGGCCTTGCATTGTGGGGTCTGGGGACGAAGCCCCCAGTTAAGTTTCAGTGTCTCCAGTTAGGCATTCACAACTCTTCATGTTATTTAATGTGTACATTTTAGTTGGTTTGGTGTATTGACATCATTTCTAGTCGGCGGGTTTGGCACACTGAGTTCTATCAATCCTATCATATGGAGAGGCTTTCTTGTGGGTAGCGCCACGTAGTTTGTGTGCCCGCCACCAGGGGCCCAGGGCGGCACTGATGATGTTTATGCGCTAAACCCAATGCCCGCCCCTTTTTTTTATCATATGATGAATCCTGAAAATTTAGTGTCATGGTCCATTGCACAGGTAAAATATATTCCTATGGTCCACTGATCAGATAAAATATAGTGCCATGGTCCACTGTGCAGGTAAAATATAGTGCCGTGGTCCACTGCGCAGCTTACAGAAGCAACAGCTAAACAGAGACAGCAAGCTAAGAACGCTGTTCCAATGGGGGACTTCTGGAAGTCTTCTGCCACCAAATGCCTCTTACTGTTACTGTAACGATGTATATAAATAAGCCTAAATGCCGCATGACACTACTTTCGATGCGTCTGCGCGGCGGCCATCTTGGAACGGTCGAGGCATACGATGTCGTGTTCCTGCCAATGGGCAAAGCTGACCACTATTTACTTAGAGATGCCGCAGCACTGTGATGCTTTTGGGTGTAGAAAGCGTCGGAATATATCTATGGTAGAGCCGATATCACGGGCGGCTCAACTGTCTGTTTATGCAAACGTCCCTCAGCTACTTCCCTGTCCCCCGAAAGGAGGATGGTGGGTTGCAGATGGGAAATTTAAGCCTGTAGTCTACCGAGTTCACGTTTCAGATGAACCAGGAACCACAACCATTACCACCACCACCACAACAGCCACCATCATAATAACCACCGCCACAACAACCACCATCACAAAACAACCGCCACCGCCACCACAACAACAACAACACCCACAACAGCAACCACCACCACCACAAAAACAACAACAATAACAGCCACCACCACCACAACAACAACCACCACCACCAACACTACAACAAGCACATCCACCACCACAACCACCACAACAGCAACAACAGTCACAACCACCACCTCAACAACCACCACCACCACAACAACCATCAACACCAACCATCACCACCACCACAGCAACCACCACCACCACCACAACAACAACAACCACCCAATACCAATACACCAGTCCTGTATGGGACAGCCCTAGCATGTATTCAGTACGGTCGGTGGGTGTTAGTGCCTAAGTGGTGACATGTAGAGGTGTATGATATGTAGGAGGACTACTGGGCCTTGGGAGCAGGCTGTGAAGCCTATGCCCAGAGTCGAGCACATAAAAAAAAAAAAAAAATCACGACAACCACCACCATGTCAACCACCATCATCACAACAATAACCACTACTACAAAAACAACCACAACCATCACAACAACCACCATCACCAAAACAACAACCACCACCACAAGTCACCACCACCACCACCATCACAACAACCACCACCACAAGTCACCACCACCATCACAACAACCACCACCACAAGTCACCACCACCACCACCATCACAACAACCACCACCACAAGTCACCACCACCACCACCATCACAACAACCACCACAGCAACAACCACAACAATAACCCCCACCACAACCACCGCCTTTACTGCAACCACCACCACCACAACAACCATCACCACAATAACAACGAATACATCCACTACCACTACCACAAGAACAACCACCACCACCACAACCACCACAACAGCAACAACCACCACCACCACAACCACCACAACAGCAACAACCACAACTACGACAATAACCATCACCACAACAGCAACAACCACAACTACCACATTATCCATCGCCACAACAACCACCACTCCACTATAACACTCACCACAACCACCACCACAGCAAAAGCGACAGCCACAACCACCACCGCAACCACCGTCACACCAACCACCACCACAACAACCACCATCACAACAACAACAACAGCCACCACCACCATCACAACAACAACAACAGCCACCACCACCATCACAACAACAACAACAACAGCCACCACCACCATCACAACAACCACAACCACCACCACAAGTCACCATTATAACCACCATCACAACAACCACCACCACAACAACAACCACCACCACAACAACAACCACTACCACCACAACAATCACCACCAACACAACAACCACCAACACAATAACCACCACCACCAACATAATGACCACCTCCAAGATAATGACCACCTCCAACACCACAACAACAAAAACCACCATCACCACTACCACCACCACCACAGCAACAACCACCACTACCACTACAATAACCACCATCACCACAACCACAACAGTAGCCACCATCACCACCACCACAACAATAACCACCATCACCACCACCACAACAATAACCACCATCACCACCTCCACCACAACAACATTCATTTTCATAGTCTGAATTCACTCTAAAACAAGCCCCACTGTTACATGCTTGACCGCTCCAAGATGGCAGCCGCACAGACACATCGCCGCTGTACTGAGGAATGGGCGATGCGGCATCTACTGTATATCTATGACGGTAACAGCTTCTCTGTCCCGAGCACGTGTTCAATGACCGTGATTTTTCTTTGTTGATGTGAGAACCTGCATGGCAAAATACCATCATACACTCTTGAAGTATTGAAAAAGATTCGTAACAAAAATATGACAGAGGAGAATACGTTGCTCTCGATTTTTTTTTTTTTTTCCAAAAAACGGAGCCCGAATTGATACTTTCCCACACAGGTTCTCACATTAGCTGAGAAAGATGACGGTAATTTAACACGTACACGGGGCGGACAAACTGTTAACGGTAGTGGCCTCTAGCGGCAGGCAGCTTCACAAGTCCTCCATTGCATTTACCTTGGTGGAGGCGACGAGTGGGGTGTTTCAGTATGGCGGCCAAAATTCATATGCTCGCTGCGGAGATAGCTCCTCCATAAGATAGAGCTCAGTGGATCGGCAGTAAACATGTAATTGGAGGCATTCAGTCAGGTTTCTGTAATATCACAAACTAGGTAACTTTTGTGCTCTTGAACATGTGTTGTTTGAAAATCAAATGTTAATCATATATGCTGTATCTAGTACTAAAACTACTGGTATTTTCCTTAAGAACGTGGGTCTATAAGAAAATAGCTCAAATCATTGCATCACTCGTCTTTATATATATATATATATATATATATATATATATATATATATATATATATATATATATATATATATATATATATATATATATATATATATATATATATATGGAACCTCTGTGGTCCAGTGGTAAAGTGTGCGTTTTCGTACACTGAAGAACGAGGGTTCGCGCCCCGCCAGAGTAATAAACTTTGGGAGCATTCTTCAAGCCACGTACTGCATTGGCGGACACAAGGGGTGCTGTGGTTGAACCAGTAAAGTATGTTTGCACCCAGTCGGCTTCCACGGGTCGATTACACTTGGTTCACAGACTACACACACATCCAAAGCCACTCCAACACAACAATTACACTTACAAGCACTTCTCACCCTACATACAGTCTCTACTAGACAGCCTAAGCCACTTGGTAGAGATACATTGGCTGAATCGTTCCCACTTCGGTCGGGATAGTCCGGTCCTGCAGTGGACACTCAAACGGGAGGTTATATATATATATATATATATATATATATATATATATATATATATATATATATATATATACTGTATATGCTGGCTACTGCGAACCTGTGTAAACAGATGGTCTATGACTATGTATTCACAACTTTCACATCGAAATAATGAGGTACGATTAATGTATTTATTTTTTGTTAGTCTACAGTATTTAGGTATGTGCCGGTACGATGTGAGGTGACTGTAATGGTAGGGAGCATTTGTCAGTGTGAAGCTTCACCCCCAGTTATATTAGCAAGCGTGTGCACAGTGGTGATGGCAGAACATAATATGCTCAAAACTAACCTCATGCCACAGCGGAACAATATAGGGGCTTCACTAGAGAGAAGCACCTTGCGTGCAAGAATCCTTATGGGCCGGGCCACTGCAAGAGATGCTCACGCTTCTGAAACATTTCTCTGGGTTCAATAAGCTCAGGCTCAGACCGCTAGTGTCCCAACTTACCGAACATGATCCTGGTGGCGGCCAGAGAAGCAGGGTCGCAGGGCCGATGTAGTAGTTGGGTCAGCTTGTCAAAGTAGGCCAGCATCGTTTTTGCCTCGTTGCTGCTCCCTGATGGCTGTGCTTCGAACTTTTGGGTTTGCTCTATATCTCCCTCGGCCTTGGCCATGTGAGACTGGTGTTCTGTTTCGTCGTCTTTGGAATCCACCTCATCAGACCGAAGAGTCTGAGACTCATTTGCCGAGTCTTGTGATTCGTTGTCTTCACCCCTGGACATTGCACCGTAACCCTGGGATGTGGCACCTAACCTCCACCAGTGAAGTCTGGGATTCTCGTACTTACTGTATATTCTGGGACAGCTCGGCTTCACCTGTCATGGAATACAAACTGTTAGCATAACGTGCTCTTCTTATACTGCACAATTTGGTGTCTATCATGCAGAGGGTAGTGTTCTGGTAAAAATCATTACTAAAAACTGAGTCATTGACAATTAATGCACCCAGTCTGTCATTTCTAGTGCGTTTTATGTTAACAGAGATATTTAATTTCGTGTTCTAAATTGTTTTGTACTTACCTTTCCAATGATCTTGAATGTTTATAGCAGAGGTTCTCAACCCTTTTTGGGTCGCGCTCACTGAGCTCCATAGTATCACGCTCCCTATAGCCTTGATCCCACTGAGCTCTATAGTATGGAGGGGCAATCTCCGCAGCGAGCGTGTGACTTTGGCCGCCACATTGAAACACCCGCACTCGTCGCCTCCACCATGGCTTGCTGTTTCTGTTTCGCTGTTGCTTTCATAAGCTGAGCAGTGGGCCATGGCACTATATTTACCAAATTCATCAGCTAATTTCAAAAGGTGTGGGCGTCGGGTGTAGTGCATAAACATCATCAGCACCGCCCTGGGCCCGCTGAGCTAGAGGCCTTCTCATGGGTAGCACCACGTAGTTTGTGTAACCGCCGCCAGGGGCCCAGGACGGCGCTGATGTTGTTTAGGCATTGGACCCGACGTCCATTCCTGTTGAATTCAGCCAGTGAATTTGGAAAATATAGTGCCATGGCCCATTGCTTAGCATATGTAAGCAACAGCGAAACAAACAGCAAGCTAAGAACAGTAAACCAATTGCATTATCATGGTGAAGGCGACGAGTGCAGGTGTTTCAATGTAGCGGCCAAAGTTATCCGGTACGCTACCGCTGTGGAGATAGCCTCTTCATATCACAGAGCTCAGTGCCTGGACCTCTGGCGGCGGGCACACAATCTACGCTCTCTACCCATGAGAAGGCCCCTCCACATAAGCTCAGTGCTTGGTCCACACATTCATCCCCCAACCCCCGCTTCCTGCCATCGTCTAACTTTAAAAACTCTTTCCAAATTATTGTTAAATTGTTTGCCGCAGATTCAAGTGGACGTTAACCTGGGTGAATAAAGGCTGAATTATACATTCTGCAAACCACTATCCCTTTTATGGGATATGGGGAGTGAGCGGAGTTAAGGGACGTTTATATTTTAACTGGGGTGCGGTCTATCTTGCAGTATAAGACATCCTGCTATTTGTAATTTTCTCTCGGAATGAACAGATGAGAGAGAGAGAGAGAGAGAGAGAGAGAGAGAGAGAGAGAGAGAGAGAGAGAGCAGGAAGCTACATACAAAAGGGGGGGAAAATGTTACACGGGCACAAAGAAAAATGTGCTTTGGAGAATGAAGCAGAGACAGAATATGAATACTGAATATAAATCAGTGGTTCATCGTGACACACACACACACACACACACACACACACACACAGTTCTTGCTGCTCTTTATTTTTCTTCAAAGCTCTTCGTCCCCTTGGAAATTGCTTACGACCCGCAAAGTGAGAGCGCCCTCCAGGTTGAAAACCACTGATTTAAGGTGTGTAGACGAAACTGAGTATGATGCAGCTGCTACCCGGCAGATCGCTTTCCTATCGTCATGGTATGTGTATTTCCTTTTTTTTTTTTCTTTTTTTCATTAATACATGCTCACTTTTACCAGCTCCAGTGGGATGGCACCCGAAATACAGGAGAAAGAAACCACATTCACTCACATTCAGTTTCTCAGTTGTCGTATAGGCTACTGTGTAATAATCAATACAAGAACAAATGTAAAAAATCCACGATCAGGCTCTGCTGATCACTGTGGTTTACCCTAATCACGTCACCTCTTGCCTGTTAAAGATCATTGACAGTCATCCCCCCTTTATTCATTTCATTCTAATTCTTATAATATTCACCTCTCACTCTGGATATTCAGACCACCATAGCTCTAAATATTTTTCCCTCCATCATCCAACCACCTCCTTGACTTCCTCCTTTTTCTTGCTTTCGCTGCTGTCGATTTGTATATCTTTTAGTCTTCTAACATCCATTCTCTTCATATGGCAATACCACTTTCACATGCCGTATGGCCAGCCCTTTCGGTCATACTAGTATGTTTCCTGTTCAAACTCCCTCTTTCCAGACGGTAGGTAGTGGTGACCATTCTGCACCAACTTGATAATGCTTCCTACTTTTTCCCTCACCCTTATCATTCTTTTTTTGTGTTTGCCCTCCTCTCAACTTATTTCCCCCATCCGACCTGTCACTTTTTATTGCTCTTCTTTTCACTTCAGGTGGCTCTGCACTGAGTGACAAGCCGACTGGCTTCCTGTAACCCAGGAAACCATTTACACCGCTGGGTGGTAGCCATATAATCAGATAACGGGATGATGTGAAGCCTACCATGGTACCCCTGTTAGCTGAGTGGTGAGATGCAAATGCGGCGTCCATCCGGAACCAAGCTTCCACACACTTCCCCGTGCCTTGTTGTGGTGGGTCGCTGTCCACCACAAGAGAACATCGGCTCATTGCACGGAATATCCCTGCAGGGATTACTGCTTACCTGCGGTTGATGGGTCTCAGCCAAAAAGGCTGGGGTTACTTAGTAACAAAACAACTCCATCATACCATGTCCTTTCTCACTCTATCAAACCACCTTACGCTGCTTGCAGACCTGGCTTAGGAACTTATTTCCAACATCCTCATGCACCGTTTTCCAGGTCCTGGCATTTAGTTGCTATGCCTCACATGTGTAACCATCCGGCACCACTAAGCCTTCATATAACCCATCTGCGCCTGAACAAACACTGCCCTTTCTACACGCTTTTCAGTGCCCGTAATACTTTTGTCTGTTCTCTCCTGTGGCTTACTGCATGTACTTGAGTTTTATCTACCTCCACGCCCATCCCCAATATCTACATTTTATATGTTCCAGATCTTTCCAATATTCTGTACATTGGCTCTCATGCCGTTGTATTCTCTTTACTATATCTCAGCACAATTATTTCTAACATTTATTTTTATTTTGTTCTCACACATTCTTTCAGGCCCAGATACCAGTGCCGAAATGGTCGCACTCAATACCGTATCATCTGCAAACAACTGGTTTACGTTCCACTTTTCCTCTCTCCCTGCATCCATGAAAAAATGAGTTTATATTGAATTATAGCAGTAGTGTGTGTGTGTGTGTGTGTAATTCACCGGGTCGGTCAGGATCACGTGATGGTTGTGATCATCAGCTTTTTACCCTCGCAGAAGAGAGCTGAGAGCTCATATAGTCCGATCTAAGGGCAAAGCCTTGACCTTCACACACGCACTAACACATCCCGTTGCTCAAAGGGGACAGTAACCACCCGCTTCGTCAGTGAAACTTTGCGCTTCCCGAGCAAGGCGCGAACCCCCACCATAGCAAATGCTAGGCGGGAGCGTTACCACTGAGCCTGTGTGTGTGTGTGTGTGTGTGTGTGTGTGTGTGTGTGTGTGTGTGTGTGTTTTTTACATAACTCATCGCTATCAGTTTTTCATTGCAGATATACTGTAGTTTCATACGTGGAGTGTTGATGCATTGTTGGTAAAGACCATCACTAATATTACTACCACCACAGTAGTAACAACTACATCAGCCATCACCACCATCACAACTAGCAGTCACCCAGATACAACTACATCAGCCTTCACCAACATCACAACTAGCAGTCACCCAAATATCATCACCCCCATCACTTCCACAGATCCAATCACTACCACCACTGTTACAACCATCACCATCACCACTTCCCTGACTGCTAGCATAGTTACTGTATCATCACCCTCACCACATTATCTCAGGCGGGGCCACTGTAACGATCGCCACCATAATAATCCCCAAAACTGTCATCACCACCATCATCAACATTGCCACCACCACCACAACCATCAC